>NC_090865.1:7358011-7658011 GCF_024217435.2 Syngnathus scovelli
TGGCGTGGCTTTTCGTTGCATTCCGAGCCAATCTGTGCAATCGATCAGATGACGTGGCCCCACAGCTCATTTCACGAGGCCATGCGCTGCGAGATCTTCGAAGTGGTTCTTGCGGGCCCGTCTGCATTAACGCGGTCCACTGCCAACTCTTGGCGACAAATTCCGCCGGCCCACCCCCGCCTCGGCCCTGATTCAGTGATTGCCACCTACGCTGCCGACATCATCAATCAGAAGCGTCAATCAGAAGCCCAAATGTTGTATGAACATAAAGCGTGTTTGCATTGTGTTTTGTATAGAGGATATGCACTGACGTCACAGATCGGGGCGGCCATTATTGTTTGGGTGGCAAAAAGCCTCGGCCTGGGTGGGTGTCCTGAGTGATTATTTCGTCCAGTTGGACCAAGAAAGCCGCAAGGGATACATTGAAAAGTTAAAAAATATAACATTCGTGTTGATCCGCTGTGGAAACCCAGTAAGAATGCCACCAGCTCAAGTGTAGCAGGAGCTGGGACAGCAAGTGTTTGGTCCTCTGATAAGGCGACTTTTCCGCCAGTAACGTATCCAGTCATTTACAACTATTTGATAGATTGTTCAAATCCATATACCAAGGAAGACCTCAGAGCCTACAAGAGTTTGCAACGACATCGCTACCTGACTGCTGGTTATGTCCATTCCGTTGAGTCACAGCCAGTGGAGCGAAACAGAAAGGATGACAGCCATGGCAGTACATAACATAATAATAATATATTATAACTGTAGATATGTGAACAATCTAATTATTATAAAATAGCAATTGGACAAACATACTGTAATGAAGCTGTGTAATTAGGTCATGGCCAAGTAGCAGCAAGAAAAAGTGAATATCCGAGCAATAATAATAAACTTTATTAGAGGCTAATAGACAACAACAAATATCACATATATTAAAATAAATAAAAAGTGTACATTTCAAATGTTATGAGAGGCACTCATGCCAGCGTCCTCTGATGGTGGATGTGTACCTTATAGCACTACATCCAGTATACCTCACAGATGAATGTTGACGTCAATAAAACAAAATTACGTACTTCCCACAAAGTGATCTGAGCAGATGTAAGAATCGATAGTTGACTTCCAAAGCTTGGAGCTGTTGCGGCCATGTTCCGCCCTACGAAGCGCCGCCACCCAACTATCCTTTCTGGTCTGGTCCGCAGGGAACCGATACAGCTTCTTGGTATCGCCTTTTTGGCAGCGATAGGCACATCCTATGGCACAACAACTCTTCACCATGGTCAAAGTTGCACCGTAACAACTCTGCCACGATCTGCCACCGATAAAATGCTAAAAAAATGCCCCAGTACACGCATCTCTAAAGCTCAATTCAGCCTTAGCCCTATTAGCGTCCGCCGCTTTTTGCCACCCAAACAAACCGTCAGCCGGTCTGTGACATCACGTGCATATCCTCTATTCTTTGAACTCCGGTTCTCTTTCTTGGTGTGGAGCATTTGCGGCTTCTGTCCTCCCCTCTGGTATTGTATGCGTGAATGTTTTTCAGTGACTCAATAAGGTGCGCACCGCTGAGGCAAATACCAAAGCTGGGAGCAGAGGGTGCTTCAGTCTTTTTCAGACCTTGAACTTGCCGAGGAGTCGAAGTCAGCGCGGCAGTGACAAGCCAAACAAGCTGGCTTTGGGGTTGGGGCCAAACCCGGTGCCCCCTTTCCTCCTCATCTTAGGCTCGTCTAACCCTAACCCTCTTGGCCTTTGACAAGTTTTTTATTCTTGGGTGCATCACTTTGTTCAGCCCAACAGTGGAGACCTGAAAAGAGGCAAAAAGCTGCAAGGCAGTCTGATGGATGCTGGGAGTGATTGGTGCACAAAGAAGGTGGCAGTGAGAGGGGCCCGTTTTTTTTTTTTTTTTTTTAAATCAGCACAGAACTTGTAGCTGCGGCTGCTACAGGACAGGCCTAACCGTGGCGCCACAGATGCAGCCAAAGGTACAGAGTGCGCGTCTCGTCGGCGAACGACCCGGTTTCTAAGTGAGCTGCCTTCCCCTGCCGTCGCCTTGCTGTCAAAGTAACTCAGCTAATTGAATAATTGCGGCGTGAACATCTCGGAGAGAAATGTGGTTCAGCAAGACCCACCTTCAAGAAACTGGCTGCTTGCGTGACACCAAAAGGGCAATTAATGAAGTAGTGCCCCACCTTAATGAGCGTTACACAAAAGCACCGGCATTCTTGCTGTCGCAGCGGCCGACCAGGCAACCTATAAAAAGCCAGTGCAGAATCCACCGCCAGTCAGGATCGGACTTGATTCGAAGCGGTAAGTAATCTCTTGTTCAGGCAGCAACAGCAGCAGCATTTCTGTGGCGGTCGCTTTCCGCGCCTTCCCTTGGCTTTGGGCCGCTTGAAGCCGGAGCAAAAAATGGGGTAGGGAGGTGGAGCAGGCCGGAGGTTGACACCGGGCGGACCAGGTCCCGGCAGCTCGCTCTCCCTCCCTCTCCCCGCACCCGGCATGGCTTCAGTGTTCTTTTTGGCTGTCTTGCAGAGTGACGTCCTGACACCATGGGGACTTTGAAGGTGCTCAGCGTTGTCCTTTTGCTGCTTGGTAAGTGGTCCGGCACTGAGGCCGCACGTCGCGTCCAGGATGGACGCTCACTAAACAAAGCTGCCTTCCCTCAACAGGATGCATCAGCCCAACTGTTCCCCAAACCCCGGATGAAAACCAGGCAGATGATCCGTCAACAACGAGGTCGCCGACAGTGTCGCCGTCACCGTTGCCGTCACCGACAAATGTCACATGCGTGAATGCAACCTTCCTTCAAGGTTTAAAGCTGGAATCAGGCGTCGGCCTGGTTGTGCGTATTTTTGAAAACAAAATCTGGCTCGAAGGGGTTGATTATTCTGATGGGTACCCGAACCCCATGGGCGACTCTTCTCCTCCTACTCCCCCTCCTATTACTACTACTCGTCCTCCATCAAATGTCACCCTGGATGACAGAAAGTAATGGGCACATATTGGAGGCACGGCTAATTGTTCTTTCCTTTGTAAATTAAGACGCCATCAAGACTCTGCTGTTGCTTGTCACCTGTAATCAACGATTCATTTGCATAACAATCACGAGGGTGTAACGTGAAAACCTTGATTGGTTTCCATGCTGCCTGCGCACTCACTTTGGGCAAACTTTTTTCTGCTTCAATTAAACTAATGAGCTCATGATGTCTGTGGCTTGTTTCTTGTAATCCACGTGAAGACGTGAATTTTGATTCTCAGAGGGAAATCAGAAAAGTGACAGTGTTTTTTCTACTCCAAAAATCAGACAGGAATAAACAAGTTGTAGTGGTACAGAGCAGCATTTTAAGTTTCTACGGGATGAACTCAAAACGCTGAAGCGGAAGGTGACGTTGAAGGAGAAGACACTGCAACCTTCCGGGAAACTTACGTGTGTGTACTTGACTTCGAGCAAGACCTGTGGTGCATTTTTTTAACTCGCACTGTCAATGCATGGTATTCGCTGCTATCTTACACAAGCTAGCAAACGTTTGAGGTGGTCCGAGCCAGCGGCCTCACCGACGTCTGTTTTTTTCGGCAGGTTGTTCAGAAAGAAGAAAAAGTCTGTCGTGACAAAAGCACATTTCTGCCTATTCGATTGATTTCGGCAAGTACATAACACACTAATTGCAGCTTTGTTTCACAATATGTTTACATGACTTGTCGAAACAGCTTATCTAGTCACGCAGGGTTTCAATGGCAGACACAATCTACATTTCACACGAATCATGAAAAGAGAAGTTTGTTTTACATGTACAACGCAAGCCCAAAATCCACTTTGAGCACTGCAGGGCTGGTTTATTCCATGGAAGGAAGAAAAAAAAAAAAATTGACTGCTGTGAATGTGTATGCCAATGTGCTCATTTTTGTAGGCAGGCCTTTATTTATTGAGGAGCTAATTTAATTTTAGGTCATAAAAACTCAAACTGAAAAAAAAAAAATGAAATTGCTTTTTACAAAACAAATTACATAAAGTTTTTCAAATCCAAATAGTTATAGGGAAATGTCCAATTCTGAAACACCAGCTTTGGGGGGTTGTCAAATGCATTTATTTCCATATGACTGCACAGCAGCACAAAAAGGTCAATCATCCGGAGTTGGAGTCCTCTTGATGTGCATCGCACAAAAGCAATGTCATTGCGCCACAATAATAAAATGACTTCGCTTCAGCAAATCTTCGCAATTTTCTCAATCTCTATCTTCGAAGCATTTCATTCGTTTTGCCAAATAAATTGCAGGTACATAATGGCGTATCAGTCAGTACAAATCACACCCAAGTTGCCTACTGGTTTGTGTCGGAGTGCACTTTTTCTAGTCGGACTTTCCTACAATGCAGCGTTAGTCTTTCTTCCGCTGTGACACGGTGCGGCCAGGCTACGCTAGTGATGAATTGGATTGCTTAGTCCGGTTTCAATCAAGAAATGAGAGAGCAGAAGATAGAGTGGTTTGTTTGAAGCAATTTATTGATAACAAAAGCCACAATGGCACTGAGTTTATTTCTTTTTGGAGACGCCCACGGTGCGGCCGCGGCGGCCGGTGGTCTTGGTATGCTGACCGCGTACGCGCAAGCTGCAAAGGATGCGCGAGCCAGTTAGGGGCCATGTTTTCAAGGTTCAAAGTTGCCACGGGCTACCAAGAGAGGACTCACCCCCAAAAGTGTCGGAGGCCGCGATGAGCTCGGATCTTCTTCAGCCGCTCCAGATCTTCCCTAAGTTTATTGTCCAGGCCGTTGGCCAACACCTGAAAGCAGGGTGCGCTGTTGGACTTTACTTGCCTTTGGACAATGTCTGTGCAACCCAGGGGCAAGTGGACAAAATCTTAAGGGCAAAACCCGCACCGAGATAAACGGGATGAGCAAAACAGTTCAGAATGGATTCATTGTCAATTCATCATTGCACCTTTGAGGTGGACTGTTAGGGGGACACAACTAGTGTCAAGGTTTTTGTCTTTTTGCAGCGTTTGTCATCTCGGATTTTCATCCATCACATGTAGGAAGTTAGCTGTGTGTGTGTGTGTGTGTGTGTTGTGTGAGAAAGAAAGAGATTTATGTCAATGTCTTATTTAAATGTCTTTAGTTAAACTGCACATTGGAGACTGGTCAAACGCAATTTCAAACTTCTGTGCTAACCCTGTCACATAGAATTTTTGACAATAAAGTAAACTTGAACTTGAATGTAGGTATGCAACATAAGCGGGCAATGGCCCAACAAGAAAGCTGGCAATTTTATCCACTCACTTGACTGAATTTCCCGTCCTTGACATCCTTCTGCCTGTTGAGGAACCAATCTGGGATTTTGTACTGGCGAGGATTTTGCATTATGGTCACCACCCGCTCCACCTGCGCACAGAGCCGTTCAGTGTGGCCGCAGCTCCAAACGGGACAAGACCCCGGCCAGCCACGAGCTGGCTCACCTCCTCCTCGGTCAGCTCGCCGGCTCTTTTGTTGAGGTCGATGTCGGCCTTCCTCAGCACCACATGGGCATATCGTCGGCCCACACCCTGAGAAGACGGCACCAAAAATATTCCAAACTGGAACAGAGCAGTAACAACAATGTCCTGCCACCTCTCCCCTTTCCTACCTTGATGGCAGTGATCGCAAAGGCGATTTTCCGCCTTCCATCAATGTTTGTGTTCAAGACACGAAGAATGTGCTGGAATTTCTCGGGGATGACCAAAGCCTACAGAAACAACACATCAACGCTCACTTGAAGCTGAGCACGACGCAGTTAGTCCACATTGACAATAGCTACAGACGTCAGAACTTCTCGGCGATAATCAAATCCTACAGAATTTACATCTCTTGTAGCGTAGCACGAAAGGCGGCGGTTACAGACGTCGGAGCTTCAGTGCGCGATGCTTGAAGCCGACTATCGCTACAATCATCGGGGCTTCTATGCGCGATACTTCGGGCAAACGGTTCCATCATATTGCGACTGTAAACTCGCCTTTAAAGGCCACGTTTGCGCTCACTCACAACCAATTCAACATCGTATTTGCTCGTCCACACTACACGCGCCACTGAAAGGTACTCGGGGCCCAAATGGACAACTATTCGCAATGGATGGCGAGCGATTCGGTTTGTCGAGCAGGATTCGCACCATCTTAGAAGCTTGTTCCGCGTAGAAAGGAAGTGACGCGGGTCTCGCGACAGTTTGACCGTGCTGAGGGCGGAAGTCGGTACACACTCTGAATTGTCCGGCAACTTTTTCGACATACTCCGTGAACATTTTCGTAGTCTAGACCACGGGTGTCAAACTCTAGACGAGTTATTTGTGAGTTTGTTTTGTAGCTTTTACTGTATATAATATGAGGTGCTCATACATTTATTTGGGTTGACAGTCATAATGGTCCTCCGAAAGAAGTTCTGACTACAATGCGGCCCGCGAAAAAAAATGAGTTTGACACCCCTGACTCTAGACTCTAGACATTAAAGTCATATTTGGGGCCACTTCATCCTTAAATTGGCGAATGAAAATGTATTTTGGTTCCATAGAAAAAAGTAGTATAATACCGCGGCAGCTGTGGTTGAATATATAATTGTATTTATTAATTGCTTATTTAACCCCAATGAGCTTGTCGTCATAAATACATTTGAATACACGAGACGGTTAAACTTTTCAAATGTTTTGTTTAAAACTGTCTTGCTGTCACGATAAAATGCGCATAGAAATGCGCAACTTTACTGCGTAATGCACAAAACCCAATTTAACCATGCACGTTCCGAATTTAGGATAACACGTCAAAATGAGCAACTTTATCCCTAAAAAATAAGGTTTTGCTGGAGCATGAGGAAAGACGTGAATGATTTTTTGTTATTTTGTTCTTGTTTAGTGGTCGGTATTTTTTCGTTCCACCACATGACGTCACGGCAACAATGGCGGAGGCTCCTGCAGATGTAAACCCCACGGAGAGGACGACACAGTCACATGCGGCCTTGGCCTTCTTTCACGACGAGGTGACTTTTAATTTTGTCGAGTGAGCTTAATGTCGTGGTTGTCCGTTCGAGTTTGTTCAGCAAGCCTTCCGCGTTCTCTTCCCGGACGTCATTTACCTCCATTCAATTGCACGAGCAAAACAACATAACATCGGTTAACGAAATTCATTTTGTCTGCTTGTGAACGTAACAATAGCTTAGAATTTCTTCTCCTTATCAGGTTTTTAATTCGACGGCTAGTTTCGGCGTGCAAGACGACAGAGGACGCCGAAACTCGTAACGTTAATGAAAAATGTTAGCACATATTCTTATGGCATCGTCAAGTGAAGAGTGTCAGCTTCAACAGTCCTCCCATTCCTCAAGAGTGCAACTTGGCCCATTTTGCAGCGAGTACTCGTTCACCCTTCGACAGGCGAGTGCAGGGGTCGGGAACCTTTTTGGCCATAAATGCCCATTTTTTACAAATAATTTCCCGTGAGAGCCATACCATTTAAAAAAAAAAACGACAGGCAAGATGCAGTTAAATCCATCCATCCATCCATTTTCTGAACCGCTTAGTCCCCACGGGGGTCGCGGGCGTGCTGGAGCCTATCCCAGCCGTCATCGGGCAGTAGGCGGGGGACACCCTGAACTGGTTGCCAGCCAATCGCAGGGCACACAGAGACAGACAACCAATCGCACTCACACTCACACCTAGGGACAATTTGGAGTCTTCAATCGGCCTACCAAGCATGTTTTTGGAATGTGGGAGGAAACCGGAGTGCCCGGAGAAAACCCACGCGGGCCCGGGGAGAACATGCAAACTCCACACAGGGAGGGCCGGAGGTGGAATCGAACCCGCACCCTCCTAACTGTGAGGCGGACGTGCTACCCAGTGCACCACCGAGCCGCCTGCAGTTAAATCCATGTATTTTAATTAAGACCAACGATTTTTTGACTGTACTAATGTATTCTTTTTAATAACATCACCAAAAGAGCCACATTGGCTCACGAGCCATAGGTTCCCGACGCCTGGGCTAGTGGCTCCAATGCATCTTGAAAAGTAGTGCACAACTGATGGGTACCAAAAAAAGCAAACCTCAGGGCATTGAATACACTGTTCGGGTTGTCATAAAAGAAGGTATTTGGGCTCTCGTCTCAGAAAAAGGCTTCAACGGGATGCCACATCGTCTGTGAGCAACTGAGCAGTCCGCTTGTGCCCTGACCTCGATGAATGCCCCAAAAAAGTATGATTGATGTGCAAATGAGATGTCTTTTTATGAGGCAAAGGGGGCAAAAACGGCTTGTTCGCCCACTATTTTGTTTGTCCCCAGGTGAGTGACGGGGAAATGGCCCAGCTGCACCCGGGTGAACTGGACCTGACCACTGAGGACTTGATCTTGGACGAAGTGGACCGTAAGGCCCGCCGTGCCACGCAGCCACTCAAGTTTCTGAAATAGATGTTGTCATTTTGATTTGGGGCCCGACCAAAATGACGTCATGGTCCCGGCAGGCTCAGATAACAACCTATCGCGGCTCACTCCTTCGCTGGGTTTGGGCCGCGGTTGGCGGTTACCCGACCGAGCCCTTTGGCGGGCCGGGCGGCGATCAGGTCGGCCTTTGCACGGCCGGTTAGCGGGTGCGGCGTGCCGAAGGCCGACTCGCTAATGTGGCGTCTCATCCCTCAGTTCATATCCAGGCCAATCTAGAGGACGAGCTTGTCAAAGAAGCGCTCGGAACGGTGAGCGCTCGCATTTGTCCATCTTCACGTCACAGCTACCGGAGGGCCCTAATTTATTTTCTCGTTTGTTTGTTTGTTTGTTTGTTTGTTTGTTTGTTTGTTTGTGCGGCAGGGTGTGGATCTTCGGCAATACTCCAAACAAGTGGAGGCGGAACTGGAGCGGATCGAGCAAGCCTCCATCAAAGACTGTATCCCGCATTTGTTTTGAACACATTTTCACGACATGCGCACATTGTTTTTTTTTTTTTCTCCTGAGCAACGTCACCAGACATCAAGGAGAGCCAGAACATCGCTTTGCTGCACCATCAGATCGGCGCATGTGATGCCATTTTGGAGGTAGGCGCCCTTTTAGCAGGCCGCTCCACCGGCTGCTCTGCCTCACGCTTGGCTGCCTTGCAGCGGATGGAAGAGATGCTGAGCGGCTTCCAAAGCGACCTGTCGTCCATCAGTGGTGAGATCCACACGCTGCAGCAGCAGTCGCTCAGCATGAATGTGCGTCTGAAGAACCGCCAGGCGGTGCGTGGCCAACTCAGCCAGCTGGTGGACGAGCTGCTGGTGCCCGGAGCCATGATCTCGTAAGATGGCCGCCACGAGACCTTTGGGGTGAAATTTCAGTATGGGCCGATAAGGCACTCGCACCTTTAAACATAAAATCAGGAGTCCCTGAAAGGCAAAATTAAAAGAGTTAGCAAGAGGGAAGAAGTGAGTGAGTGAGTGAGTGAGTGAGTGAGTGAGTGAGTGAGTGAGTGAGTGAGTGAGTGAGTGAGTGAGTGAGTGAGTGAGTGAGTGAGCGAGCGAGCGAGTAAACAAAGTGTCCTTTGTCTGTCCAGCGCCATCCTGGACACTCCAGTGACAGAGCAGGATTTTGTGGAGCAGCTGCACGAGCTCAACGGCAAGATCAACTTGGCCAAGGAGCTCAGCTTTCGAGAGACGCTGGCTTGCTCCGACGTCCAGGACATCGTGGACCGCCTCAAGGTCAAGGTGAGTGGGGCCCGGTCCATTTGGTTTGTCATCAAAGGTATTATACCCGCTCGACATGACACTCAGTCAAACCAAGGTTGCCTCGGTGTTGAGTCTGCACGCCCGTATGAACGCTATGGATTTGTTTTTCCACAATCGAAGCGTTGGCAGGTGTCTTCGTAACAGGCCCGACCCGTCTACCCTGCCTTGAAAATTGTTGCACATTTGATTAGGAAACATTTTGCTACCTTGGCAACCGGATGCCCAGCCCGAGACTGATGATTCGATTCTGCGTGCGCGCGTGCGTAAAGGGAGCGGTTAGTGAACATTTGTGCTCATGGAAGCAATACGTCATTGCTCGTTCATTGCTCGGTGCCTTTATGGCAGGTGTCTTCGTAACAGGCCCGACCCGTCTACCCTGCCTTGAAAATTGTTGCACATTTGATTAGGAAACATTTTGCTACCTTGGCAACCGGATGCCCAGCCCAAGACTGATGATTCGATTCTGCGTGCGTGCATGCGTGAAGGGAGCGGTTAGTGAACATTTGTGCTCATGGAAGCAATATGTCATTGCTCATTCATTGCTCAGTGGCTTTATGGAAGTGGGCCATCGCTAGCAAGTTAAACCAGTCGCACTTTTCCGCCGAACCAATAGAGTCCATTTCAGTTGACTTTACTGACCCGCACTTTGCCGAGTGCGACCGCATCCCTCAATCTAAAACCCGCCAAGCGGGCAGCCGGGCAATCGCCAGGACACGGAGTTACCCGACATTTGTAAACATGCAGAGCAGGCGTGCGAAACCTGGCAGGGTAAACGCCACTGTCAAACACAAGTCCACATTTCCTGGGCTTCCTTGATGTGTCCCATTACTTTTGTTTTGTCTTTATTTTTTCCCAACTTCAGGCTGTGTGGAAGATTCGAGAGTTCATCCTCCAGAAGATCTACTCCTTCAGGAAGCCCATGACCAACTATCAGATCCCACAGAACACACTGCTCAAGTACAGGTGTGTGTGCACACACTCACATGCGCACTTGCGACATCCACGTGAACCTGCGTGCGTGCACAGATTTTTCTACCAGTTCCTCCTGGCCAATGAGAGGACGGTGGCCAAGGAGGTGCGAGACGATTACGTGGACACCATGAGTAAGATCTATTTCAGCTACTTCAAGTCGTACAGCAGCCGTCTGCTCAAGGTGCAGGTGAGTGCCCGCAAGACGCACGCCAGCGTGTGTGAATGCAATGCACTCACATGCATGCGCGCGCGCACATACACACACACACACACACACACACATACACACCCACCCTGTCATTAGTCAGCAGATGGCTAATTGGCATTAATTGACTTGAGCTTTTGTCCTCTTGGAAGATTTCCACAGGTTAAAACAAAACAAGGGAGGCGACGTGACAAGATGTTCCGTTTCTCCCTTGTTTCCTTTTTTTGGGTCATCCAATTTCCCCAAGCAGCCACGCACGAAACACATATGCTTGCGAAAGGGCCAGGCTTATGGTTCGGCTCAACTTTGACAATGCGCTCGCGACTTCTCGATTGCGGCCGCTCCCCCAAAATTTCCCCTTAAAATTACATTACGTTGATTTGGTGGTCGGACGCAAACGGCGCCCTGGCAATTCCGCACATTGTTCGCCACGCACAATTTGACCCCAATGACAAGGCTCCGCCAACGTCAACATTTAGTTTAGTAACATTAGTTTTTTTCCTGCACAGTCATGTAACACTTTTGAAAGTTTCCCTTGGCGCTTGCACCCTGGTTGTTGAGAAGTGCATGACATCACTCGGAGACAACAACAAAAAAAGATTGTTGTCCAAATAAGAAAACACACCGTTCATTGTTTTTTTGCTCGTGGCGGATGAGCAAGGATACTTGTGTCATAAAGCAACAGTAATTTTCCAAATTGTCATTTTTATGTGGATAATTACGAGACAAAGGCTGGGTGGGGATTGTCCGCGTGAATGGGCTAACCGCTGTGTGTGTGTGTGTGTGTGTGTGTGTGTGTGTGTGTGTGTGTGTGTGTGTGTGTGTGTGTGTGTGTGTGTGTGTGTGTGTGTGTGTGTGTGTGTGTGTGTGTGTGTGTGTGTGTGTGTGTGTGTGTGTGTGTGTGTGTGTGTGTGTGTGTGTGTGTGTGTGTGTGTGTGTGTGTGTGTGCGTGCGTGTGTGTGCGTGTGCGCGCATAGTATGAGGAAGTTGCTGACAAGGACGATTTGATGGGAGTTGAAGACACCGCCAAAAAAGGTAATGTTGCAAGTGTGTCGGTCATCATAGCTTTTGAATAGAATAGAATAGAATAGAATAGAATAGAATAGAATAGAATAGAATAGAATAGAATAGAATAGAAGGTCCCGATTGAAGTGTCCACGTACATGCGTGAGGTGTGTGAGTGCGACTTTTATGGCTAAGTGAAGAGAAGAAATACCTGGAGCCAATTGAATGTGCGGGTGTGTCCGCCCAAAATTGCTTGAGGCGCAGCTGCACAAGCGCACAAAACATTTGGGCACGCCACTAGCGCCTCCTGAGATGATTGGCAACTCTTGTAACTCGAAACACTCTCAATGCAAATCAGCCCCTATATCAGGGGTGGGCAAACTTTTTGACTTGCGGGCCGAATTGGGTTCTAAATTTTGACCGGGCGGCCGAACCAGGAGCAGATGGATGTAGTGTTTGTGAAATAATATAAACGACCTGTAAAAGTCATTGCATAAAAGGTTTTGGCCTTTAGTAAGTAGTAAAGCATGGATATTCCAAAAAAGTTTTTGGAAAACAAATCCATTTATTAACAGCTTTAAAAAAAAAAATAAATCCCTAAAAAACTGCTATCAGTGATTCTCATAAAATACGACACTGTTATTATGAATAACAGTCTCCGTCACTTCAGTGCCTGCAGGTCAGATTAATGAAAGATGTTTATTTTATGAGATCACATCAAACGGCAAACATTCTGACCAAATATATCATATTGAAGAATCGGTGAAAGCATACATCCAAATAAAGTAATCAAAACGGCAACACGGTGAGGGGTATCTGAAAATCAGAGCAGAGTTTTAACTCACAAACACCTGGTAACAGAGGTGAGGAAACGGGAAACACTTCCTTAAAGTAAGCCTTAAGAACTTTACAGATTAAGATTAGTCACAAACAGGTGGTGCATCCTGCATTGTTTGAAAATGAGAATTGTCGCTAGTTTCAATCCCTGCTATTTGTACAGATCATATTCAAAATGCATTTTTTTACAACAAACTTGAAAGCCTCCCCTTCATTTTCAGTGGGAACAGTGTTAATGGTCTCCATTTTTTTTGCTAGTGTGTCATGGTCTGGAGTAAAATGTGTTGTGGCAATTCTTAGGAGAGATCCGAGGTGTTGGTCCGTTTACCTAGAACTGTGACGAGTTGATGTTGATGTTCATGTGGCTGAACGTCACGTCGCGTACGTCGAGCCAAATTGGCCACTCTTTTTAAACACTCGGCACGCAGTGTCCACCTTGCTTTTCCTTGGGCGACTCATTTTAATGGAAGGATTCCAGGGGAAGGTTTGTGGGTGGCTTTAGCGTAAAACTGTATCCGAAAGCTCGGCGCGCAAATTACAAGAATGCTGTCGTCACAGCCCACGCTCTAAATTCGGCACTGATACAAATAGAGCGCGAGTGCGCCATTTCCGTACGACTGAGTACGTACACGCACTTGTGAGTGTGCACCGAGCTTTCTGACACGGCTTCCGGTAGTAAATGCGCAGGCGAGTGGTTCCCCATCTACTGGGGAAACGCAGTCATTGCAGGCAAAATGACCCCAAAAAAATGTTTAATAATACAATTTATTTAGGGTTGGCGGGCCGGATTAAATGGTCCCGTGGGCCGGATGTGGCCCGCGGGCCGTAGTTTGCCCATATACCTGCCCTATATGGTTTGTGTGTAGGACTTTATGTCAGAGAATGAATGAAATGGGAAGTTGATGAAATTGATTCCAGTCCCCCCCCACCCCGCCGCCGCAGGTTTCTTCTCCAAACCGTCTCTGAAGAGCAGGAACACCATCTTCACTCTGGGCCAGAGAGGCGCCATCCTGAGTCCCCCCGAGCTGGAGGGTCCCATTTTGGTTCCTCACACGGCGCAGAGGAGCGAAAGCCGGGTGAGCGCTGACCGCGAACTCCTCCCCTTCAATGCCAAAGCCACCTGCACAGACCGAGCGAGTGTCTGACATTTGACGACTGAGTTTGGTGCAAAAGCGGTGCGGAGGTAGAGACTGGAGATGATGTCCACTTTTTTTTTTTTTTTTATTTTATTAACAATGCCACCATGGCAACCGCACCCAAGGGAGCTTCAACCATTCCAGAGAAGGGTCTGGCCATTTCAATTTGTGCATCTTTGATTGCGAGGATTGCACCGATCTTAGCCATTTTTGTCCAATTTGGATGAAAATGGCTAAGATCGTTCAGGAGACAGGCTCGAGAGACAAGCACCCTATTTTGATCCGTCAGCCACGCGCGCTTGTACAGAGTGAACAGTATGTGAGGAATGGAAGCGGGTGCGGTGCTTACTAAAGCTTGGCTCATGCTCCGTCCACAGTATCCATATGAGACACTGTTCCGCAGCCAACACTATGCCCTGCTGGATAACGGCTGCAGGGAGTTCCTCTTCCTGTGTGACTTCTTCATGGTGGCGGGAAACTCCGCCCTGGACCTCTTTAATAGCATCATGGGAAAGACGCTCAGCGTGTTCCTGGTACGTTGCCCGATCTCGTGCTGCGCTTTCCCGCACCGGAAACGCCCACAAGCGCCGTTGTCGTGACCTGATGCTCAACTGTGCTTGTGCAAGTGTAGAAGAGCATGTCGACGTACGTGTCTGACTGCTACGACGGCATCGCCGTCTTCCTGTGCATCCACATCATCTTGCGTTTCCGAGCCATCGCCGCCAAAAGGAACATCCCGGCCCTAGACAAGTGAGTGTGCTTGCGCTTGCCCGTTAGTCGGCCTGGCTCTGGACGCCTCTCAGCCTGACCCTGCGCTTGTGCGTGACAGGTACTGGGAGGCGGTGCTGGAGCTGCTGTGGCCGCGCTTTGAGCTCATCCTGGAGATGAACATCCACAGCATCAGAAACACCGACCCACAGAAGCTGGGGCTGCTCGACACTCGGCCGCACTACGTACGTAGCTGACCTTAACCTCCTCAATGTCAATCGAGCGCACTCCACAACAAAATAACTATGACCAAAAAAAAAAAGCTCAATGAAGGCTGTAAATATCACTCGTATCCTGTTTTGGGGTTGGGTGGAATGAAAAATTAAGCTGACTCATTCACCATTTACGGCCTGCTGTCTCTAGTCATAAAGCACAAACTCTTCAATCAAATCAACACATCTAATTAATTAATCACTTGTTCCATACTGAGCATTATCGCCCTCTGCTGTCCATACCAATGAAGACATGGCCAAAGCCAGGTTGATGGCAGGATGTTCCCCAGCTCAACTTGTTGCGTTCACATTGTCCTTCCGGCCCCGTTGTTTGACTTGCACTGCTAATGCAGATGCGCAAGGCTCATCGTTGATCAGATACGTGGGGGAATTTTACGGTCCAAGCGGCCCCTTGGTTGTTGATTGTCAACAGCGGACGTTGGGGTTCATGAAAGAACCCGAGCGGCCCCGCCCTCCCGCTGCATGTCAGCTGCCTCATTTCAGATCACACGCCGCTACGCTGAGTTCTCTTCGGCCGTGGTCGGCATCAACCAGACCTTCCCCAATGAGAGGACGGACGCTCTGCTGGCCCAGCTGCAGGTAACGCCGGCCCGCTGAATAGGAGAAGGCCGCTGTGATATGGTGTGGTACTTTTCAGGCAGAGGTGGAGAACTTTGTGCTGAAGATGGCAGCAGAGTTCCCCTCCAGGAGGGAGCAACTCATCTTCCTCATCAACAACTACGACATGATGCTTGGCGTGCTCACGGTGAGTCCGCATGTGGCGCAGCGATGGCAAATGCGAGCGCTTGACGTCCCGTTTGTCCAGGAGCGGGCGGCAGACGACAGCAAGGAGGTGGAAGGCTTCCAGCAACTCCTTCTAGCCAGGACGCAGGCAAGTGGCGGTCTTGTGGCACGAGGATGCATGTGCGCGTGCTGAAAGGCTCTCTGGCGTGCCACTAGCAGGAGTTTATCGAGGAGATCCTGTCGGCACCTTTCGGGGGGATGATCTCCTTTGTGAAGGAAGCCGAGGCCCTGATGGAGAAAGGGCAACTGGAGCGCCTCAAGAGCGATGAAGGTGAGCAAGCCCACTGTAAATGCCTTGTGCCTTCCTTCCTTGCTTGCCTGGTACAACATGGCCAAGGAGACTCCAGTTGCATGGATTGCACAACCCAATGCTCACGTGTTGTGCGCGTGCGTCTTCAGCTCACATCTGCCAGCTGGTGCGAGGCTTCTCGGCCTCGTGGAAGCAGTCCGTGGAGGCCATGAGCCAGGACGTCATGAGGTCTTTCACCAACTTTAAGAACGGGACCGGCATCATTCAGGTGAGGACAGGGGGGCCCGCCTGCGTACTCTGCGCCCGCCTGTCGGCGCCCGCCTGATGCCACCATGCCACCGCTGTTCCCGCCACCGCAGGGCGCCCTCACCCAGCTGATCCAATACTACCACGGCTTCCACAAGATCCTCAACCAGCCCGCCTTCCGCGGCCTGCCGGCCCGATCTGAACTCATCAACCTGCACCACCTAATGGTAGAAGTCAAGAAGCACAAGCCCAACTTCTGAGGCCCGCTCGACTGGGCCTGACCATCCTGTGGAAAAAAAAGTCCTCCATCGGTGTGACAAGTAGAAAGTTGACCTCGTCAGGTGCCACTTGACCAGGTGTTTGCAATCTTTTCCTCGCTCGCTACTCAAGAGATGGGGCACCTGTCGCGAGAAGAGTGTCCCACCCGTGAGATTCCTGAGTCGGCGCCGCCAGTGCTTTGGCGGGGCGTTCGGGCACCCCCCAATTCCCCCGTCCGGTCCACTCCAAATCCCGTCGCCGTTTAGGAATCCTTCGGCGTCCCTACCATGTCTGAGGAAGAAGCGAGCGTGCTCGGATAGACCAACTGTCATTCCCTGCTCCCAATTCCACACAAAGGGGTTCTGAGGAACTCTTTCCGCTTTTGTAAGTAGTTAAGTCACTGTGGCTCACTCGGGCATCACCAAATAAGCAGCACATCATGCCCAAAACATTGCCAGATGAAAATATCTGAGTCGAGAAAATAAACGTTTTTTTCCAGTTAACGCAATTTTTTATATTTTAACAAAATGGTCAACATGTGAGACTGAAGAAACACACAGTGTTAAATTCAAATACAATAAAAGTAAAGTGCCTTATGTTCGATTTGTTAGTAGTTGCACATCCCCAGCACTGGTGAGTCTGTTTTGAGAACAGTCAGCCGGTTCTCCGCTTGTTGCTGACCGACAATCACGATGCAAAGCAACTGAGTCGCTTTCGTTCACCCTAACTTGTTTTCCAAGGTAAAAGCAGTTCAGTGTAAAAGCAGAACGGTCACGACCCCACTAGCAACAAATTCATGTCAATACGGGGGTGGGGGGGTCTAGACATGAATTAAGTCCCCAAATCCAGTTTATTGGCGTGGCGACGCTTTCACAAAATAAAACGAGTCATTCGTGCGAGTTCGTTTGTTTGCGTTTCAGCAGTAATGTTGATGTAATGATCCTACATGAACGCCAGGTGTCACTATGGCCGCGTCTCGACTAGACGCACAAGCTCGGGGTGGCACTATGTACGCGTGCGTTTTGGACTTGCTGGTACTTGTGGTTGGGTGTTTCCATGTTCTGGTGGGAAAAAGAAGAAGACAAGTGGAAGAACGTGATCTGCCGGACGAGAAGCAAGAAATGGAGCCGTCAGAATTGCCAAAGGATTTACTCGGTGAGAACAGCTGCATTCTGAGGGGGCACTTTTTCTAAACTTGACTTGTGTCACATAAATTACTGTGACACGGGAAAAGGTGATTTTTTTTTCCCATGTACTCGGGGGCGGGCGGGTTACCTGCTCCTATGCGGGGGATAAGTAGGCGTGTCCTGACACATTCTTATGCATAAAAACAAATCGCCGTTATATCAAACCAAGTCCAAACGTCCCTTTCCATCCCGTTGGACGGAATCTTCACATATCCTTAGTTCGCATTGTGAAAGTTTCAACTCACCCAAGTCAGCCAGCGGCATGATAGCCTACAGCAAGCATAGACCTTGCGCGACTTGGCTTTGTCAAAGTTGCGCAAAGTGCGGACGTAATTTTCTTGAATTCCAACGTTGTTCACACAGGCTACTGTGGACGCGCACTTGTGCAAGTGAAGCCAGTTGGAATGTGCGATGGAGCTTTGATAAAGTGACAAAAGAGGGCCAGCATCTGCCATGATCTGTCTTCTCTCCTGGCTGTCTAGAAACGGTCCATCTCAAGCCTATGCCCTGAAAGGCCATCTCCTCTAATTCCTCTTCCTTGCTTTGTGTGTCGTTGCGGGCGGACAGAGAGTGTGCAGGAGGCGGTTGGGCGGGGCCTCGAGTTGACCCTTAGTTGCCAGCTCCAGCCAGAGGTCAAAGGTGAAAAGGTGGACAAAGTGCTGGTGAGTGACCTTAGTGACCTCGGGCATCGTGAAATAAGGTGCGTTTGTTTTGATGGAGTCGGGCTGCTGGGCGGGGTTGGCCTCAGTCCGGTTTCAATCAGTTGGGGTCCCATACTTCCTACAAATCCATTTGCTGGGCCGTCATGGCTCTTGCTCAGCAACAAAAGTAAGCTGCTTCGGGACAAATTTGCATCATTACATATCGTATTGGCTATGATGTGATATTTTGTCACAACCGCTCGATGTTTGTACACTGATAAATTTACCTCATTTCGTGTGTACAGCATCCGACAATTTTTTTTCAAGCATAAAAGAAATGCAAATTAGTCTGGAAAACAGGGAAGCAAGAACCAGTCTCCTCGTAACTCCGCTGTGAGGTGAGTGTAAGCAGTGCATGGCAGCAAGGATGCGAGCTCGCTGTTGCCTTTTGTGCACAATCATGTACATGCATACCTGAGGGCGGACACACGCACACACCACAGCGAAGTCCGCACATGCCTACATGCGCCTGGGCCTGTCCCGACGCATCCGCCGACGTGGTCTCCTGAACTTGTGACAAAGTGGGCTTGTACTCATCAAGCAAATCGGACAAAGACCGTGGAAACACAAGTGCTCTTTGCCAATTGTGTGCAGGCCTTGTCGTCGCATCGAGCCTACCAGCTGTCGGCACGCTTTCCCTCCAAGGTTGGTGTTCAGTGTCTCTCATCTATCGCGAGCTTGCTCTCCGAAAGTCAGCTTGATTGCGTGTGTGCAGGTGGAGCACTCCTTCAGCTACTTGGACATCCATGGTCTCTGTAGCAACAAGCCCACTCAGGTGAGATATTACAAGAGGTGGCTCTCTGTAACATGCTAACTCTTGATTTGGACTGACCCGTCGCTGCTACCTCGCTTACATATCTGGTGCTGTGTGTGTGTTGTGTGTGTGCGCGCATGTAGGTGCTAGTGGAGTGCCAGCGCGGCCCATGCACGCTGTGGTTTAGTTCCCAGAAGGACAGTGACCGGGTCATCGCCCACGTCGGTGCCTGTCTCACAAGGATCTGCCCAGACATGTTAGTAGCAAGGAGCAAGTTTTAGGTGTGAGATGTTGGACTTGCTCAGGTTCTGGCTTTCTGTCTTCCCACCAGGAATCTGCTGAAGAAGTTTCATGTGACGCCTTCTGAGCGTTGGGCTGCTCTCATGGCCGTCTGGGAGCAGCTGGACCCTGCGGGCTTGGGGCCTTGCGGTAGAGTTGGGATGGGGGGGAGGGGCGTTGTGTGTGTGAGTGTGTGTGTGTGTGTGTGTGGGGGGGGGGGGGTTAGCGCTTTAAGAGTTATCCCCATTCCTAAATCCCGTTCCAGGAGGCTTCTCGGTTCAGTACCGGGCCGTCTGCGACAACCTCAACCTGGCCTACAGAGAGGAGGTCCAGTGGGTGAGTGGCACTTGATTCTTGTTGCCGAAGCCAATGAAGGTGATGCTAACGCAGGGGTGGGCAAACTTTTTGACTTGCGGGCCGAATTGGGTTCTAAATTTTGACCGGGGGGGCCGAACCAGGAGCAGTTGGATGTAGTGTTTGTGTGAAGTAATATAAACGACCTGTAAAGGTCTTTGCATAAAAGATTTGGGCCTTTAGTAGGTAGTAACGCATGGATATTCCAAAAAAGTTTTTTGAAAACAAATGCATTTATTAACAACATTAAAAAAAAAAAAAAATCCCTAAAAAACTGCTATCAGTGATTCTCATAAAATATGACACTGTTATTATGAATAACAGTCTCCATCACTTCAGTGCCTGCAGGTCAGATTAATGAAAGATGTATGTTTATCTTATGAGATCACATCAAACGGCAAACATTCTGACCAAATATATAATCTTGAAGAATCGGTGAAAGCATACATCCAAATAAAGTAATCAAAACGGCAACACGGTGAGGGGTATCTCAAAATCAGAGCAGAGTTTTAACTCACAAACACCTGGTAACAGAGGTGAGGAAACGGGAAACACTTCCTTAAAGTAAGCCTTAAGAACTTTACAGGTTAAGATTAGTCACAAACAGGTGGTGCATCAATGTCCTTGAGCAGCCTGCATTGTTTGAAAATGAGAATGGTCGCTAGTTTCAATCCCTGGTATTTGTACAGCTCATATTCAAAATGCATTTTTTTACAACAAACTTGAAAGCCTCCCCTTCATTTTCAGTGGGAACAGTGTTGTTTGTCTCCCTTTTTTTGCTAGTGTGTCATAGTCTGGAGTAAAATTTGTTGTGGCAATTCTTAGGAGAGATCCGAGGTGTTGGTCCGTTTACCTAGATCTGTGACGGGTTGATGTTGATGTTCATGTGGCTGAACGTCACGTCGCGTACGTCGAGCCAAATTGGCCACTCTTTTTAAACACTCGGCACTCAGTGTCCACCTTGCTTTTCCTTGGGCGACTAATTTTAATGGAAGGATTCCAGGGCAGGGGAAGGTTTGTGCGTGCGTGGCTTTAGCGTAAAACTGTATCCGAAAGCTCGGCGCGCAAATTACAAGAATGCTGTCGTCACAGCCCACGCTCTAAATTCGGCCCTGAGACAAATAGAGCGCGAGTGCGCCATTTCCGTACTACTGAGTACGTACACGCACTTGTGAGTGTGCACCGAGCTTTCTGACACGGCTTCCGGTAGTAAATGCGCAGGCGAGTGGGGGAAACGCAGTCATTGCAGGCAAAATGACCGAAAAAAAAAAAAAAAAGTTTAATAATACAATTTATTTAGGGTTGGCGGGCCGGATTAAACGGTCCCGTGGGCCGGATGTGGCCCGCGGGCCGTAGTTTGCCCATACCTGTGCTAACGCCATCACACGTAGCCGAGCACGATAGTTGCGCTGCACTTTTCGAATTTGATAGGCGGGCGGACGGCAACACGTTGCACACCTATGCAAAACACGGTCTTGTAGCAGGTGAGTTTTCAAAATTGTTGGTTTTCCCCCATCAGGATGTGGACACCATCTACCTGAGCCAGGACACCACAGAGCTCAACCTGCACGACTTCAGTCACCTGGACGGCAGGTGTGTGCGTCTGGTCTTGAGCTCTGAGCTGCGTTCACGGCTTGCGACGTACCCTCTTTCTTTTTCTTCAGGGATCTCGTGGCCATCGTTGGCACACTGGAGTACAACAAGTGGTTCACCAAGCTGGTGGCGAAGGACTTCAAACTGGTAAGGTTGGCGTGTGCTAGAGAGTGGGGCCCACTTAATGTTGACGCGGGCGGGTAGTCGGCAGACGTTTGCGAGCAGATCCTGCACGTCATCTCCCAATCTAGTTGCCTGGAGGAGCTGGTCCTGGACAACGTCGGCCTCAGAAGGTCCGAGTGGGTGTGACCGCCGGCGCGCACATGCTTCTTCTTCTTCAACTTGTCTTCTGGTTTCTCTCCCTCAGTGACTTTGCTCACAAGCTGTCCTTGGCTCTGGCGCACAACCCCGCCTCCACGCTGCACACCCTCAACCTCAGCAACAACTCTTTGGACGACAAAGGTTTAACACACGCATGCGCCGCTTTATACTGCAACATGCACACACACTGGTATGTCCATTAGGAGATGACTGGCTGTGTGTGTGTTTGAGGTATGTGTGCTCTGGGCGCTCAGCTGGGCAAACTGGCAATGGGCCTGAAGAGAGTGAACCTCAGCAAGACCTCGCTGTCCCCCAAAGGTGACTTGTCTGTCCAGACGCCTTCTCCGAGGGCGGGCCCCGCTCACGCATGTGTGTGTGTGTGTGCGTGTGCGTGTGTGTGTGTGTGTGTGTGCGTGTGTGTGCATATGTGTGTGTGTGTGTCAGGCGTGAACTTGCTGTGTCAGGCGCTCTGCCGCAACCCCAGTGTGGCCGCCAGTCTCACACATCTCCAGCTGACAGGAAACTCACTCAGAGGGGACGACCTGCAGGTGGCACGGAGCGCTTTCACAACACGTCGGCCACACGCTAACAATCACGTTGTCTTGCTTTTGACAGCACCTCCACAACTTCCTGAGTCATGACAACCGCTTACAAGTTTTGGATTTGTCCTCCACTGACTGCTCATTGGAGCAGGTGAACGCACGTACACGTGCGCACGTACACGTGCGCATGCACACACGCACGGCGATCTTCCAAAATCACATCAAATGATTGTGCATATGTGTTTGTGTCAGACATCATCATCTCTTCTCAAAGGATGTTTGAAGCATCTGCGTGTCCTCAACATGTCAAAGACAATCTACTCTCACAGGTGAAACACACACGTATGTTGACAGGATTGACAGGTCACATGTCAGTACTGTCAACATACGTGTGTGTGGCGCCTGCCTTGTTCTTGCATCATGGTCAGGAAGTGCAGGGAGGTTCCCGCATCCTTCAAGCAGTTCTTCAGCCTGAGCCAGGCTCTGGTCTCCGTCAACGTGTCCGGATGCAGACTTCCCGCTGAGGCTCTGAAGTGCGCAAGCGCGCCGCTGCATGGATGACGTATGGCCGCCAACGCTTGTCAGCCCTTTACCGTTGTCTCCTCAGGGCGCTGCTGCTAGGCCTGGGGTGCAACCCAAACCTGGGCGACGTGTCTCTGGACCTGAGCGGCTGTGAGGTAATGCGCTTGGTAGCGTACCACTGAGTGTCGTGACGTGACCCAAAGGAGGGCGCCTGGCAAGTCACGTGACCCACTCTGTTTTGGCTTCCAGCTGCGCTCGGCTGGCGCTCAGATCCTGGAGGGCTGCGTGGCAGAGATCCCCAACATCTCCAGTCTGGACATCTCCGATAACGGTGCGGACCGATTTGTTGCCCGCCCCCACATGGCGCTAGGTGTTTTCTTTCTCGAGCTACCCCAGCTCCCTCCTGTGTTAGCATGCTAGCCTCAATCAACGGATGAATTGATTGAAGTCTTGTGGCCGTTGGCAAATTCAACAAGTCTTCTTTTCTCGTGTCAGGCCTGGATGGGGACCTGAGCACCCTGCTAGTCTGGCTGGCCAAAAACCGCTCGGTGCGCCACCTTTCATTGGGCAGGAACTTCCAGAACATGAAGTCCAAGTGAGTTGGCGAGCAGCATGTGGGCATGACACTTTTCACTGCCGCCCCCTCGTTTCCGTTAGGAATGTGGCGCCAGTCCTAGACAAACTGGTCCGTTTGATCCAGGAGGAGGAGTCGGTGAGTGACTGGCGCGTGCGTTCCAACTGCAGCCGCCGCTGACATGGTTTGACGCTGCCTAGCCGCTGAGCTCGCTGTCGCTGGCTGACTCCAAGCTGAAGGGCGACCTGGTCATGGTCCTCAACGCCCTGGGAAGCAACACCTCCCTCACGCAGCTGGACATCAGCGGCAACGCCATGGGAGACATGGGTGCCAAAATGTTGGCCAAGGCCCTGCAGATCAACACCAAGCTCAGGTGGGGGGGCGGTGCTCCAATCTGGTGCCAGTCTGGCACCCGCCGCTCTTTGCTGGCTTATTGTCGCCTTCTACAGGACGCTCGTCTGGGACAGGAACAACGTCAGCCCTCAGGGCCTGCAGGAAGTGGCGTCCGCTTTGGAGAAGTGAGTTTGCACTTCCTCAGTCGGGATGACAGATGGGGCTATTGAAGCGCCATAAAAGGCTTTGAGTTTTTTTGCGTCAGAAAAAGCCCACGTGCAAAACCAAAACAAAACCCAGTTTTGCTCATACCGGGTGTGGTGTGCTCCAATCTCTGAACTTTTTGCTGGTTAAAATGCATTTCTGACCCGTTTTTTTCTTTTTTGAAAGGAACTTCACCATCCGGTTTATGCCGGTTCCCATTGTGGATGCCGCCCAGGCGCTTAAGACACACCCAGAAAAGACAGAAGACGCTCTGCTGAAGGTGACTTCCTAGTTTCTTTCGGGATTTGGGACATCATTTCATACTCGTGGTTTAGCTAACTCCCCAAATTGCACGGGTGAAGCAGCGAGGTTCCCGGGACCCTACTTTGAAACTAGCGTGACCATTGGCGTGGTGTCTTTGTCTGCAGATGGAGCACTTCCTGCTGAGGAATCACGAAACCCGGAAGTACCTCCAGGAGCAGGCGTACCGGCTGCAGCAGGGCATCGTCACCAGCACCACGCAGCAGGCGGGCGCCTCAGCAATAGCCCCTCCTTGGACCGAGTTCTAGCTGACCCTCTGCTCCTTCGTGCAGATGATGGACACCATGTGTGTGAAGGTTCAGGACCACCTAAACTCACTCATGTTCTCCCAGGACCGTTTGGTCCGGGAGGACATGAAGATTGCGGAAAACCTGATGAATGATGCAAGAAACTCCAAAACGGTGGGTGAACTTGAGCTCACGCTAGCTGGTTCTGAGTAGAACTTTGAAGTGTGCCCCTTCCCTCTCTGGACCCTCCAGCTGCTCCCTTGCCTCTACCACCTGGGTGGCGATGCTTTCCGCGGTGCAATTCAAGACAAGTTGGAGTCAGTGGCAGTGGAAGTGGCGGCCGTGATGGAGGAGCAGCTGCGGGTAGTCACACGCTGACAACTGGCCTCCACGTGCACGTTTAAGCCAAGTTGCAGTGGCAAAATTTTAGTCCAGCCAGCGTTCGTCAGCTACTCTGCTCTCTGCAGACGATGCTGGCGTCCATGTTGGAAGCGGCCTCCGGTTTGTGTCCACACGTGATGAAGATGAACCGTCTCAGTGTACATCTAATGAAGGCAGGCGCGGAGAAGATGAGCGTCCCTCGCACATTTTTCAGCCAGACGCTGCTGGAACAGACGGGCGTTGACATCCTCAACAAGATCAGGTCACAGTGGACATACCCACCGCTCTTTGGCGCCTGTCTCCCCCAGCCACGTGCGTCCGCTCCTCCTTATGAGGTTCTCCACTTTTGCCTTTGTCCCTAGTGAGCTGAAACTCGGCGCGGCATCCTTGATCTCCGACTGCGTGGTCGATGGAATCCTGGACTCTTTGTCCACGTGGCGCCACACGCTGGTCAGTTGCTATTTTTGTCCTCGCTCCCGCTCTTCATGGGACCTGTCTGGCCACCGTCCATTTCGTCCTTCCTCGCTGTAGGCCAATCACGTGAGCAGGCAGCTCCAGCCCGAGTCTCAGGAGGAAAGGCAGATTCTCGACGAGACGATCCTATATCCGGAGTTTCGCGAGGAGGGCGGCCAAGCAGACGCTTGCGTTGTAAGAATTGCTACTTTCCTCCCCCATGTTAAGGCTATTTGGTTGTCAATGTCTTTGATAGAGCACCTTTGCCTCCAGACGACAGCCAAATCCAAAAGGAAGAGTATTCTCGTCCGAATGCTGCGACCGGTCTCGGTTGCCTTTGGTATGTAATGGCAGGTGCAGCATCTGGGGCTTTTTTTTTTTGTTTTTGTTACTATCAAAAGGAAACTTGTGATGTTTATTTCAGAGATGGAGTTTGACCTGGACAAGGCCCTGCAGGAGGTTCCCATCCACGTGGTGGAGCCGCCGCCGCCTTTGCCCGTGCCAGACCTTGCGCCAGCGTTCCCACCTCTGGGATCGCCGCCCCCCCTGCAGCATCACACCAAATTGCGGCCCAAAACCAGGAGGCGAACCAAAGCTAGCAGAGTCGGCGTGAGTTGGCAGGAACCCAGTCAGGCAGCACACAGTATACCTTGTGTGACCATGACTATTTGTTTGCAGCGGGAGACAGCGCCAGTGGTCGAGCATGAGGGCATGATGGGAAGGCTGGATGAGGGTGTGGACGAGTTCTTCACCAAGAAAGTTCTAAAAGTCAGCTTGAAGTGAGAACCCGACGAGGCCTACTTCTTTGAGTGAAAGCCACTTGAAGCAATCACTGCACCTCCTTGTCCACGCAGACGCCTTGCCGCACAAGCTATGCCGTTAAACACGCACGAGTTGGTAGACAAAAAGCGAGAATCCAGGAAGAGCGGCTTTTTCAACCTCATCAAAGGTCAGACGTCCCGTTCGGAAAAAAGCCAGGGGGCCGCCGCATCTGTCATGTCGCCCTGGACCACGTCACCCTCCCCGGTGCTGTCGGCCCCCATGACTCCCGTCAATGTGCTCACGGATGAGTCCCTTCCCACGTCGCCCTCCATGGAGCATTCTGAAACAACCGCCTCGGCACCTTCCTCTGGAGAGGCCGAGGAAAAGGACGTCGCTCTGCTCCCGCGGCGCGTGGGCGTTCCCGTCATGGGTGCCGACCTTCTGGCAGAGATCAAAGCACGGCAGAAGAAAATGGCCTCCCACAAGGTGAGGAAAGCAACAATTTGCTTCCATGGCCGCGGAGTAAATACCGTAATTTTCGGACTAAAAGTCGCTCCGAAATGTAGGTCGCATTAGCCATAAAAAGCACAATAACGTGAAAAACAACATATATAAGTCGCTCCGGAGTATAAGTCGCATTTTGGGGGGAAATGTATTCGACAAAATCCAACACCAAGAACAGACATGAACGAGCAACAACAGGCTAAACGATAGGTATGCTAACGTGACCTAAACACAAACGAAGAGCTGAGAACGGGCCTGACGTAACATTCAGAGTTATTAAAAAAAACTATTACATAAATAACACGTTTATAAAACCATCTGTATCACTCCAATTCATTAAATCCATCGATCGTCCTTTGTCAACAATAGGTGCGCGCCGCTGACGGCGCTTGCACTTCAAAATATTCCACAGGCCCATCTAACGATATATAAATTAGATATCAAATAACTATTATATAAGCAATAATATTATCAAACCATCTGTGCACTCTAGATCATTAAATCCATCAATCAATTTCCTCGTCCTTTGTTAACAACGCAGCGCGTGCGCCCTGACGTCAGCCTCGTCGTTATTCCACAGATCTAGTATATAACTACATTGTAGCGTTAACAAAGTACAAGGAAAGACGTGGTAAACGGCTCTTTATTTAACAAAACAAACTTCCAGGCGTGTGGCGGCGTGGACTTCCAGCCACGGAGGTGGAAGAGAGATCCATAGAATAGGACCGGGCGTGCGTAAAAGCCATGACCGAGCCCCATCCACCGTCCCCGGACAGCCACCCGGCCGAGCGCCGGCCCCCGACTTCTATCCACGGAGGTGCAAGAGAGCTCCGTAGAGTAGGACCGGGCGTGCGTAAAAGCCATAATAGTTTTTCAAACCTTCTGTGTCACTCCAAATCCTTAAATCCTTCAAACTCTTCGTCCTCCGTGTCACTTAGAAACAAAGCCACTAATGATGCCAGTAGTACGTGGGGCCCTTCGTCATCTTCGTCATCCCGTGATCAATCTTTGTCCTTTTTGTAAACAACCGCCGCGCTGCGCCCCGCTGCGCCGCGCTGCTGACGTCAGTTGAAATTCAAATTACAGTAATCCCTTGCTACATCGTGGTTCGTTCATCGCGGTTTCACTCTTTTGGGGGAAAATTTTTGAAAAAAATTCACATATAAGTCGCTCCTCATTATAAGTCGCCCCCCCCACCGAAACTATGAAAAAACCCCGCGACTTATAGTCCGAAAATTACGGTATATACACTACCGTTCAAAAGTTTGGGGTCACCCAAACAATTTTGTGTTTTCCATGAAAAGTCACACTTATTCACCACCAAACGTTGTGAAATGAATAGAAAATAGAGTCAAGACATTGACAAGGTTAGAAATAATGATTTGTATTTGAAATAAGATTTTTTTTTACATCAAACTTTGCTTTCGTCAAAGAATCCTCCATTTGCAGCAATTACGGCATTGCAGACCTTTGGCATTCTAGCTGTTAATTTGTTGAGGTAATCTGGAGAAATTGCACCCCACGCTTCCAGAAGCAGCTCCCACAAGTTGGATTGGTTGGATGGGCACTTCTTGCGTACCATACGGTCAAGCTGCTCCCACAACAGCTCAATGGGGTTCAGATCTGGAGCGTCATATTTGTGGGGTCAATTAAACGCTCAAAATGGCCAGAAAAAGAGAACTTTCATCTGAAACTCGACAGTCTATTCTTGTTCTTAGAAATGAAGGCCATTCCATGCGAGAAATTGCTAAGAAATTGAAGATTTCCTACAACGGTGTGTACTACTCCCTTCAGAGGACAGCACAAACAGGCTCTAACCAAAGTCGAAAAAGAAGTGGGAGGCCGCGTTGCACAACTGAGCAAGAAGATAAGTACATTAGAGTCTCTAGTTTGAGAAACAGACGCCTCATAGGTCCCCAACTGGCATCTTCATTAACTAGTACCCGCAAAACACCAGTGTCAACATCTACAGTGAAGAGGCGGCTGCGGGATTCTGGGCTTCAGGGCAGAGTGGCAAAGAAAAAGCCATATCTGAGACTGGCCAACAAAAGAAAAAGATTAAGATGGGCAAAAGAACACAGACATTGGACAAAGGAAGACTGGAAAAAAGTGTTGTGGACGGATGAATCCAAGTTTGAGGTGTTTGGATCACAAAGAAGAACGTTTGTGAAACGCAGAACAAATGAAAAGATGCTGGAAAAATGCCTGACGCCATCTGTTAAGCATGGAGGAGGTAATGTGATGGTCTGGGGTTGCTTTGGTGCTGGTAAGGTGGGAGATTTGTACAGGGTAAAAGGGATTCTGAATCAGGAAGGCTATCACTCCATTTTGCAACGCCATGCCATAGCCAGTGGACAGCATTTGATTGGAGCCAATTTCATCCTACAACAGCACAATGACCCCAAACACACCTCCAAATTGTGCGAGAACTATTTAGAGCAGAAGCAGGCAGCTGGTATTCTATCGGTAATGGAGTGGCCAGCGCAGTCACCAGATGTGAACCCCATTGAGCTGTTGTGGGAGCAGCTTGACCGTATGGTACGCAAGAAGTGCCCATCCAACCAATCCAACTTGTGGGAGCTGCTTCTGGAAGCGTGGGATGCAATTTCTCCAGATTACCTCAACAAATTAACAGCTAGAATGCCAAAGGTCTGCAATGCCGTAATTGCTGCAAATGGAGGATTCTTTGACGAAAGCAAAATTTGATGTAAAAAAAATCTTATTTCAAATACAAATCATTATTTCTAACCTTGTCAATGTCTTGACTCTATTTTCTATTCATTTCCACAACGTTTGGTGGTGAATAAGTGTGACTTTTCATGGAAAACACAAAATTGTTTGGGTGACCCCAAACTTTTGAACGGTAGTGTACAATAGGGGAGGGGACCTAAGTATCTTGCTCAGTACTGCTGCAAGTACATACGTTTTGTACGTAGCTAACCACTGTAGCTATGTAATAAGCACTGTAAGTAGCTAAGTAACCCTAACTACTGTATTCTAAGTAGTAAAATCAATACTTGGTCAGTATGCTGTGGAAAATGTAGAAAACAAGCACAGATGACATGATGGAATTCTCTGACCATGAAATGACATCAAGGTGTTTTTTTTTCCCCCTGTGGTTGTTTAGTTGGAGTCGTCGAAAGAAGGCCACATGGGTAAGTCCACGCTAGGGAAAATGCTGATGGTAACACTGTCGACTGTGGAATTATCCACTAATTTTTTACCCTGTATAATCACGACTCTGATAAAAATGTTCATCCTAGCAATTTGAGTGTTATTCCAAACGCAGTCACTGCGATGGAATTGGAAGCACTCATTTTGACTCCCGAAACACTATTTAGCCATATCTATGTATAGCGTACAATATAGTGTGTGTGTGCGCGTGCGTGTGTGTGTGTATGTTTATACATTACATGTGATGCGCTTGCAGCTAATCACATGGTTTGTCCTAACATGGGCGCAGATGCAGAGCAGTCTCGACCAGAGACCTCCCCAAGGTCCAAAGACCCCATCGTCAGCACCAAGTCGCCGCTCTGTCCGCCGGTCACGGAATCCCTCAGTCTGCCCAGTCCCTCCAGTGTCCCCAGTCTGCCCAGTCCTCTCAGTCCCTCCAGTGTCCCCAGTCTGCCCAGTCCCTCCAATTTCCCCAGTCTGCCCAGTACACTGGGTTCCGGCAGCACCTTTGTGCCGAGTAAGTGGAAGAAAAAAAAATGATGATGATGGAACAATGTCATTATGGCACATCACCATGCTAGACTAATGCTGGACGATGCTAAGCTTATAAGTGATGATGCTTAGATAATGGCAAACAATACTGATTGGTTATTATTCTAAACTAACACATATAATGCTATGATCACACGTTATGATGCTATGTTACCATGTGATAATGCTAAGCTAGTGTGCATTGATGCCAAGGTGACCAAGCTAAGCTAATGCGAGACAATGCTAATCTGATATCTGATGATGCTAAGATAGCACATATAATACTAAGATAACATGCTCAGCTAACATGTGACAATGCTAATCAAACTTGATGATGCTAATCAAACCTGATTATGCTAAGCTAATTGGTGACAATGCTAAACTAACGTGATGATGCTCAGCTAAAGCTAAGCTATTGTGTGCCAATGCTGATGTGTGATGATGGTATGCTAACACTTGACAATAGTGAGTTAATATGCAATGATGTTAAGATGACACCTCAATGCTAATCACAGCTTACAATGCTCAGCTAATAGGTGAAAGTGTTTCACTAGCATGTAATGATTACAAGCTACCAAGTGACAATGCAAAGCTAACATCCCCCCTTTCCTGCCAGACGATTCCGTGGCAGAGGGTGTTCAAGTTCCTCTTCCTGCTCCTCGCCTAAAGAGGGAGCCATCACAAAATGATGAACACCAAGATAGCAACTTGACTGGTCAGTCACACGAATGTCACCAAGTAACAATGCAAAGCTAATATCCCCCGTTCCTTCCAGACGATTCCGTGGCAGAGGGATTTCAAGTTCCTCTTCCTGCTCCTCGCCTGAAGAGGGAGCCATCACAAAATGATGGACACCAAGATAGCAACTTGACTGGTCAGTCCCACGAATGCAATGCACTACCTTACGACAGTAATACTTTGACACTACTAATCTATTACTACTGCTACAACCAGATGAATAATAGGAAACGTACTACTACTATGACAACTTGTACGACTACAACAGTAATACAGTGACATTACTCATCTGCAACGACTGGAGATAGGCCATGACTATTTCGACTCCTACCGCAGTGATGGTTCTACTGCTACTAGTTCCACAGTAATACTCTGGACCCTACTCTCCAACGGTGGCACGATGAGCACTATATTACAATCGTTGTACTTGTTTGTGCGACTCTTGTGACAAAATGTGTTGCGGTTTCCCGTCAGCATGGGGCGTTGCCGCCGCCTCACCGCGACAGCAGCGTTGGTCGTCCCTCAAGACGTCACCACGCCGTTGTCCTGATGTGCGTCAGCGAGCCAAGTCCCTGCCCACCTACTCTCCGACACCGTAACGCCGTTAGCACGTCCCGCTGAATGTGCTAATAGCGCTAACGCCAACAAGAATACTGACCTCAGGGCTCCCAACGCCTCGGTCCTCGCAGAAGTCCAACGGGTGCCCGTGTCTTTATGCTTCCAAGTCATTTTGGTGGCGGATGGCGCGCCCCCCCATTTTGGTGAGCTCGGCTAACTAATTTCCCCCCAATTTGAGCTCAGGTGAGCCGCTTCGCTACAAGTAACCTGTGCTTTTCTATGTTGTAGTGCAAAGCATTACAAGCACTTTTTTAAAATATTGCCATTTTCTTCATTCTGAGCTTGCTGCAAATGGTATGAATGTGAAATTTGGAAACCAAGATGACTTGACGGCATTGGGTATTGGTCTTTTCATTTCCGCATCAAAGTGAAAGAAACTTGTAAGTATTAAAATGGACATTTGCCCTGCGCTAGTATGTTGTTTGACAGCCTAGAATGGTGGCCCAGAGAAAAAATGGACAAAGCAGCATTCTGTTGAGCCTCTTCAGATGAAGCAGAAAGCTGAGCAGTAGTCTAACCTTGGAAAAACTACACACACCAACAAAACTATTCCTCCTGGTGAAAGAAATTCCTTGTTGCCACATTGCATGTCCAAGACTTGGAAGACTTGCTGTTAGGGTTTTCCAGGTTATCTTTATCATAGGATTATGTTGGAATGTAGACTATAATGATTAACCAATCTTGTCTTGCTCTCACAACGCAGTAAAATAAAGTGGTTGCTTCCTCTGCCTGAGTGACCAGCTGCAGAGGAAGCAATCAAAGTTGTTCTGTTTCCCACAACATCGTAAAACACCCCCTGCTCTGATCTTACCAGAGGCCAGGGGTTGACCAAACCTGTCCACTCTCACCCGCACTCTGTTCCTCCTAATAAATATGCCCTTGCAGGAAGGAGACTTTCAGATTTTCATTCCTTGAGCGAGTGAACTCTCCACCTGCAGGTTTCTAAAAGGACTTACTTGTCTCCCGTGTGGTTCTTGCAAAATAAGTTGGAGTGAGCAAATCTCTAACACTTGCTACTGCGACACAAGCAACAAGACCACGACGAGGCTTCAGAGTGGTGGAGGTTCAGATCAGTGGTGGCCGACTCGGAGGCCAGGACGAGGCGTGTTTGCTGTTAGGGGCTCGATGGTGAAGAACTGAATGATGGTTGTTAGGTAGGCCACTTGATTAAGTATACATGCAGGAGGACGGCGAGCAAGTTGTAAGGTGACGTCACGGCTGAGTTAGCAAGCCCCGGCTTATCTGGGCCTTCTGCTAATCAGTGACTAAGGTCACGCCTGCGCGGTCCAGAGATCGCCTGCCGTCATCCTCCACATCATTTTCCTGGTTGCCGCGCTCCATGAAGGCATCGCTGAAGAAGAAGCAGCAGCTCGTCCTCGTGAGTACCTCGCCTTCGCTTCGCTGGGCAACTGCAGTGTTGGTAAAGATGATGAAGCCAACTTGGAAGAAAGCTCACGTTGCTTTTTCCCCCTACGGAGTGAACGAACAAAACGATCCAAGGCATCCCACGTCACGGCAAATCTGCGACGGGAAACTCGAGAAACAGACCAAGGTGCTCATTTCCAATCGGGCATTTGTGCTTCTCAGCGGAAGGTCATTGATGACATCATGATGATGGCCACAAAGAGATCAGCCAAAAAAAGCTACTGTGGCTGGAAAAAGTCTACACACCCGTGGCAAAACGCCAGCTTTTGCCGATGGATGAAAACGAGGCGTTTGTTTCAAAATACATTGACCTTTGATCCGTACGGCTCAATTAAACTCAAGATATCAAATTGAGTGTAGTGGCTGCTTGGCTTGGTCCAACATGGCCACGTGACACAACGCAAAGCTACAACAACTGAACTTAGAAAGAGTGACACCACGCGCCGTCACCTTCCCCCTGAGCCAAATACTCATCTGTCGCATGTAAACCGCTTTGACAAGTCTCAGGCACTAGCAAACTCACATTGACCTCCAAACCGGGCCTGAGTGTGCAGACCCTCTCCTACCTGAGGGGGCGTGTCTGCGTTCATCACAGACCAATCACAATGGAGCTGGTGTTCACCGTGAATCGTCCCCATTTAACGCACTGCTCGTTAACAAATAGGCTTCAGCTGTTCTCGGGTGGGGGAGCGTTGCCATTTGTCACCGCCGAAGCTCTCCACTTGTTAGAGCACCTGCTGTTACTCTCGCTCCCGATGGCGCCCTGCTCACCCGTAAGTGTTTCCTCTATTCGTTCCGCTTTTTCGTTTTGGAAGCTAAGTGAAGGCAACGTTCGTGTCGCGGATCATTGGCCGAGTCACGCGCCGGAAAAAGAAGACAACGAGCTCAGCTTTCCGCCTGGTCAATATCGACGCAATATTGAGACAAACTTGCTAATAACCTCCATCAAACTTTCAGCCCAAAAAAACAAATCAAAATGTTGGTACCCCTCACAAGTCATTCATTCAAGCTCCCACGGCAGAATGTTTTTTTTCCCTTGTCTTTGTAGTTTTTCATTTTGGAGCAGGTTAATTAGTGTTGGAAAGGCCCCTTGAGTTGGCTGACAGTAAGTTGAGTTTGTCCTGAAGACCCGACCTGAAAATGAGCTTTGCTGCCACCGGGTGGCGCTTGTCCTGGCCCCCACGTCTTGTTGCCAAATGTCTTCACTTCATATAATTTCATTGTCTTGCGTTCATGTTGTGTTGCATGTAGAACTTGGTTCCTGCTGTGACGTTTGTTGTCTTTGCCAGGTGGGCGTCCTGTCCGTGTCGCTGGTGACGCTGATCCTGGGCCTCGGACTGGGACTGGGTCTGAAACTGCAGGACTGTCAAGACCAAGGTGACCTCCCGTGCGGGCGCCTCGCACACATTCAGAGCGGCTTCCGTGCCGTCAAAGTGACGCTAAATGTACGCGAGCAGAAGGTCCTTCGAGTGTTTGAAGAAATTCCAATTCATCAAATTCCAGGCCGCCTTGGCGGCAATCATTCACTCGTGCCTTGCTCATGAGCTCCTCGAACATTCCACTGGCTCCACAGCGCGTCGTCGGGACAGAGCGGATGGCTGGACAGGCGTTTGTAGATAAAGATCTTTGCAGAGTCGCTGTAAAGTTGAGTCCTCCAATAAAACTGAGGCTTGGAGCACTTAATGACCTCATTGCCACGTGGCCCATCAACAGCCAGCAATGACTAATCAGTTATATCTTTTGATGCTTTGTGCAGAAAGCACGGCATAAATTTTGCGCGCGAGGTGCAGGGATGGCTTTTGGGGTCACCTGTATGCTAGTCTTTTGAGAGACGTAGAAGGCGGCCAATGTTAGTTAGTGTTAGCCACTGTGTGCGTGTCGCACGGCACGCTCCATCAAGCGTTGAACATTAATGGAGTTACCGCGGAAAGGCACGCGATTGTGTCTCGTCAGCGGTTTCCAAAGCGTCGATTGAGCAGCAACTTCTTGGCGACCAATGACCGCAAAGGGAAGGACCCCATGTGTGAGTCATTTGGTGTCGTCCATACCCCAGTGGCACCGCTGCAGACGTGCAGGAACCGCTGCTACCAGCCGTATGACGGCGCCACCCCTGGCTGCAGATGTGACGACGCCTGCCAGGGGAGTGGGACCTGTTGCCATGACTACCACGACCTCTGCAAAGCCCCTGGTGAGAGGTCGCCAACCTGCGCGAACAGTCCGTCTGGCTGACGCGCTTGCGTGCAGGTGAACTTTGGGAGTGCACGCGTCTGCGCTGCGGCGAGACAAGGCTGTCCACCAGCAGGTGTCACTGTTCGGACGACTGCGCCGCAAATTCGGACTGCTGCAGCAACTACCGACACATCTGCCAGGGTAAGGTGCGCGCCAGCCACGCGTTGGGGCGCATTATCATGTGACTTGACCGTGTTGGCAGGCGAGCCCGAATGGGTGGAAGACGAATGCGACGACCTGTCACGCCCCTCCTGTCCGCCAGGGTACCACGCATGCGCACATGCAGTCATATGCAATCGGTAGCGCCTCCGCAGACGCGACGTGGCATGACGGGCGGTGTCTGTCTTCGCTAGCTTCCAGCGCCAGCCTCTGCTTCTCGTGTCTCTGGACGGCCTGCGAGCAGACTACCTGCGCCTTTGGAGCCCGCTCATCCCGGTTCTCAGCAAACTCAGTGAGTCATCAACCGCTTTCCGCCGCCGCCGCTGCCTTAGGCTTTGACCACTGTGATTATTGTCTACAGAACAATGTCTCACAGCGAGTCAACTCTTGAGGCCATGCTGTGACTTTGCTCCTCACATAGTGCAGAAAAAACACCTCATCTTTGTTGGGGTGTGATGGTGATATTGTTAGGGTAATATTTTTCCCTCTACTCCCTCCAGAAAGATGTGGAACGTCGACACCTTATATGCAGTCAGCCTTTCCCAGCAAGACTTTCCCCAACCACTACAGCATTGTCACGGTAACAAACACACACAGACAAGGGCACACAGTCAAGGTTGCATTGACATCATCCCCATTGACAACACACGGACATGCCCGCGCATACACACACGCACGCACACGCACACCAGGGTCTGTATCCTGAATCCAACGGTTTGATTGACAACGTGATGTACGATCCTGTGATGGATGCCATTTTCACCTTGTCGAGTCCGGAGAAGGAGAACCCTGCATGGTATCTAGGACAACCGGTGAGTGGACTAATTCGGACGGGTGTGTGTGTGTGCGTCACTTATGGCTGAGCGGGATTTCCTCTCCAGGTTTGGCACACGGCAAAGTATCAGGGCCTGAAGTCTGGAACCTTCTTCTGGCCCGGATCGGATGTGAAAATAAACGGAAGCTTCCCAGACATCTACCGGCCATACGACGGGTACGCGGCGAGACTCTTCCTGAGCCACTGCCAACGGAACGGCGAGCTCATGGCCTGCGTTTGACTTGCAGGAAAATCCCATTCGAGGAGCGAGTCCTGACAGTGTTGAAGTGGCTCCAGCTGCCGGCCACTCAAAGGTGACTCGACTTTCGGTCCCCGCCTGCAACCCGTGAGCCGCGTTGTCATGTGCCGTCCGGTCTCCTCCAGACCGGACTTCTACACCCTCTACCTGGAGGAGCCAGACAAATCAGGACACAGCTTCGGTCCTGTCAGCGGGGGGGTATGTCCAAACCGTGATCGGCACTGAGCTCCAATGATGTGAATGAATCATGTGACTTGGCCACAGGTAGTGCAGGCCATTAAAGGTGTGGACAAAATGATCGGTCAGCTGATGAACGGACTCAAGCAAATGGGACTTCACCGCTGCGTCAACGTCATAGTGGTGGCTGATCACGGTATGTGCACTGAGGCTCTTGTCGGGCAAGGCAGAGAATAACTTTGCCGTGTGTGCTGACAGGCATGGAGGAGACCAGCTGCGACAGGAAGGAAAACCTGCAGGAGTTTCTGGGCCATGTGGATGACTACATTGCTACCGAGGGCCCCTTTGGACGCATCCGGGCCAAGAACGCCGACGCTGACTGTGAGTGGAGGGTCTTTAAAAAGGTCTTTTAAAAGCCAAGCCCGAGCGCCATTTGAACTCTGCTGAAAAGTGAGATTCTCTTTGGCACAGGTTTTTAAAAGTAGTCCGTGTTCTGAGCGAGTAAGAACGAGTAACCCTCCCTCTAAATCACAAATGTCAAACTCAAGGCCCGGGGGCCAGATATGGACCGCCACATCATTTTATGTAGCCCCCGAAGACATTGTGCATCAAATTCGTGCGTTACTAGAATTGCAAATTGTCTTCACTTTTAATAATCTCTTTTTTTGTAAATATTTGACCAGTTTTTACTCATCTGATTGGAAAACGAGTTATTTGTCAGTTTGTTTTGTAGCTTTTACTGTATATAATATGAGGTGCTCATACATTTATTTGGGTTGACAGTCATAATGGCCCTCTGATAGAAGCTATGACTACAATGTGGCCCACGAAAAAAAGGAGTTTGACACCCCTGCTCTAAATGAAGACCGCACACTAACATGAGCGTGAATGACTCGTAGCAAGCTCGGTAACGTCTGTTTGTGTTTCAGTGGATGCAGCTGGCATTGTTGCCAACTTGACGGTGAGCACAAATACCACGTCGAAGATGCCGTGTGCACGGGTGGGAGCGACGTTGTGCTTGTTGACCTTTTAGTGCAAGCGCGCGACGCAGAAGCTGTGGCCGTACCTGAAGTGGCACCTGCCCAAACGGCTTCACTTCGCCAACAGCCGTCGTATTGAAGATGTCAATGTGCTGGTGGAGCCAAAATGGCTGCTGGAAAGGTAGGCAGGCGCGCCCCGCTCTGCCCCGCCCACACCTGTTCCCGAGTCACGGCACCGCTCTGGTCTCAGGCTTCCGGGCTCGCTGCGCTTCTGCGACGGCGGCCAGCACGGCTACGACAACGATGTGGCCAGCATGCACGTGAGTTCACGTGCTAGCATGCTAACGAGGCAGCATGCTAACGCGGCTCTGCTCTGATCCCTCCGCCAGGCCATGTTCGTTGCTTACGGGCCAAAGTTTGTCTCTCGCACGGAAGTGGAACCCTTCGCCAACATCGAGCTGTACAACCTCATGTGCGGTCAGTCTGCGCTGCCGCCGGCACACTGGCTCTTGTGACTCCTATGACCTTTGCAACCCATGTGAGTGCAGACGTGCTGCAGATCTCACCAGCCGCCAACAACGGCACGCACGGCAGCCTGAACCACATGTTGCGACAGCCCTTCTATTCGCCCACGCCCCTGCCGGAGCGCAGCGCACCCACTGAGTGCCGCCTTAGCAGTCTGCAGCCGCAAGACCCGCTGGGCTGCTCCTGCCCCAGCATGGTGCGTCCGGCGGCGGCGGCGCGCCTCCTCTTGCGTCAGATTCCGGTCCTCTAACTGTTACCAGGCTTGTTACTGTTGGTGGCACTGTTTTCAGTCCTGCTCTGCTGGAACACTTAGTGGCACTAGGACTAGTTGTTGTTACTGCGTCTTTCGTTTTGAGTTGCTGGTGCTGTTAGACTTAGGTTACTGCTGGTGCTCCTCTAGCTGTTAGCTTTAGCATTCATGGAACTGTTATCGTTGTGTTTTTGTGCTTCCTGCCGGGCGGGCTCCTCAGAGCGTGGACGCCGTCGAGACCGCTAACCGTCGCCTCAACATGACATCCGCTCAAGGTGAGCCCATCACTACTGCGGCGTCTGGTTGCTACCTTTGTCCAAATTATCTTTGCACCCCTTCCCATTCCTGCAGAAGCGGCGGCGCGGCGCAAACACCTGATGTTTGGCCGGCCACGCCTGCTGAGGCCCGGGGAACGCTACTGCATCCTCCACCAGGAGGCGTTTGTCAGCGCCTACAGCCGTGACCTGAAGATGCCATTGTGGAGTTCTTTCAACATGGACGCGCCGGTACGCCTGCCGTAGCTGCAGCTCTCTGGATTATTATTTTTTTTTTTTCTTTTCTCCTCTCCCCCTTCTGGGTGTTCAGCAAAATGTCCTGACTTCACAATGACAAAGCAAGGAGGAGACGGTTGAAAGCCCCAAGTGTGGCGGCAGTACTTGCGCTGCGTGTCGATGGCTGCCTTTTGATATTCCCCTTTTGGCAGAGCAACTCTGAGCCGCTGCCACCCATCGGGGCGGACTGCCTGCGGGCCGACGTCCGGATCCCCCCATCTGACAGTCGTGGTTGTGAGGACTATGGCCACTTCACCCGTGCCTTCCTCTACCCGCCTGGTACGCCTGGGCCAGAGTCTGCGCCCTGAGCCACAATAAGCTCAAATGACCTTTCTGTCGTGTTGCAGGTCTGACCCTGAAGGAGGCGGAGCGCTATGACGCCCTGCTGAGCAGCCACATGGTGCCCATGTACCCGCAGTTTCACAGTACGTTGTCGCGTGGAGTCAAGAGACGTGGAGTAGTCGCTGTCCGTGACTGCCGCCAATACTCTTTCCGCCGCTTTGCTGAACACGCCGTTACTTAGTCCAGCAATCCAAAGCATTCTCAGCATGCCAGTGGCTAATACTAACAGCAAGACTCGACATGAATTAAATTTGGCAGACAGTTTGTGTGCTGTGGAAGCAGTGGCTGGCCACCCAGAGGAGGAAAAGAGTCCCTGCAGCTTGCATGAAGCTGTTTTGAAGCGTTTTGCTGTGCATTCCCTGGCCACCAAGAGGCAGTGTCATACTGGCACACGCACGCATACGAGACCTTTTCGAATCACTCTCGAGCTAGTCGTCTATTGCTCGAGATAAACTGTCGTCATGATGTTTTCACAATGCTCATTGCTTTTTTTTTCTTACCCCCCCCCTCCTCAAACATTTGCACATGATGCCTGACGCTGCTGCTAAAATTGGCGACGTCCCTACTTCAATAGGAACCCTCCAGTTCAGTTCTGAAAAGCAACAGTTTTCGTGTTTTGTTTGAGGAAGTTGATGATGCAAAGAATGTATTTCATACTTGTGTCCCATCCTTTCCACTTTAGGGATCTGGACGTATTTCCAGGGCGTGCTGCTCAAGAAGTACGCCGGCGTCTACAATGGCATCAACGTGCTAACTGGCCCCGTCTTCGACTACAACCATGACGGACGCCGCGACCGACCCGAGCTCATCGAGCGGTACAAAAAAAAGAAAAATGCACACAGACAAGGCTCGAGACTGTTAGCTCTTTTTATTCAATTAAGTTCAGTTAGCTGACACGTTTTTGATTGTCAATCAAAACTTGAATGAGTGAGGTTGAGAAAATAAAAGGAGCTGCCATTGAATGGCCGGTATTGAGACCAGGTCCATGGTGGGCGGCCTGTTGGCACGCGCTTTAACCACGCGGCCGTGTCACCCAGGTGGGCAACCCCGGGCAACGCGTCTGTGCCCACGCATTACTTTGCCGTGCTGAGCAGCTGTCGCAACGCCAGCCGCCCGCTGCCAGAATGTGAGGGAGCGCTGCGTGCCGTCGCCTTCCTGCTGCCTCACAGAGCCGACAACTCCGAGAACTGCCAGGTAGGGCCAAGCGCCTTGTTGTCCGGTTGCCGGCAGACGCCTTTAACTTGCCGTGCCATCGGGCTGCCGTGACGGCGCCATTATAACTGATTGGCCTTCAACAGAGCGACAAAGACGAAGCTTCCTGGGTGGAAGATCACATTTGGTTCCACCAAGCTCGCGTGCGAGACGTGGAGTGGATCACAGGACTGGATTTCTACCAGGAGAGTAACAGACCACTGCCTGAGCTCCTGCGACTCAAGACCCGCCCCACAGCTGCCAATCAAAAGCCATAACCAAGACAGGGATTGTCTTTTTTGGCTTAACTGTGTACAAATGTCACTACAGTCAATAAAGTTTTGAGGCACAAGCTGACAGAGTCCACGTGACTTTGTGCTTTTATTATATTTTATGTGCCTTGTCAAAAGCCTGTCGTGTCCAAGGGACAGCGGGCTTCTCCCATCTCGTTACCAGCTGCCACTCGTCCAATGTGATGAGTTGATAAGAACGCAAACTCCTAACCTGACATTCAACAGAGTAGAAATATTCTTTGCTTTCGTCCTGGTTAAATCATACCACGGATGTTTGAGCCCCCCTTTTCATTTCGGGCCGGTATTGGTGCAAGTAGATTCTACCGGCCGATACAAAGTAGCGACAGCTTGAATACATTGATTAACAACAATGACAAAATGTAGCGACGTTGTTGAGGGCCAGCTCCTGCAAGGGAAGACTTTTCTTTTTTTTTTTCAATGTTCCGAAATGATCTCACGTGCCCTCATTTCACACTTTTATTACGTCGTAACCATCAAGTGGAATAAACCATGAATGCCGGCTAAAACAAACCTGGCAAAATAAGCCAATTGAAACAGAAATGAACAAGCAATGGTTAAAGAAAGAACAGATTAGCCAGTCAGGGTGTTTGGGCTTTTTTTATTCTCTAAGAACAGCAAAAGGGTTCATCCCAAAGTCAAGTAACCGTTATTTTGTTGAGTGTGTTAAATAAGACATGGGAGCCAGACGTAAACGAAAAGCGGGGAGGCGAGGCGCCAGAAGCAACAATGGGGGTAAACAAAAAGTCAGTGAGCTGAACCAAAGCCATCGTGAGGTGCGCATGTCCGTGTTTTGTTTGCTGTATTTAGCCATGCCCACTTGCTTTCTATTCAGGAACGGCAGGCGGCAATGAAGGTCGTACGGAGTTCTGTCTCTGTCAGACATCAGCAAGTCGGCCATCTCTCGGTGGGGTGTCTCTCGTGGGTTGCTCGGTTTCCTGGTTGGGTGTCTGTCATTCAGCTGTCAGTCAGTCGGGTGTCGGACGCTCGGGCTGCTTTCCGTCAGGTGTCTGTGCCGGTCGGGTCAGGTGTCGGTCGGTCAGGCGTCGGTGAAATGGCTGTCTTGCGTCTGTTCTTGTCTGGGTGCCGGGAGGTTTGATGTCAGCCGCTCCTGCGTTTCTCGCCAAGGCACGAGCCAAGTCGTGCGGGCCTCAGTCGTCCAGCTCAAAGGTGTGCAGGTACGTCTTGAAGCTGAGGATGCCGCTGTAGCTCTGGTTGTGGGCCCGGTAGAGATCGAGCCCGCTGAGGATTTCCACGTCTCGAACCCTGGCCGTGTGAAGCTGCAGCAGCTCCTCCACCCAAAGATGCTCACCGCCTTCGCCCTGTGCGTCAGCGGCAACACATCAGCGGGCGCAGGCCAGACCAGCTGCCAGCCTCCGAAGGAATGCGAAACTCACCTTGCAGGTCTCGCTGTTGTCGTCCCGGTTAGGAATCAGGAAGGAGAAGACGCTCAGGTCACCGTCGCACTCGTCTAGTGTTAGGTTGGCTTGCCGGCAGCTGGTCACCACGGTGAAGTAGTGGGTGGGCACAGGTGGCGTGCTAGTAGACCACCTGCACACAACTGCGCTTACTCTCACCGCCCCTCACGTGGTCGCTTCTAAAACACAAGCAGGCGCACTCACTCTCGAATTTCCTCCAGGCTATCTCGGCGGCCGTCAAAGTTGTAGTCAAAGACAGGTCCGGCCAGGACATTGATGCCGCTCTTCTCCTGTGCGTAGCGCCTGAGCAGTGCCCCTTGCAGGTAACGCCAGATTCCTGTGGACACACAGACATGCACGTGTCATCCGGCCAAGAGTGCTGAGTCACGGCATCCAACAAAGAGGCAGTGATACGCCGCCCCTCGGCCAGGACAGCGCCTCCTTTGTCCGGCTCGCCGAGATGTCGCGCCGTGCACCGGACTTACGAGTGAAGGCGGGAAACATGGGCACAGTGTTGGTGATGAGTGACGCCTCGTATTTGGACTCGGGAGATGACGCCAACTCTGCGGACAGGAAAACAAAACCGAAGATGACTCGGCGCACGGGTGCCTCCGCAACACGGCCACCGGCCTGGTGTTTACCGGGCGGGAACAGGAAGCCATAGCCTAGGAGGCCGTTACGCTCGTAGGCACCACAGCTGGCGCTGTGCTCGGCCGACACTCGCCGGTCCGTCCGCAGGCAGGGACCGCTGGTGGATGCTGCCGAAAGAGGAGTCGCGTCCTCCTGGGAACAAACAGCCCGGTCATGTGGGATCCCAGCCAAGTAGCCTGCATGCGAACGTACCTGCGGCATCAGCGTGAAGGACGTCCACAGCGGCATGGCCAACTCGCGGCTATAGGCGCTGACAAAGTCCGAGTGATGCAGTAACGCGTAGCGTGCCTCGAACATGACAGCGGGGCGGCCAAACGGCAGCTGGGTTACGTCTGTAGGAAAAAGCACGTAGTGGAGCCCAAGCCTTTGGGGTGACTGAAGGATGAATGACCTTGGATGACCGTGAGCTTAGCCACATTGGGGCTGGCATTAGGGGCCAGACTTGGGATAGACCTACTGTAGTCATTGACACCATCTTGAGTAGTGCTAAAGGCCTCCACGTTCTGCTCCACTTTGTTCTGAAAGCAAGCGCAAAGACGTCAAAAAGACTTTTGGGCTCGTCGGCAAGGGTCGTCACCACGCGGGCCGACCTCGTCATCGCAGCTGCAGTCTAGGTCAAAGGTGAGGGCCGCCGCCTCCTCCTCCTGTGCGGGCGGCGACACCTCGTTCGGCATGACAGGCTGGAAGGGTGGCGACTTCAGCATGGCGTTCAGGCTTCCGTGCGTCCCGTTGTTTGGCGCCGGCTTCAGGCCCAGAAGGTCTGTGATGCGGGAAGCGGCAGAGTGGCGCTGGGGTGCGTGCATGCATGCGTGTGTTGTTAGCGCAGGCGTGACTCACCGCACATGACATTGTACAGCTCAATGTTGTCAAACTCGGGCACTTGAGTGCGGAAGCGGAAACTGGGCCCGTGTCCCACGAAGATGGTCTACAGGCGGAGGAGCAGGAACTTGGTCAGAACCCGCATGGAAAACCGCAAGCACAAATCTAGTCAACGCACCCTCATGCTGGTGATCTTGTTGTCAAAGCCGTGGTCGCCGAAGAAGCCGCAGCGGGTGCGCATCTTTTCTGGCATTTTCCTGCAAGGTGGTCAAAACATCGAGGCTGCTCAATGAGCAAGACGCCACACGAGAAAAGAGGCCCACAGGAGAGCTAGCGGTCCACAGGAGAGCTCGCGGCCTGCAGGTGAGCATGCCTGCTGTTTTGCTTCCGTGGGGAAGCAAGGGAAAGGCAAGCGACATGGCACACGTGGTTTCTGTGCCACCAAGGTGCTGCGCTCGCAGGGCCACAGAGAGCAGGCGCCCTGTGCGGCATCACCTGGCAACGTGCCATTTCCTCTCCATGAGCAGGTGCACGTCCTCAATGCGGCGGTTGTTCGCGTAATGGAGTCTCTTGGGTAGATGTTGCTTGAGGTAAGGCGTGAAGTGCTGTGTGGCCGTCTTGCACTGTGAGCAACACAAGGTTAACGCCGCTTGCTGCCGCCAGATGGGGCGTTGAGGACGCTTTCCTCACCGTCAGGTTGGCCACCACCTGCTGAGGGTCATCTGCAGGGCAGTACATAAGAGAACATTGAAAACCTGACAAGTAGGAGGCAAGTGGCGGGGAAAGTCGAAGCTCAAGCCAACCAAGTGGAAAGAGAGCAGCAATTGAGGAGGACCGCAACGGGAAACGGGATGTGTCGAGTTTGCGCAACAGAGCAAGCTGCCCTAAGCAGGAAGAATGTGTGTGGGAAACGAAGCGGACAAATCACCAAGTGTATGGCCAGGCCGAAACGAGCGTGAGGCCATGTGGCATGCGTAGTAGCAACCAGTAGAAGCCGAGCAACGCAGGCCTAACTCACAGGTGGCGGACTTGCCGTCCCGAGGCCGGATCCTGCCCAGCGAGCCCGGGATGAGGGTGATGTCGTCGATGTTGAGCGGGTAGCTGCTGAGGAACTCGGTGCGGTCGCAGTGTGCCTCCTCCATGCCTGCGGGCTCATGGCGACGGCGGCGTCAGATTCCTCACCTGTCTCCCCGTGTTGAGCGGAGGGGGCCGGGCCTCACCGTGGTCACCCACGACAATGACGTTGACGCAGTGGTGGAGGTTCATCTGCTTCAGGCCGTTCATAAGTTGACCGATCACGCCGTCAATCTGGCGCAGTGTGTTGTCCAGCTATTCCCGCACACACACACGCACCGACACACACACACACGCAGCAAAGTGTCTCTTAGTTTGCCTTTGGGATCTTTTTCTGCAAAGGATTTTTTTTTTTTTTTTTTTTATGGAGCATGCGTCCATAACTTTGTGAATCCTCGTTTGGGGTATTTCATCCATTTTCATGATTGCCCCGCCCTTAGGCCCACCTCGCTGCTCAGCGGACCCCAGCGATGTCCAAACGTGTCGGGCTGCTCCGAGTGCACGGCGTAGACGTAAGGCCTAGTATATAACACACAACGGTGTTCAGAGCGTAGGCCAAGGCCGGCTGAAGCGCAACTGTGTCTTGGACCTGTGTTGGTCGGGCAGTTGCAGCCACTGCAGGATGGTGAGAATGCGTCTCTCTAGTTCGATAACCCTGAAACAATGTCGATGATGTCGTCAGCGGAGCCATGTTCACAGCAATGACGCCCAACGTTACAGAGTTCATCGGGAGCACCGTCCAAATACCAGGGCCAGAAGAAGGTTCCGGCTTTGACGCCTTGTTCCTTGGCCGTGATCCAGATCTGTGGACAAGACCAATGCGTGACACCTCAGAATAAGTGGCATCACTTACCCCGCCCCGGCCCCGTCACCTAAACGCTTACCGGCTGCCCGCCCCACCAGCGATGGTTGAGCTTCTCTCGGGACCGCAGGTTGAATGTGGCGTTAAAGACCGGGTCGTACATGGTGTTCCCAACGATCCCGTGGGATTCCGGGTAGAGGCCCTGCAGAGTTGACGCAATGGGACGTCATAGACAGGTCGTGCTTGTCTGGACCTGGGCAGTTTGCCGGCAATTTTGGAATGCTCCTGAGGTACTGACATGTCACCACCCACCATAAAGCGGAGACGGCGCATGGCATGATGCGACCTCACAATAATGGCACGGGGTCCCTAGATGCCAATGACCACCTCGTGACAAACCTGACATGCCATTACAGTGTATGTCGAGACCTCGGGGAGCTGAAGGTCCTGAGTTGATTCCGTGCTGGCATGTTGGGACCTCAGAAGCCTTATCTCCTCGCGTGCTGCCAAGGTTCTAACAAGATGTCTCGGGCCCTCTGGTGCATGACTACTGGTGGCCCCTAGTGGGCGCCGGTGTTGACACATGAATAGATCCCATGACTCACCGTGGCCAATGTGTACAAGTTTGGGAAGGTCTTGGTCGGGTAGACAGGCCGCATGTATGGAGCAGTTGTCCCACATGATCCTGGTGGCAGAAACCTGTTAGCGTTAGCTAAGCCTGCAGAAGGCAAGGCCTGGCGCAAGGGAGTTGGGGTTGGGTTGGGTTGGTCGGGTTGGGTTGGCCAACCTACTGAGTTTCTGGATGTTGGGTGTGACGGAGACGCCCTTCTTCAGGTAGGATGCTCGGAAGCCGTCCACAGACAGCATGATGAGAGGCGGGCGAACAAAACTGCAGGGCGAAAAAGCCGACACACGTGTATTTGCCAGCTCTGTTTGAGCCTCCTCCACCGCATTTCAGTGCTGATTGCTGGTTACTTCCTGCCGACTCACCCGGCAGGACACTCGGCACTGACCATCTCCTTGCAGTCTCCTTGGAGCCACGACTCCTCGCCTAGAAAGAAAGCAGAGTGAAAACCGAGTCGAGCAGGAAGTTTCTGGAACTACCTTTGCAAACAGCCTTGTAGTTGGAGCAGCAGTCTCCTTTCTCCAGACAGTCATCCGTGCAGTGACAGGCGTGCTCGTCTATCCTATCTTCACCACAACGCTCCGGACGGCATTCGAAGCGTCCCGCTAGCCACATGGAGTGCGTGTGGGATTAAGATGGATAAGTGATGCGGCCGTGCGGGAGTTCTGAGCGCCCTGCAGCGGTACTGACCCGTTTTGAGGCATTGCTGGTCAAAGTCAGAGCAGCAGCTGTAGTAGGTTTTACACAAGTTGTCACACCGACATCCCGGAGGCTCGGCTTCCTCCAGCTCGAAGCAGCGGCCCTTGCACGAACCCGACGAGCTCACCCACTCCGACACTACTGTGGGGACCCGGGATGCCACGGGGAGGCGGGCCAACCCGGGAACACAAGGGACACCAGACAGTTAAGAAATGGACACGGTGGACCCTGGGGCGCACAGAAGCCCATATGGGTGACATAACAACGGACCCAAAATGGCAGGAGGGAGGGGGGAGGGCCAGAGACCCCAGGGACACAATGAAGTGCTAAGCGGGGTCACCAGCCGGGGGAGCCGATCTCACCTTTAGTGTGCACGGGCGTGCCATCTCCACCCTCAACGGGTCGGCTGGCCTGAAAGACGTACGCCGCGATGATGTCACCGCGCCACCCGCTCAACGCCAGCAGCAGCTGCACGCAGACGACACACTGCAGTGACCTCATCAAAAGCCACTTTGCTGTCTTTGTCGACACGCTCGAGTGCTGTGTTGTTTTTTTGCGTCTGCCATGAGAGGAAGAAAAAGGAAAAAGGAAGAGCTGCTTACCAAATACTTGATGAGCATGTTGGTCAGCCGGACAACAAAGTGAAAAGTGTCCAACGTCCGCCAGGAGAACTCAGTGCGCCTGTGCAAATCGATGCGAGAGCGCACTCTCTCCCTCTCTCTTTCTCTCTCCCTCTCTCTCTCTCGGCCTCTGTCGTCCTCCCGCCCCCGCTACGCACCCCTGTCCCCCCCTCAACTGTGTCATTGTTTGTCTTGTCCAGCCAATGAACATGAGGCGGGGGGGGTTTGTGCGTGTGAAGGGTTGGCGGGGGTCTGTTCAACGCTTTCTGATGACCAATATCCACCTGATGTGTGACCTCTGACCCTTTTCTTTCTCGTGTGTCCATCAGAGTTGGTGTTTGAAGCGGAGACTAAACCATCATCAAACGCCACAGCAGCAAACACGCCTGACCAAGTTGAGTGTGTGTGTGTGTGTGTGTGTGTGTGTGTGTGTGTGTGTGTGTGTGTGTGTGTGTGTGTGTGTGTGCGTGCGTGTATATGTGTCGTATGTGTGCATGCAAGGCACATTATTAGGTTGACAGCACATCACTGTCACCCTTCCGGAAGGTTACGTTCTTCCCTCTCCACTCATTCAACATTCTCCTCGTCTTACGTGGACCACACACACGCACACACACGCCTGAGGCCCGGATTATCTTTTTAAAGCAGGAGATGCTGTGATTAGCCCTGGCGGCAGCCGTCGCCTGAGGCTGAGCTTAGTGGTGTGATCCCAGCAGGAAGTTGGAGACTGAGGCGCACCTGGCCCACTCCTCCTCAGCACCAGGCCCCCCTCGGCCAGCTCAACTTTGGCCGCCAGCGCGCTGACTGCAGCTCGTCCAAACTAGACTGCGTCGGAAAGCACGACATGCACAAAAAAGTGAGTCAGCCATTTTGTAGCACTGCCGCAAGTGGAGTGAGTTTTGTGGCTCCATCACACAATTCATAAAGGGCTGTCTGCCGTCATGCTCTGTTAATGGACTTTTACTTTGGAGTCGAGGATCCCAAAGGCCGCGTTGGACTTGCCAGGTGTAAAACCAAAAGATGACAGTGAGTGTGCTGACTCACACCAAAGTGTGCGTGTGTGTGTGTATGTGCGTTTGTGCGTGTTTGTGTAGCGGCTCCAGCTCCACTTCATCTTGTGTTAGGTGCACACAAGCCCAAAGTGTGTCTGGCCTGCTTTTCATGTACTTTGGACAGTTAATATTTGCCCCACTGTGCTTAAACACCCCTTTTGCACACACACACACGCGCGCGCACACGCACTCACCCACACACCCACACACGCACACACACACACACACACACACACACACACACACACACACACACACACACACACACACACACACACGCACACACACACACTCGCACTCTATGTTGCAATCTTCACCTTGCTACCCACCTTGATTGAAAGTCAAACGTTTTCTCTTGTCATTGCTGCTTTACTTTAAAAAGGACCTTTCATATTAAGATTAAATATGGTGTTTGTCTTTCTCTCCAGCATATTCCCGACTCACGCGTTATTTTGGAAGGTTCCGTAAGCGGAAGTTGAGGCGTTCCAGCACCTGTACACCTGCTGCACCCTTTTGGTTCACAGAAGTACTGCACATTGACAGGCATGTATTTATTCTGTTTCCCAACAGGGGGAAATGGTGGCCTGATAGAACGCGCGAGGCAGGCGGGCGAATTGATGGAGAGCGAAAGAAAAGCCACCATGAGGACGTCGCTCATGCCCAAGTTGGCGCGCCCACTAGCTCACGTCACGTCTGTCTTTTCGTTTGACGGGTGATTGACAGCCAAATGAGTGGGTGAAGGAGGGAAGCAATGTTGGGGAACTTATGCCAGCAAGTGTTAGGCGTCTCGTCACTTGCAGTCATCCCGCTGAGTCAGCTGCAGTCAACCCAAGTTGCCTGGAGTCAGCAGCAGGATCGAGTCACTTGGAGTCACCGTCCAGTCTGCTTCAACCAAATCGGCCCGAGTCACTTGCAGCCTCGAAACGTGGTATGAGTGGGGGCGTGTCCGGGCCATTCCGAGTGTTGAACAAGTCCAAACTAACTCGAATGGGAAGCAAGCGCGAACACCGGAAGTGGAGCCAGCATGCAAAAGTAAAACACATTGAGACGGAAAAGTTGCAGTAGGGTGACGACACACGCCCTACAGACCATTTAAAAGTTACACTGATCCAACCCCCCAAAACGTGTGTGTGTTTGTGTGCTTGTGTGTGTGTGTGCGTGTGTGTGTGAGTGTATATATATATGTGTGTGACCAAAAAAAATTAAAACAAATTTTAAAAAAGCTGCACTGATCCCTCTGAGCCGGCTCTCTGCGCCGGCGACAGGACGTGCCGCTGTCAGCATAATGACATCACGGCGCTATTTTGAAAGCACTTCCGGCGGCGGTGTGTGGCGCCGCTGGTGCGACAGGTCGGAGCGAAGCTTCAGAGGAGCGGTACGCGCGGAGCGGCTCGGACGCGTGTTGGGGAACTGCGGCCCGGAAGTCTGGCACACGCACAAACTTTGTTTGTGTTCTGTTTCTCCCCAAAGTCAAGTGCCGCTTCGCGATGACGTCACGCCACTGGATGGTCACTTTGGGCTTCCTGTTTTTATTGCGCGCCCCGCCTGCGCGAGCACAAGGACGAGGTCAGTTGATTTATTGAGTTAGTTTTCTCTGGTTTATGCTGTGCTCAGTCGACGTGCTCAGTGTGATAACGTCATCAACACACGTGACGTCAGATGTTCGTCATCGATTTATTGTCGCCTTGGCACAGGTGGTAGGCACAGAACCTGCTCAGGGCTCTGCTGCCAACCACCTGGCTGGCACCTTCTGCCTTGGCTTTCTGTGACTACTTTATCTCCATGGTAATGAGTCTGACCATGTTTTGCAAAAAAACCCCAAAGGTGACGCTTGCAATCGCCCGTTTAGATGACGGGACAGCCCCGAGGCGCGGTCCGCTGAGCCTCCAAGCAGAAATCACAAATCTGGCTCAAACCGCTGTTTGAATCGGCGAAGGTCTTGCCAAGTTACATTTTATATTTGGTGAAAGGCAGTTGGACAGCTGAGTGAGTGCCTTGCTTTGTGTCTGAGAAACAAATTCAGTCGCAAATTAAAAATGTCCACTCATCTTAATGTGTTTATCACCATGCATCCCTGACATCTGTCACTGGCGTCAGTGTCTTCCCCGAAAAGGTTCCGGAGCAAAGTACTGAGTCCCACCGAGCTTTTGGTGTCCTGGAAGGAACCCAGAGGTCCGCTTGACGGATACGTGGTGGCCTACAGCACACAGCCTGGTAAGGCACACGCGGTGGCGGCATGCACGAGAAGGTGACGCCTGGCTATGCTCGTGCAAACAGGCGACGGGGAGACGGAGGTGGATGTGGCCAAAGAGGACACCCGGCTGCTGATCGACAACTTTGATGCCAGTCGAGACTACGCCTTCAAAGTGTTTGCCCTGAGAGGGGAGCTAAGAAGCAAACCGCTGGTGGGCGGACACCAAGGTAAAGCGCCGCTGGGTGGCAGGCAGGGCACCGAGAATGGACGTTGCCGCCTTTTGTTTTTCAGCCGAACCCTCAGGACGAGAAAGGCTTGAGAGTCAACTTCCGCATGATGGCGCCCCCACGCACGCCAACGCCATCACTGAGGGTAAGATGGTCAGGACGTGACAATTGGAGCAGGAAGTGAGGTCGAGCGCTGAGAATAGCCACGGCGGCAGCGGTGGTGGTCTGAAGCTCGCCCCAAATTCAATACCCTCAAAACGGCTTCAGACGCATTCCTGATTCTGGCGGTTGTCGCGGCAACACCTCCAGCCCTCTCCCTCCATCTTGTCGGCACTTGCCCAGCTGGCGGGCGCGGCCCCCTGTCAATCAGACGGGGGCCCGTCCCCACACGTCTGGGCCGCCCGTGGGCCAATTCTTTGCGACACTTGCGATGGTTGTCTCGTCTTTGGTCTTGCTTCAAGCGACGGCCGACCTGCGCTGAGGGATGCTCTTGGAGCTGCTTGTGCTCCTGCGTCCGCTGGCGCCCTGCGGACTCCGCCGCAAAGGCTTTTCAATGTAGTTTCTGCTGCTTGCGCTCCGGTGGGCGACGCCTTGCGCTGGCTTTGAAAGTTGCGTTGCGTTGTGCGGGCTTGTCGCCACTTGTCGCACCAAGCCGAGCTCCGGATCGAAGCGGAAGAACATTCGTTTGCCTTTCAAAGGCTTCTGCAAACCGAATGCGGTAAAGCGAGTCACGTCGTGTCGAGCTCTGCCAGGAATGGCAAGAAGCTAAACTTTGACCCGGTGCAGCGGCGGCGAAGGACGCGCTCTCGCACCTGAACGCCCCACAGCGCACATGTTGCCGCGGTAGTTGTTGCTCAAAGTCGCATGGCGTGGTGAGCTTCAAGAATTGACAGCGGTGGCGGGACCGACACTGAAGAAGATCAGATCCAGCGAGGCAAAGCCACGTAGCAACGGGGAAAAAAAGCAGCTTGCAAATGTCTTGCTGGAAAGTTACTCAACACCGATGAACACGAATATTTGCGCGTGTGTGCGCTCTCGCCAAGCTCAGGTGAGGAGCCGTTCACGTGCAGCACGCCGGCCGCCGCAGATGTGGTGATCATGGTGGATGGCTCCTGGAGCATTGGGCGCAGCAACTTCCACCTAGTCAGAAGCTTCCTGGAGAACCTGGTGCGGGCCTTCGAAGTGGATGAGGACCGCACGCGCGTGGGTCAGTACCGGCCGGCATGGCAAGCTCTCCGTCCAGCACATGTGACGTGTTCGGCGCCCACAGGCTTGGTGCAGTTCAGCGGCGAGCCGAGGCTGGAGTGGCACCTGAACCGTCACCAGAGCAAAGCGGCCGTGCTGGACGCCGTTCGGAACCTGCCGTACAAAGGCGGGAACACCCTGACAGGTACACCGGCCGAGCTTGGCACGCTTCCTCGAGCGCTGCTCAAGGAAGCGTCCTCGACAAACCCAGGTCTGGCGCTGAGCTTCGTCCTGGAGAACAGCTTCAAAGCGGAGTCTGGATCCCGAGCTCACGTCCCCAAAGTTGCCATCCTAATTACGGACGGAAAGTCCCAAGATGACGTGGTGCCCCCCGCGCAGAACCTGAGGAACGCCGGGATTCGAGTGTTTGCTGTTGGTACGAATCGGACCGACCAGCGTGACCTCTCACCTGGCGCTGCTGCCTTACTTTCTTCCCCATCGGGTAGGCGTGAAGAACGCGGACGAGGAAGAGCTGAAGGCCATCGCCTCGCCACCCGCCGACATGCATGTCTACAATGTGGCCGGCTTTGATGTGATGAGTGACATCGTGGGCGTTCTGACCAGGAGCGTGTGCCGCACGGTGGAGCAGCTGGCAGGTTGGACACGTCACCTGCCGCATTCCTCTTTTTAGAATCGTCAACTGCTTGTCCAATCTATGAAGTTTGTGCTTTTGAGGGGTTCTGACCTCCGACACATCCAATATGGCTGACGTCGAGTTCTCTCGCTTTGGTTGAGTCCTCTTTCAGTGGGTTTGTTTGGTTCTTTGTTTTGGCTTTTGCAGAGGCAGGCGGTGGCGCCCCCCCGCCCGAAGGCTTGGCCCCTCCCCGCGACCTGGTGACCTCCGATGTCACGGCTCGGAGTTTCCGCGTGACGTGGACACCGCCGCCGACTGGTCAAGTGGAGCGCTACCGTGTGGTTTACTACCCGGCGAACAGTGGCAGGCCGGAGGAGAAGGTCGCGCCAATGGGGCCGGGGCGTCTGGGCGGCGGCGGCCGGGTGGTGACACGTTGTGTCCGCATCACAGGTAGTGCCAGGGTCGGAGCATAGCGTCCTGCTGGACCACCTCAGTTCTCTGAGCGAATACCAGGTGGCCGTGTTCGCCGTCTACCGCAGCACCGCCAGCGAGGCGCTGAGAGGCAGCGCCACCACGCGTACGTGGGCCAATAGCCCGAGGCCCAGAGCGGCTGAACCCGCCAGCCTAACCTTGCCGCCGTTGACCCCGCAGTGGCCTTGCCCACCGTGGAGCACCTGGACCTGTTAGAGCCCACCCACGACACCATGAGGGTCCGCTGGACGACCGCCCCGGCTGCATCAGGATACATGATCCTTTACGCGCCGCTCAGCCAGGGAGAGCTCGACGACGAGAAAGAGGTAAGCGACGCAAAGACTACGAAAAAACGCGGGAAAATGATGATGACATCACCACGTGAAGACAGATGATGTCATCAGAAAATGGCCAATATGATGTCATGGCAAAATGATGGCCATGTCCTCATATGGAGATGACACCACGTTGGGGCGACACCATCTGAAGACAAATGACGTCCCGCGCAGGTGAAGGTGGCGTCCGATGTGGAAGAGGCGGAGCTGGAGGGTCTGACACCGTCAACGGAGTATACGGTGACGGTGTACGCCATGTACGGAGAGGAGGCCAGCGACCCCATCACCGGCCAGCTCAGCACGCGTGAGTTGTGAGCGTGCCCGCCGCTGCCGCATTAAAATGGCGTCTGCAAGCGGAAGCCACCTGCTCTCAAGCTCGCGGCTCTCTTGCCTCAGCCTTTCATTAAGATTGATAGCACTTCATGTTGGCGTCCGAAGCCGCTGCTTCGTTCTTTTTGTGTCTTCTTTGATGAAACTTGGAAAGAGAAAGATTCCCAACAACGCAAATCCCTCCTGAAGTTTTGAAACCGGATCCGCGCAGTGAATGCCGTGCTCTGATTGGACGTCTCTGACATGCTCGCCCCCTCAGGGGCGCTGCTCCCGGCGACCAATCTGCGACTGACGGACGTGGGCCACAGCTCTGCCCGACTCAGCTGGGACTCCCCGTCCAGGAAGGCAATGGGCTACAGTGTCTTTTACACCCGCAGCGATGGTGTGGAAAGTAACCAGGTCCGACAAAAATCACTGAAGAAACATTTGTGAAAGTCAACATGCGAGCTGCTGCCACGTGAAGCCTCGGTGTGCACGCACGCGTAGGTGGAGGTGGGCCGCGAGACCAACTGGTTGCTAAGCAACCTGAGCCCTCAGACTGAGTACACAGTGGGCGTGGTTGCCACCTACGACCAGGGGCAAGCAGAGCCGGCCACGCAGAGCTTCTTAACACGTAAGCGTTTGGCCCGTTGACACACACGTGCGCGCATGCACCCATTCTCTGGGTTTCCTTGCTCAGGCAACGTTCCAGAACCAACGGACGTGAGAAGCCATGACACCTCTACGGCCGGCTTCCAGGTGTCGTGGCAGACCCCCACTGACGACGTGGCGCTCTACCGCCTCAGCTGGACGCCTGCAGACGGTGGCCACCGCGGCGACGGTGACAGCGGGGAGGTCGGTGTGTGCGCCTTCTCCATGTCAAACGCGCACGCCCAGATCCTTCAGTCGACCCTTCAAGTGACATGTCGTCCGTCAGGTGCTGCTCAACACCAACACGAACACCTACACGCTCACTGGACTCCGACCCTCGACCGAGTATGAGGTCCTCTTGAGCGCCATCTATGAGAATGAGGTGGAGAGCGAGCAGGTTGTGCTGCTGGAATACACGGGTATGCTCAGCGCACGTGCGCATTCTGGACAGACAACCGCATGAGTACACACGCGACTTTTTTGTCATTTGTAGTGGAGAGAACGACCACTGTTGCTATGACAACCACCAGCATTGCAGGTGAGATCTTTTGACTGAACGCACCTTTGATGTCTCTGTGTTATGGTTTTCATCGTTGTCCTCACCGTCACGCTTGCAGTGCCTCGTGACGGCGTGCGGGGCATGACCGTGGATGACCGGACCACCTCTAGTCTGCGGGTGTCATGGCAACACTTGGACGCCCACGACGTCCGCCATTACCGCCTCAGCTACAGCAGCGCGACCGGAAACCAGGAGACGGTAGGATGAGCAATGAAGAGAGCTAGAACTTTGGCGGAGATGGCCGTAAAGTGTTGCCATCCTCTTCCTTGCTGTTCAAGTGTGGGCACCGCGTAGAACGTGGGCGGCCGAGACCTTTTTGGAAAGCCAGAGCAGCTGACGGACATCTGGTTTGTTTTGTTGTGTCAGAGGTCGCTGCCGTCCACCCAGAGCAGTTTGGTTTTGCAGCCGCTGATGCCCGACACCCAGTACAAAGTGACTGTCACGCCTGTTTATCTGGATGGAGACGGCGCTACGGTCACGGCCACGGGACGCACGTGTACGTTTCTCACCATGTGCAATTTAGCTCACCCCCATCTGTCTGTATCGCTGCCACTCTGTTTTCTTTCTCTGGCTCTGTCTTACCGTCTGTGTCGCAGTTCCACTGTCACCTCCTGGGAATCTGCGCGTTTCCGAGGAATGGTACAACCGCTTCCGGATCAGCTGGGACCTTCCCGCTTCTCCCACGACAGGCTTCCGTGTGGTGTACCAGCCACTGTCGGGTCAGTGGCTCGAGCCGGCGTGAGCGCTCTCGGGCTGGCATAAGCGCTCTGAAGTCGGCCCTCTCGCTCAAGCCTGGTTGCGCCCGCAGCCCCAGGACCTGCCTTGGAGACCTTTGTGGGCCGGGACGTGAGCACCATGATGATCGTCAACCTGCTAAGTGACACCGAGTACGGCGTCAAAGTCCTGGCATCTTACAGTGGCGGGTCCAGCGAGGCGCTATTGGGCCGGGCCCGGACGCGTGAGTCTCTCAACGTGGCCTCCTATCCCAACACACGCGGCGTCAAAGCTCATTGTCTTGCGGCGATACCCCGGCAGAGCGCCTGGTCGTGAGCGACCTGCGCATTTACCAGCGGAGCGCCGATGGCTTGTGTGCTCGCTGGCAGCCGCAGAGACACGGCGCTGCCTACCGGGTCGTCATCCAGTCCGCTAACGGTGAGTAGCGTCTGCCGAGAGACACCGCGGCTGATTGCCTAAGATAAACACTACGCTTTGTCGGGGCAGCCGCATAGTGGCTTTGAGCAAGCAGTTGATTGAGCTGTCACCATGCAGGTGGTCACGTGGAGGAAGCTAAGCTGAGCGCAGGATCCATCACCCACTGTTTCAACAACTTAAGGCCCGACATGCTGTACAAGATCAGCGTTTACGCGCAGCTGCAGGACGGAAGCCAAGGCCCTGCAGTGACGGCCGCCGCCAAAACTCGTGAGTACTGACGGTGGGGTTGTGTTGCGTGATGTGACATGGCGGCTTTGCGACGACTTGTGCAGAAGCCGCTTCAACCCCTGCTCCCACCGTGCCGCCGACCACCATCTCGCTCCCCACAGTTCCCCCTGCCAAAGAAGGTAAGTGCACGTTCAACCGAGCAAAAAGCTAGCTTAGCATAGCAGAGTTAGGAGGAAAGACTGACAACCGGCCTCCCGAACAACACACAGTCTGCAAGGCAGCCAAGGCTGACCTGGCCTTCTTGGTGGACGGTTCCTGGAGCATCGGCGACGACAACTTCCTGAAGATCATCGGCTTCTTGTTCAGTACCGCCGGGGCGCTGGACCGCATTGGGCCCGACGGCACACAGGTAGGCCGCCTCAGAAGGCCGCGGCACGGGCCGGCCCGTCGGCTTTCATCACCCGTGTTGCAAGCGTCCGCCATGTGCCGCAGGTCGCCATCGCTCAGTTCAGCGATGACACGCGCACCGAGTTTGCCTTGAGCGCCTACGACCACAAGGAGCGCCTCCTGGAGGCCATCAACAAAATCTCCTACAAGGGAGGAAACACCCAGACAGGTGAGACATCATCACGTTGGCTCCTGTGCACCCTCTGAAGCCATGCGCTGCCTTGCCCCGTAGGTCGTGCGATCCGCCACATGAAGGACAACATCTTCACGGCGGAGGGAGGAGTCAGGAAGGGAGTCCCCAAGGTTCTGGTGGTCCTCACTGATGGCCGATCGCAGGATGACGTCAGCAAGGTCTCAGAGGAGATGCGGATGGAAGGTCGCCGCCGCTTGTCGTCGTCTTGGGACCAAATCACAACCGAGCCGTAACCCGTCCAGCGTCCCCACAGGCTTTGTCGTCTTCGCAATCGGGTTCGCCGACGCCGACTACGCTGAGTTGGTGAGCATCGCCAGCAAACCGAGCGAGAGACATGTCTTTTTTGTGGATGACCTGGATGCTGTCAAGAAGATTGAAGAGAAGCTGGTGACCTTTGTGTGCGAAGCTGCCACGGCCAGTGAGGGAGCAACAGCCGGGAACGTTTCTGCTTGCTGGCTGGCACCGTGCTCATGAAAAACGTGTGTGTGTTTGTGTGTGTGCGTGCAGCATGTCCCTCCGTGGCCATGCACGGCAGCGGCACCACTCCCGGTATGACTTTAGCAGTCTCGTTGGGTTTGGCTGAGCAGCTGCTGACAGTTCCTCCTCTGCTCGCCAGGTTTCCGCATGATGGAGCTGTTTGGACTGCTGGGGGAGCGCTACAGCAGCCTACCCGGCGTTTCCATGGTACCCGGCACCTTTAACGCATTCCCGTGCTTTCGCTTGCACAGCGACGCCCTCCTGGCTCAGCCAACCAGGTTCGTCTGTAGTAGAAAACAAAAAACAAAGTGCATGTCTGCTGAGTCGTCGTGATGTTTGGGATGCTCGGCCTCCCTCAGGTTCCTCCACCCAGAAGGTCTTCCCTCGGACTACACCATTGCGCTGCTGTTTCGCCTGCTGCCTAACACTCCCCAGGAACCTTTTGCACTCTGGGAGGTCTTGGACCAGGATCAGCAGCCACTGGTGGGCGTCATCCTGAACAGTGAGTCTGGAAGAGCAAGGGCACAATGTCTGTACAATGGCCGAATTCCACTTTGCCCGTGTTGACTCGCCATGCAGATGGAGGGAAGACGTTGACCTTCTTCAACAATGACTACAGAGGGAACTTTCAGACTGTCACCTTTGAGGGTCCGCACGTCAAGAAACTTTTCCATGGGAGCTTTCACAAGGTCAGCGTTTTGCCAGCGCATTGGCTTTCAGTACCCCCTCGGGTGAAAAGGCGGGTGTGGCTGACCCCGGTGACAAAGGCAACCAAAACGCACTCTCTGTGCAGCTCCACGTGGTGATCAGCAAGACTAGCGCCAGCGTGCTTGTGGACTGTCAGGACGTGTCCACCAAGACCATCGAGGCGGCAGGAAACATCAGCACGGACGGAACGGAGGTTCTGGGCAGGATAGTTCGCTCCAGAGGAAACAAGGACAACTCGGCGCCAGTAAGAACAGAGGGGATGGCCTGGTCTTGGTTTTGTTCTTGACCTGGCTTGATTCTGCCACTGACAATCACTGTTTTGCAGTTTGAGCTCCAGATGTTTGACATTGTGTGCAGTACCTCGTGGGCCTCCAGGGATCAGTGCTGTGAACTTCCTAGTTTGGTGAGTCATCTGTCCACTTTGGGTCTACGTGCTAAGACCTAATATCCCGCCTCCCTCTTTGTCACGCCCTCGTGTGTTGATCCCGTGACCACCCAGCGCAACGAAGCCCAGTGTCCTGCCATGCCGAAGGCCTGCACCTGCACTCAGGATAGCAGAGGCCCCGCAGGCCCTGCCGGACCCCCTGTGAGGCGCACACGTGCAACGCACACACGCAGTTTGCTTTTGGAGACTCAAAATTCCGCATATTTCCAATTAGGGTGGGCCAGGAACACGAGGAGCCCGAGGTGAGCGTGGAGTGCCTGGTCCAGTGGTGAGTTCTGGGATTTCAAGTTCAGTTTTTGAGCCAATCTCTTGCTGACATGAAGTCAACCCCCTGGTCCAGGGGCCTGCTGGAGCCGTAGGTGAGCCCGGCGTGCCAGGACCCCAGGGAGCCCCAGGACCACTAGGGCCCAGCGGGCGCTCCATCAGGGGTTCCCCGGTAAGCATGTCATGCACGTGCATGTTCCACACATTAGGACATTTGCCCCTTCCTGAGACATTATGACTCTTCCCGTGCATGTTCATCCATGCACGCACACACGTGTCTTTGCATGCAGGGTGCTCCGGGGGAGCCAGGACAGAAAGGAGAGTCGGGGCAACGAGGTCTGCAGGTAAACGCCAGGCTCGTCAAACGCGTCTCACGCAAGTTGGCCGGCTACTTACCTGCACTGGCGCGTGTGTTCCAGGGCGTGGCCGGCCGAGTGGGCACTCCCGGCAGAGAAGGACTTCCCGGCCCCAGAGTGAGTGGCGCTGCACTGTGTGCCGTCAACGCGCTTTGTTGCAACTCACGCATGTTCCTCTGTCGTCCGCAGGGGCTGCCGGGCAAAGACGGCCCACCCGGCCGACCGGGCTCCTCTGGAACCATTGTAAGTGCTTTGAAAGAAGCAACGTAGCACTGCGCTAGACAGGAGAGCCCAGCTGGCGCGTCGTGCGATCATGGGAAGGAGGCCATTCCAAAGAGAGGGCGCAGCAAGTGTCCCCTCTGAGCTTCTGCTTAGTTCCTAGTAGCTGAAAGTCAAGTCAAGTAAAGTTTATTTGTATAGCCCTAAATCACAAGCAGTCTCAAAGGGCTTCACATAGACAAAAATTGACAATTATTCTCAAAGCATCCCCTGATCTTAAGCTCCCAAAAGGGCAAGGAAAAACTCCAAAAAACCCTACCAGGGGAAAATGAGAAACCTTGAGAAGGGACCACAGATGGAAGGATCCCCCTTTCAGGATCACCAGGCTGCAATGGATGCAGAGAGGGCACAAATAATACATAATATGAAAATCAATGAAAAAGTGGATGTCCAAGTCAAAGCGAAGAGCTGAAAGGACAATGAAAATTGTCCAAGCGTGACTCTTCTCTCATCCGCAGGGAAGTCCTGGAGCCCCAGGGGCCCCTGGAAACACAGGTGCCCCGGGAAAACACGGAGAACTGGGACCGCCGGTGAGTCCCAGCATCAAACATCACAAGCTAGCAGGGAGCGAGGGCGCATTGGAGCAATGCCCATGAACCCCAAAATTAGAGAGTCCAAAACCTGCCTGCCACAAGTTCTCTTTAGTCACAGCCAGGTGCAGGTCAATGAGCTCTGGGGTTTGTAGATTGCAATTCGTCTGTCAGTCCATGTTCATGGCCAGTCAGAGCAGAGCTTTTGAGTCTTTTGTTCCCGCTGCCAATGTTTTTCTTCTCGCTGCAGGGTCCAAGCGGAACCAAGGGCGACAAAGGCGAACGGGTACACCTTGTTCCTCTCCCCGATCGGCCGCCATGTTTCGTCTCCTCCTCTTACTTGACTTTGTGCTTTTGCATTTCCAGGGCGACCTGCAGTCCACGGCCACAGTCCAGACCATCGCCAGGCAGGTGTGTGAGCAGCTGATTCAGAGTGAGTACTTCAATACGGCAGGTTAGCCCTGGCAAACGTCAGCATGGACGTGACCCCCGAATAAAAGCCGCCCGACCTCCATGCTGCTCGCAGGTCACATGGCTCAGTTCAACACCCTCCTAAACCACGCGCCCAGCCCATCTGTGACCATCCGCACTGTCCCGGGACCTCCTGGAGAGCCCGGTCGAAATGGATCACCAGGGCCCCAAGGGGAACAGGGCCCCTCTGGAAGGCCTGGTTTCCCCGGACAAAATGGACAGAACGGCCAGCCCGGAGAACGAGGTGCGGCGGGCCGAGTTGAGTCGACCAATGGGCAACTCCCGATAGCAATATTGACATCTCTGTGCGTGTGCGCACACAGGTCCCCCAGGTGAAAGGGGTGAAAAGGGTTCTGCTGGTGTGGGAGTTCAGGGCCCTAGAGGACCGCCAGGACCTCCTGGTAATGATGTTTGCATCCCTTCATGTCCCTTTGCATGCCCCCACCCATTGCTAACACCTCCCATAATGGGTCGAGACCCAACAGTCCTCCTCACTCCGAGGTCATGTTCTCACATCCCACCATTTGGCTGCAGGTGCTCCAGGCCAAGGCAGGTCCGGCAGTCCAGGCCCGTCCGGGAGACCTGGGAATCCAGGAGCACCAGGACGTCCCGGGGTTCCAGGCCCAGTGGGCTCCGCCGGTCCTCCGGGTTACTGTGACCAGAATTCCTGCGTGGGCTACAACGTTGGAGGTACGTAGTGAAGGCCGCCCACAGGAAGTAGTTGTGGACACTCGGCCGCACTCTTCTTCCGAGCCCCCGTCAGCCCGTTTTACTCCTCCTTTTTCTGTCCCGCTAACCTATCGGAGACCCTTTCAAGCGATTCAAGTCTTGGTACGCCATTGTGGATGTGTCACTATGAGGCGGCGCTGACTGATGCCCTGAATTGAGTGTCGATGTTGCGGATGTTGCTGTTCCTGCAGTCCAGCTGCCGTCCAACATTTTCCCCAACTACGGTGAGGCAGAGGAGGAAGACCCGTACCGCTACTACCAGCCTGACTACCCGCCTCCGCGGCCCGTCCAGGACCCGGAGCTGGATACGGAGCGTTCTGAACTGGAGCTGAACTCCCAAGATGAGGGGGTGGGGCCATAGAGGAGCCTGGGCAGAGGCAGCGTCAGGAAGTGAAGCTCAGCGTGAGGAAGAGGTCCGGTGGACAAAGCCTAGCTCACACATGTAATCTCTGTACATGCTTTTCAGAAAGTCAAGAAGTGTTGAACACGCACACACACACAGACACACGCTTGTGCATCTGATTGGCCACTGCCCAGAACGGGGGCGTGCGATGAAGCTTGACATCGAGGAAGCGTTTGAAAGAGCTTGTGGCAGTCAAAGTAATTTATTTGGAAAACGTTCTGTCCAGTTTGTCAACACAATTAAAAAATGACAGTACAGTCAAAGTATGAGTCGCGAGAACGTCGTCGTGATTCACAAGATTCTCACCGCTGAAGAAGCTCTTCTGGTGTTCATTGCTTCATTTCAATTTATTTGCTTTTCATCCCTGTCCCTGGCTTGACCTCTGTCTCACCTATTTGTCTTTTTAATTTCTCTCCCCTCTTTATCTCGTCTGCTCTTCCTCATTCCTTCATCTGTGTATGTACTCATGTCTGTCTTCACACCGTCACATTTTCATTTCTCCACCTCATAATTTGCCTCCTTGTGTCATTTCATGTCTTTGATCTTGAGAGCATGTGCTCCACATTTTTTAGCACGATAAAAATCTAAGGTAACTTGTACGTTTTTTTAAAGTAATGTATAATTTTTATATGTAATGTATAATGTCAAAATATTTTAATCTTGTGTCGTCATAACATAAGAGGTGGTGGAAGCGCGACGTGTAGTTCTGGCAGTGACAAGTACATGTCACTCTGGTACAACACGTGTACGGCCTCAGCTCTGATAGGCCAGTGTGTAGAGGTCCAAGGCTTTGGTGTGGAAGCACATCTCCATGGCGGCAAAGTCGCACAGGATTCTCTGGCGGGCAGAAAAGGAGTCACGCTAGCCAGGACGGCGGCAGCACCGACCCGGCCGCCTCCCACCTTGATGTCTCGAATCTTCTGCTTCTCAAAGTCATCGATGGTCTCCTCCAGTTGCCGCGTGGTGCGCGCCGCATCCATGGTGGCTCGCTGCAATTCACTCTCGGCCTGACGCACAGCGGGAGAGGCAGCTTCATCACTGATATCCTCCTCCCCCCGTACGCCACCGGACCAACACGCGGCGGGGAACCCACCTGAGACTGGACGTGGGCGGAGTCAAGCAACAATCGCCCCGACGTTACGAGATGTTGCGAGGCAAACCGGGAAACGCGAGGGAGTTACGGCCGCACGGGTCAAGTGAACAAAAACGCGATGGCGTTCTTTGGGGAAATGGATTGGAATCAAAACCGAGTTAGGAGCTGGCTGCCTGAACACATCAAAGAAGTCAAGCTAAAGGATACGATGACTTGTCGGTCAGACGGGCTCCGTTGGCGACTGCGCTCCAGTTGCAGCATCTGCTTGGACTCCCGAGTCCTGGCGTTCCGGACCGCCTTCACGTCCTCTTGAAAAGCCGCAGTCATCCCCATAGCCCTTGGTCACGCTAACACTAATTCTACGCTAGCTCACTTGTTTCCGCCACACGACCGCGCCGTAACCTTTCAGCGACTTGATCACTTTGGCCTCCAGCCGCTCTACCTGAAAAAACGCACATCGTATTTGTCTGGCTGTTACACCTGGGCTTGCCGATAGTCTTGAATCTTGGCCAGGTGTTTGGCAAACCGCTTCATGCCTTTCTTGAGACTAGGGGTCTCGGTGTCAGCGTAGTTGGCCACCTCTCGCACCAGGACGTCAGCCTTGTTGCGCAGCCTGGCAGCTTTGCGGCCATAAGCGGCAAACATTAAACACATCGCGTCAAAGTGCTTCTCCACGTTGCTGATGTTCTCCTGGATCCTCTTGGTCTGGTTGTCCCTAAACAAACATCGTGTCCCACCATTGTCACCTAATGCTGCAGTACGTGAGCCAACACAAGGAAAGGAGTCCATTTCATCATATGACTTGCGACAAGTCGTCTCTGTACGTTGTAGCTACAAAATAATTAAATGATCGTCCGGGAGACGGACAAAAGGTACGCTCGTCTTGCCTATTGTTGTCTATACACCTACAACACAAATAGCAGATTTCACCAAAACTATAGTCTGTCCCAAAATGCTCGAGTTCTAGCTGACCCTCTGTTCCTTTGTGCAGATGATGGACACCAGGTGTGTGAAGGTTCAGGAACACCTAAAGTCACTCATGTTCTCCCAGGACCGTGCTGTCCGGGAGGACATGAAGACTGCAGAAAACCTGATGCAAGAAACTCCAAAAAGGTGGGTGAACTTGAGCTCACGCTAGCTGGTTCTGAGTGGAATTTTGAAGTGTGCCCCTTCCTTCTCTGGACCCTCCAGCTGCTCCCTTGCCTCTACCACCTGGGCCGCGATGCTTTCCGTCAGCTGCAGGTAGTCACACGCTGACAACTGGCCTCCATGTGCACGTTTAAGCCAACGTTTTATCTTACACAAGCTAGCAAACAGCGGCATCACTGACGGCAGGTTGTTCAGAAAGACGTCAAACGTTACAAAAGCACATTTCTGCCTGTTTGATTGATTTTGGCAAGTACATAACACACTAATTGCAGCTTTGTTTCACAATATGTTTACATGACTTGTCGAAACGGGTTTGCTCGTCACACATGGATTCAATGGCAGACACACAATCTACATTTCACATGACAGTAATCATCAGAGATGGGACCAAGTCACACATGTGCAAGTCTCAAGTAAGTCTCAAGTCTTAACCTTCAAGTCTCAAGTAAGTCCCAAGTCATTTTTTTCTTGGGCAAGTCAAGTCCTTAAATAGGTCAAGTCAAGTCCAAGTCAAGTCCTTAAACAGGTCCAGTCAAGTCCAAGTTAAGTTAACTGTAGTTTTTATTTATTAACTTGCTCCATATTAAGTCATATTTACTTAATTCAGTTTCATCATCATATTCATTGTATTAAAGCTATATATACCGTAGTTTTCGGACTATAAGCCGCACCAGCTAAAATTCTGGGATATTTTAGTTTTTTTCTTACATAAGCCGCACCGGACTATAAACCGCACGTGCATGAGTTTTTTACAAAGAAAGACAGTACACAGAAAGCCGTAAAAATCCATAAATACGCCGCGCCGCCATTTAAGCCTCAGGGTTCAAAGTAACCTTCTCAATAAAATGCATTAAAAGTTTACATTCATTACAACTTGTTTTTGGTGAGCAAAATGTCAGACTCGAGTCCAAGTCACAGTGACTCGAGTCCCCATCTCTGCAAATGTTCATCGTGACAGAGGCTGCTGCCATCGATCCCGCAGTGTTATGCGACATGTATCGTAACCTGAACCAAAAGCAAGCGTCCGTCTTCTACAAGGTCAGAGATTGGTGCATAAAGTGTGTGTAGCTCAAAGCCAATTGAACAGTTCTTCTACCACATCAACGGTGGCGCCGGGACCGGCAAATCTGATCAAATGTATCCACGCAGAGGCTACCAAAATACTGCAGAGACTACCACGACTGGCTGAGGAGGCCGACATTTCCAAGCAAATGGTTGTTCTCGCAGCTTTCACTGGCACGGCGGCATTCAACATTTCTGGGACAACTTTGCATTGTCTACTCAAACTGCCGAGAAGTCTCAAACCCCCGTACCACGGACGGCCTGGGCAATAAACTGGACGAAGTCAGAGCCTAGCTGTCGATCGCCGAAATACTCATCATCGATGAGATTTCCATGGTGTCAAAATACCTCTTTGCCTGGTTAAAACAAATCAAAGGAATTAATTTACCTTTTGGTGGCATGTCTGTTCTTGCTGTTGGAGATTTCTTTCAGCTCCCTCCTGTGAGACAGTCCAAACCTCTGTGCGTGTGCGATCCCACGCGGCTGGATCACTGCCGTGACAACTTCAAAACGATCACACTCAGCGACATCATGAGGCAGAAAGACAATGTCGCCTTTGCTGAACCGATTCCGCGTCAAAGAAAAGTCTGATGAACTGTCGGAACTGGACAGAGTTCTCCTTGCGACAAGGTACACTTCCCCAGAAATGTGTCCGAAGCATATTCTGCATGTTTTTGCCACCAATAAACAGGTGGATGGCCATAACTCCGCGATGCTAAATCTGCTTCATAAGGACATTGTGCAAATTGACACAGATGACGACAAGAAAGACAAAGGAACTGGCAGAATCCAGCTTCCCCTGTGCAAGGCGCTAAGAATGTGCTCCCGGACTCAATCAAAGTTGCCTTTGGTGCTCGTGTTATGATCACACGCAATATTGATGTTCTAGCAGGTCTGTGCAATGGGATGTTTGCAAAAGTTGTCAAATTGGTGAACTATCCAAATGAAGCACGTGTCCAGAAACTTGGGTTTATTAAATAAACCGGAATTGACCTTATTTCAACAAGTGCCTTAAATGAAACCAGAAGTGACCTAAATATAACATTTGCTCTAACTTTTACCATTTTTGTACGATTAAACCCATTTCAACTTTTGAACTCCAAACTGAACCTCTTGAACCTGTAGTTTTTGTTTTGATCCAAATTTAAAAAAAATTTGGCACAATTTTTTTTTTTTTAATTCCCATTCATGGTCTTCGCCTTCACGCGCAATTTCTCCAGAAATTGCATTCTCTAGTTCTTTTCTAGTTTATACCATTTGGTCCTTGCGAAAGTTAAAAAGCATTCAAAAGTAAACACAACTGAAAATATTTCGTTTCTTTAAATTCTACTGACATAATTCCATTTTACACTTTAATTTAATCCTCAAAATGTGACGACCTGTTAACCAGATTGAACATTTCTAGCGTTTCTGATGATAAAAAAAAACATCCATCAAAAGATGTTTAAAGAGTGCCATGATTCTTTTTTGTATTTATAACATATTGAACATCTAATATCATGTTTGACAGTGTTTATAAAGTTTGTAACATTTACCGAAAATGCGATCACGTCAAGTGCATCCATCCTGGCTCTGAAAATGGCGACTCTAGAAGGCCCGCCGAGAAGACTCCCCGTATCGTGATGTACAGGGAACCTACAAATTATTCTTTTTATATCTCTTTAGTGGGTTTAAAAAGGGAAGTTGAAACCATTTTGTCCAAATAGAACGCGGCGAGTGAGTTAAAACTCTGCTCTGATTTTCAGATACCAAAGTCAAGTCAAGTCAAGTTTATTTGTATAGCCCTAAATCACAAACAGTCTCAAAGGGCTTCACATAGCCAAAAATTGACAATTATTCTCAAAGCATCCCCTGATCTTAAGCTCCCAAAAGGGCAAGGAAAAACTCAAAACCCCTGCCAGGGGAAAATGAGAAACCTTGAGAAGGGACCACAGATGGAAGGATCCCCCTTTCAGGATCACCAGGTTGTAATGGATGCAGAGAGGGCACAAGTAATACATATTATGAAAATCAATTAAAAAATGGATGTCGGAGGTGCCCTCGATTGTCCTTCAAGGAGGTTGAGCTGCAGTTTCTTCATCTTGAATTGGTCCCCGAGAATCCAGCTAGCCGCTATCAGCTTTTGCGCCACCTAACCCCCTCCCCAGCCAGGGAAGGAGTGGGCAGAGAGAACGAAACAAACTCCGGCCGAATCGGCCACTACAAGTTAGTTAAAGGCCATCTCATAGAAATGTGTCTTCAAACGTGTCCTAAATGTTTCTACTGAGGTAGTAGTTCTAATATCCATTGGTAGGGCATTCCAAAGCTCTGGAGCCCGAATAGAGAATGCTCTAGAACCTGCAGACATTTCTATATATATATATATATACATACACACACACACACACACACACACACACACACACACACACACACACACACACACACACACACACACACACCTATTTAGATAAATGAAAAGCACTTACTTGGCAGAATGGCTCTTCAGATGACGGACAAAGTTTGAAGTTGTCTGGCTGTCCGAAATGTTTTTGTTGCATATCTCGCACTGTGCTGTCCGTCTTTTGCCGTCTTAAAAGTAATTGCGATAGCCGAAGGTATTGACTCACAACACTCCCGCTGACATGTTTGCGCGTGTCTGATATAAAGGGGCGTGATTCTCCAATAAACACGTTCGGTAGGTAGACAGGGCACGACTGATTGATTGACAGGGTAGTGATCCAATGATGACAACGCCATTCTCAGCCTGCGCTCCTACCGTGTTATCGATATTATTTTTTTTAATGTATTATTTATATTCAAACTGAAAACATAAACTAAATAACACTGAAGTCATTCAAGTCATCGTGTCTCAAGTCAAGTCCCGAGTCTTTAACTTCCAAGTCGAGTCTCAAGTTTTTTTCATTTTTTGTCAAGTCAAGTCACAAGTCATCAAAACAGCGACTCGAGTCCAAGCCACAGTGACTCGAGTCCCCATCTCTGGTAATCATGAAAAGAGATGTTTGTTTTACATGTACAACGCAAGCCCAAAATCCACTGAGGATTGCAGGGCTGGTTTATTCCATGAAAGGAAGAAAAAAAAATGGACTGCTGTGAATGTGTACGTCAAGGTGCGCATTTTTGTCGGCAGGCCTTTATTTATTGGGGAGCCAATTTCATTTTAGTTCATAAAAAGTCAAATTGAAAAAAAAAATTAAAAATGAAAATGCTTTTTACAAAACAAACACCATATGTTTACAAATGCAAATACCGTATTTGCCGGTGTACAGGTCGACTCGGTGTATAAGTCGACCCCCTAAAATTCGACGGAAATTTACGATTTTATGATATATCCTTTGTATAAGTCGAGCTCAATTGTTGCATTATATTAAACTTCAAAATTCAATATGCGAAATTTATTGACGAAATGTGTTCAAATTCCGGGAGGCCGTGCGCATGCGGCTGTTTATAAGCACCGCGGAGGAGATCGCGGAGCCTCATTCGACTTCCAGCGGCCGGCGAGCTCGCGCACCCGCCCGGCACATCCGGGAGGCCGTGCGCACGCGCCAAGTGGCCGAAAATAGCCCCCGCCGAGCGGATCGGCTGTTTATAAGCACCGCGGAGGAGATCGCGGAGTCTCATTCGACTTCCAGCGGCCGGCGAGCTCGCGCACCCGCCCGGCACATCCGGGAGGCCGTGCGCACGCGCCAAGTGGCCGAAAATAGCCCCCGCCGAGCGATTCGGCTGTTTATAAGCACCGCGGAGGAGATCGCTGAGCCTCATTCGACTTCCAGCGGGCCGCGCACTCGCGCACGGCGCCCGGCACATCCGAGAGGCCGTGCGCACGCGCCGAGTGGCCGAAAATAGCCCCCGCCGAGCGGATCGGCTGTTTATAAGCACCGCGGAGGAGATCGCTGAGCCTCATTCGACTTCCAGCGGGCCGTGCACTCGCGCACGCCGCCCGGCACATCCGGGAGGCCGTGCGCACGCGCCGAGTGGCCGAAAATAGCCCCCGCCGAGCGGATCGGCTGTTTATAAGCACCGCGGAGGAGATCGCTGAGCCTCATTCGACTTCCGCCCGGTTCAAATTTTCTAAGTGCAACGCACAATGAGATGCATGAGAAACGGCCTTGGTTACCATCACATTTGAAGCGATGAATACGAAGTTAAATTTTATGACTCGGTGTATAAGTCGAAGTCGATTTTTTTCGGTCGATTTTGGATCGAAAAAGGTCGACCAATACACCGGCAAATACGGTAGTTATAGGAAAGTGTCAATGAATTCTGAAACACCAGCTTTGGAGGGTTGTCAAACGATTTATTTCCATGACTGCACAGCCGCAAAAAAAGGTCAAACAGTCGTCTGGGAGTTAGAGTCCTTTTGACGGGCATGCCGCAAAAGCAATGTCATTGAGCCACAATAACAAAATGACGTCGCTCAGGCAAACCTTGGCAATTTTCTCAATCTCGTACCTTTGAAGCATTTCATTCATTTGTTCCAGGTACATAATAGCATATCATCACGCAGTCAGTACAAATCACACCCGAGTCGCCATCGCAACTCAGATCTATTGGTTTGTATCGGAGCGCACTTTTCCTAGTCCAGTGCTTCTCAATTATTTTCTGTGATGCCTCCCCCCCAGGGGGAAGAAAACATTTCACGACCCCCCATGTTATTAACATTAAAGAAAACCAAAAAATAAAGATCAACTTACAATAAAGAATAACTATTAATAACATTGGTTTTTAGTCTGTAACAGAACAGATTCAAAGTGCATCACTTTGCCTGAAATTAAAAATAAATTACAATTATTCAAACTAAACATTCTTGACCAACTGCCATTTTATGCTGAAAAAAAAACTAATAAAGATACATAATATTAAATTAAATAACAGCAATAAATAATATTAAATTAAAAGTAATCAGCAACATTAACTCAGGAGCACAATATATAAAACATTTGAACCTACAAAACAAAAAATGAAAACAATTTGTACAGTTTTTTTTTTTTAATCAAAATGAGCCAACATGACAGAGACCATATCCACGGCTGCAGGTAGTATCAGCTCTTCTGCAATGGTGTTTTTTTTTTTTTTTTTGCATTGAGCAATTTGGTACGCTGGTTTATATGATTGACCGAAGTAGCATTCACAAAGTGAGATGATTGTTCACAATATTCTGCCCGTTTTCGCTGAAAAACCTTTGGCATCTTATCAGCATGATTGGGGTGCAATGACCTTATAAGTGTTGCGTTAATTTATTTGGCTTCATACTGTCCGCTGCCAACATTGTAAGGCACAGTAAACACACCGGTCTTTCCTCGTCTCCCATCGTAGTGACACTGAAGCCGAGCACTACGTACGCTTCGTCATATTTCCTTGTCTTAACTTTCGTGTAACTCTCAATTCTCTTATCTCTGTCTCTCTCCGCCGTTCTTTTCAACCCTGTTAAATATTTTTCCATGGTCTCCCACTGCACCTTTTATTGCCTGCTCTGTGCTGTGTGTGCGTATGTTGCGTGAGCTCTACACTGTAGAGCGAATACTGTTCCAGTGATACCGCCACTCCTATCTACTGCAGTGGTGTCACATGGTTGGTATCGCACTGTGCACCCCCCCCCCCCCCCCCCCCCCCCCAGGGGGGCGCACCCCACTATTTGAGAAGCACTGTCCTCGTCGGACTTTCCTCGAATGCAGCGCTAGTCTTGCTTCCACTGTGACGCGGTGCGGCTAGGCTACGCTGGCGATGAATCGGATCACTTAGTCCGGTTTCAATCAGGAAATGACAGAGCAGAAGATTTTGTTTTTTGAAAACAACGGCACTGAGTTTATTTCTTTTTGGAGACGCCCACGGTGCGGCCGCGCCGGCCGGTGGTCTTGGTGTGCTGACCGCGTACGCGCAAGCTGCAAAGGATGCGCGAGTCAGTTAGGGGGTGTGTCGGCGAGGTTCAAGATTGCCACGGGCTACCGAGAGAGGACTCACCCCCAAAAGTGTCGGAGACCGCGATGAGCACGTATTTTCTTCAGCCGCTCCAGATCTTCTCGCAGCTTGTTGTCCAGGCCGTTGGCCAGCACCTGAAAGCGGCGTGCGCTGTTGGACTTTACTCGCCTTTGGACAATGTCTTTGACAAAATCTTGAGGGCAAAACCCGCACCAAGATGAACGGGTTGATCAAAACATTTCAGAATGGATTAATTATCAATTCATCATTGTACCTCTGAGATGGGTTGTTAGGGGGACACGACTAGTGTCAAGGTTTTTGTCTTTTTGCAGCATTTGTCATCTTGGCTTTTCATCCATCACATGTAGGTATGCAACATAAGTGGGCAATGGCCCAAAAAGAAAGCTGGCAATTTTATCCACTCACTTGACTGAATTTCCCGTCCTTGACATCCTTCTGCCTGTTGAGGAACCAATCCGGGATTTTGTACTGGCGAGGATTTTGCATTATGGTCACCACCCGCTCCACCTGCGCACAGAGCGTTCAGTGTGGCTGCAGCTCCAAATGGGACAAGACCCCGGCCAGCCACGAGTTGCCTCACCTCCTCATCAGTCAGCTCGCCGGCTCTTTTGTTGAGGTCGATGTCGGCTTTCCTCAGCACCACATGGGCGTATCGTCGGCCCACACCCTGAGAAGGCGGCACCAAAAATATTGGAACAGGGCACTAACAGCAACGTCCTGCCACCTCCCCCCTTTCCTACCTTGATGGCAGTGATCGCAAAGGCGATTTTCCGCCTCCCATCAATGTTTGTGTTCAAGACACGAAGTATGTGCTGGAATTTCTCGGGGATGACCAAAGCCTACAGAAACAACACATAAAAGCTCACTTGAATTTGAGCACGACGCAGCAACTCCACATTGACGATCGTTACAGACGTCAGAACATCTCGGGTCTAACCAAATCCTACAGAAACAACTTGTAGCTTAGCACGAGGGGCAGCTCCATATTGACGGCCGTTACAGACGTCGGAGCTTCTGTGCGCGATGCTTGAAGCCGACTATCGCTACAATCATCGGGGCTTTTAAGCGCGATGCTTCGGGCAAACAGTGCAGTCAGTGTACAGCAAGCGTGCGAGTCAGTCAGCCAGCTTGAACAATCAGGCGGCGCAAACGGCTCCATTAAATTAGCAGTGGCAGCGACTACACGCTTGCTTTTAGAGGCCATGTTTGCCCTCACTAACAATCAATTCAACATCGTATCTGCTCGCACACACTACGCGCGCCCCTCAAAGATACTCGGGGCGCGGATGGACCACTATTCACAATGGATCGCGACCGATTTGGATTGTCGAGCAGGATTCTCACCATCTTGAAAGCTGGTTCCGCGTATTAAGGAAGTGACGCAGGTCTCGCGAGAATTTGACCGCGCTAGGGGTGGAAATCGGTTGATCTCAAATGACATCACGTTCGGTCAGTCGGACAAACATTGTGTCCGACTGACTGTGCAACTATAGTTATATATAGTGATATATGGTGAACAATTATATATATATGAACAGTTATATATGGTGAACGGGGTTGTTCACCTCACAACCCCGTTAGGCTGAAACATGCAACCCCCGCCCCCTTGCGTTCCTTCTCGATCCATATAAAAAAAACAACTGTCCTCCTTTGAGAATAATAGTCTGTCGTCAAAAAGAAATTAGGAATTAAATTTTAAATCGGAGCAGAAACTAATATTATGGTTGATGATATTGTGATTTACTAACCACTTAAATTTGTCTTTTTCTTTACAAATTATAGAATACATTTTTATATGGTTTCCAAAATGCCCGTGGCTAAAATATGTCATTACAAAACAAAAATTGTAGACCACCCCCTTCCCCTAACTTTCGCCACTAGATGTCTCAATTAGTTACTGGGTCTGCATAGTTCCCAACCGTTTTTTTGCTTGTCTTTGCTTCCAAAGAGAAGGCCCCTCAGACTACTGCAGCCACAACTAAAACACTTTTGCACCACTGCAGTCCAACAGAGAAGAGGGACGCTCAACGGCACATTCATTCAAGCAATGGGAAATAAAAAGCCTGCATGTGTTTAAATTAGTTGTGTGTTTTATTTTAACAATTGAACCTCTCTCCCTGAAGTTCTTAAAAATTCAATAGGTGCAAACTTACTCACTGCTAAACCATCCTTGTTAGGCCCTTTTTGTGCTAAGCAATGATGGCTGCGTGTGCTTCATTGCAGGTAACTAAGGCTAACAGATGAGGAATGCTAGCAACAGTCACCATCTTCCTCTTAAAGTGTCCAGTCACTCAAACATGACATCTTGATCTCCAGCCTCGTTGTCATCAATACTCTCATCAATGTGTGACTGCGATACCTGTTTGCCATTGACCTTCTGACCTTTTGTGGTAGGGCTGAAATGCAGTGGAAATGTGTGTGGGTTTTTGTTTTTTTGTGATGGAGTTCATTTTCAGGGCAAATAAAGGACTTTGCAATTAAGCAGCAGTTGAGCTGGACACCCCTCGTTACATTCTGGCGTACATGCAAATTGCTAACATAAAAACTGAAACAGCAGAATTTGTGAACATTAATAGTTGTGGAATGGCACACTAATTCATTTTGAATGAGCCACACACACACATGGACGCTCAAAAAGAAACAAAAAAAATTGAAATCTATTAAGGAAACGTCTGTTCCCAAATTGATACTTCTTTTGTGCCTGGTGGCAAAGTAGCTTTGGTATTTGCTTGTTGCCAACTGATGCAATCATGCAGGTGCCACGTATAAGTGAGCCGGGCGGTCATTTAGGTGTTCCCGTGAATGAGTGAGAGTATGTCACTGAAAATGACAATTTTCACCTTTTTTGCATCAAAGTTCTCTTTCCCGTGCCTAACATTGGGTATACCATTGCATGTTCAACCGACCCCCCTGCACTCATTGAAGTTGATAGAGTCTAATTTAATTTCATGCCTGGATGACGCTAGGCGTACGAAAGAGGTGGAGCCAGTGAATTAAACGATGGATAGAAAAGCTGAAAAAGCTTGGATACAAAAAAGAAAGGCTTTACAGGATGCTGCTGCCAAGTGTGCAAAGCTAAAAAATATGTTTTCAAGAAGACCAACCGAAGCGGAAAATGGTAAAGAACCAGGGTTAGGGGCTGTGGGCACAACATAGGCTAATTAGTATGCCAATATCAGGCTTGGATGCTCTGCTAGCTATTCACCTTGCATTTTAGAAGATAAATATACTGCATATCATTTTAGTTATGGAAAATAATAATAATGCAACATAAAACACAATTAAAATGCTACAGTTGCCTGCTAATCATCTTAATTATGTGTTTTATTATATATATATTTTTTTATTATATAAATATATAATCTTATATTTTCTGTTATAGTCACTCATTGTCAGCGCTTAAATAGTGGAGTCAAGTGACATAGTGGTAGGGATAATAGTGATATTCTATTATTCTGTGTGCCTGCCATTTGGCCGGTTGGAGTTGAAACTCCCGGGCTGAAAAATGGTCCCAGCACGCCACTGGACACATCCTTGGTAAAACCGTCTAGAACCGCCAGTGTCTTTTAGGAAGCCATCCTTCCTGCTTGCCTGCATTTGGCTCCATAGTTCAAAACGTGACATGTCAACCTGCTCATTTGACTTTTTTGCAAGCAGTCCTGATCTGACACAAGTGATCAGAAAGTGTTGCTGATTTAGAGACCCCAATGTTTTTGATCTTTCAGTCAGTCAACGTTGTTATGAGCGGATACCACTTTGACTGCTGTCGAGTGAAAAAAAAACGTTTACACATTACAGTGGAGCCATGGTGTTCGAACGTCCCAGTTCTCGAACAAATTGGTATTCGAACAAATAATTCGCGATTTTTTTGCTTCGGGTGTTGGACGAAATTTTGGTTGTCGAACCTCGCAAGATGAGCCGAGGGGACCCGCATGCCAACTGACTCCGTTCGTTATTACATTCTTAATAGAAGGCAGAAACAAGTTACACTAAATGAAGCTTTGGATCACATCTTTGCTGCAAATGCGGGAGAGGACACATAGGATTTTAGCGATGGAGATGAGCAGGCCTCTTAGCACGAAGATGATGTGGAGTACTAATTGGAAGAAACAGACACAACTGATCAGTCTGAAGAGGAGGTCACTGGTGCTGAAGCTGCTCCTGCTGAATCACTCCAATCCAAACGTGGCAACATACGTTGGAGCACAGTTCCTCCTGATGTGCATGCAAACATCATCAAAATGACCCCAGGGGCCATGAGGTTTGCTGTGACAAGAGTATGTGACATCAAGACGTGCTTTGATCTTTTTTTGCCATTGTCACTAAAAAAAGTCATAATTGTTATGACAAACCTTCAGGGGAAAAAAGTCTATGATGCTGTGTCATCAGGAAGAGACAAAAAGCCCATCATCATCCTGGGTGACTGCCACCTACACTTGCCAGCGAATGACCAGGAGATGGCCAATGGTGGAATTCAACCCAAAACACCAAGCGGAGAATGTTTCTTGAGGAGCTCGGGAATTCCCTTGTCCAGCCGCACATTGAGCAATGGGAACGGGTGCCCCGAGACCCAGCTGCTGCAGACTTGGTCAGACAGCTTCAGTGGTCACCAAGCACGCCATCCACATCCACAACAACCAGAAAAACATCAGCATCACCTTCCTCCTCAGCAGCCAGTCGTGCCTCAAGCACTCCATCCACATCCACAGCCACAATGCCAGTGAGACCACCTTGCTCAGAAAAAAAAAAGGTGTCAGGTCTGCCCTAGCAGTATGGACAGAAAAACCTACATACCGTAATTGCCGGACTATAAGCCGCGACTTTTTTCCAAAATTTTGGACCCTGCGGCTTATAGTCAGGTGCGGCTTATATAAGATTTTTTTCGTGATTTTTGTGATGACTTGATCACTTTTACTCTTAACACTATTATATACAGTAAAAGCTACAAAACAAACTGACAACTCGTTTTCAAATCAGACGAGTAAAAACTGGTCAAATATTTTTAAAAAAAGCTATTATTAAAAGTGAAGACAATTTGCAATTCTAGTAATGACACACGAATTTGATGCACAATTTGTCTTCGCGGGCCACATAGAATGATGTGGTGGGCCGTATCTGGCCCCCGGGCCTTGAGTTTGACACCTGTGCTCTAAACCCTTTCTCTTACTCTGCCATATCACTCAGAGATTACACAAAGCAGTGGCGCTGTTTGGACAATCTGCATTGTAATTGTACTAAGTTCATCTTGTTTTTCCTTTTTTTAATCACTTCAGTGGTTTCTTTTAAATCAAACAAGTTGTTTGATAACAACTTGTTTGATATAAAAGAAACCAGTTAAGTAATCTGCATTGTATTAAAACCCAATCAATCAGCATTTAAATTCAATTCTTCTGACATTTTGCTCACCAAAAACAGGTTGTAATGAATGTGAACTTTTAATGCATTTTATTCAGAAGGTTACTTTGAACCTTAAACGGCGGCGCGGCGTACTTATGGATTTTTACGGCCTCCGGCCTCCAGGAGGCGCTCTAGCAAGAAGCAAGAGCGAGACAGGCGAAGAAGAGACAATGCGCCGAAGAAGACGTGCTAGTTTTTGTTTACATTTCGTGCATCACGCGATCAAGATGGACATTACTGAAAGGAAGCCTTTATACACAAACCGTCATCATGGGGGACAAAAGAAATGCATATGATGCTGTTAGGGTTTTCAGGTTAGTTTGATCCTATGATTATGTTGGAATGTAACCTGTAATAATTACCCTCGCCTGTGTTGTCTTAACAAAAGTAGTAGAACAAAGTGACTAGCTGCAGAGGAAGCAATCAAAGTTGTTTAGTTCACACAACATCGTGAAGGACCCCCTGCTGTGCTTTGATCAGCCAGGGGCTTCGGCCATTTGTCTACTCTGACCCCCACTCTCACCCCCACTCTGTTCCTCCTAATAAATATGCCCTTGCAGGAAGGAGACCTTTCAGATTTCATTCCTGTAGCGAGTGATCTCTCCACCTGCAGGTGTCTAAAAGAACTTGCCTTGTCTCTGTGTGGTTCTTGCAAAATAAGTTGGAGTGAGCAAATCTCTAACAGATGCCGCTTTTAAGCCAAAGGCAGTCGATGTTGATGACATTATCTTGTGTCTACTCTGGAGCGTACTTATGGATTTTTACGGCCTCCGGTCTCCAGGGGGCGCTCTAGCCGGAAGCAAGAGCGAGACAGGCGAAGAAGAGATAATGCGCCGAAGAAGACGTGCTAGTTTTTGTTTACATTTCGCGCATCACGCGATCAAGACGGACATTACTGAAAGGAAGCCTTTATACACAAACCGTCATCATGGGGGACAAAATAAATGCATATGATGCAGCTTTTAAGCCAAAGGCAGTCGATGTTGATGACATTATCTTGTGTCTACTCTGGAGCGTACTTATGGATTTTTAGGGCCTCCGCTCTCCAGGGGGCACTCTAGCAGGAAGCAAGAGCGAGACAGACGAAGAAGAGATAATGCGCCGAAGAAGACGTGATCGTCTCGCGCATCACGCACACACCCACATTCACACAAAGACAGGAAGCTTTTATACACAAAGGCGGTGGATGAAGGTGGAAGAAACCGCCGAAACATGTCAGGTGAATAACCTAAAACAATTTGTTTGATATAAAAGAAACCTGTGAAGTGAGTACACAAACCGTCATTATGGGGGATAAAATAAATGAATATGATGCCGCTTTTAAGCTGTACGTGTCGCTAGCTAGTTTAATATAATGTAGCGCTTCGTGCATGAATAAGATTAGCATGAACAGAACCTCTTCACACTCGAAGAAATGCATAAAACCGACGACGAAAGAGAGACTGAGTAAGTGTGAGGCGAAGGATATCTAACGCTATTCCAATCAGACACTAAGGAGGAAGACTTGGTTTCAGTGCACAGGAGGAAGATGAAGACGGCTCTTTTTGTACTTTTACTGCTGTGTAACCGCCGCCATTACCGCCGCGTCTCAGTGACTTTGCTGTGTTAATTCCGTGTTGTTGTGGTATTACTGCCGCGTCACAGGCAGTGTTTGGAAAGAAATGTTAAGGTATGTTATTAAAGCTTTAAAAAAAACTTTCTGTGTCCAGTCTTTCTTTGCTAATAACTCGCGTGCACACTTCCGCGTTGCTGCGGTACTACTGCTGCGTCGCAGGCAATGTTTAGAAAGACATGTTCAAGTATGTTATTAAAACGTTAAAAAGGCTTTCTATGTACTGTCTTTCTTTGTAAAAAACTCGTGTGCAAGTGCGGCTTATAGTCCGGTGCGGCTTATGTAAGAAAAAAAAATATCCCTGAATTTTAGCTGGTGCGGCTTATAGTCCGGTGCGGCTTATGTAAGAAAAAAAAATATCCCTGAATTTTAGCTGGTGCGGTTTATAATCCGGTGCGGCTTATAGTCCGGCAATTACGGTAGTGTGCTTCACCTGCAAATAATACATCTGCAAAGAACACACTGTCACTTTTTGCAACACATGCATCTAAACACACACAAGCACGCCCGCGCACACACACACACACACACACACCTACATGCACACACACGCACGCACACACACACACCTACATGCACACGCACGCACACACACACACACACACACACACACACACACACACACACACACACACACACAAGCATGTTCTTTGCACGTAGTATTTATAGAACAAGTACTTGATTTCTTTTGGTGTGATTTTCTCGATTGGTCTCGATTGGTTGTTGTTTTTTGACCTTGCAAATCGTTGTTTTATTGTAATTTTTTATTATTTATGACTGTTCTGTTTTTCATATTGTTTAATATTGTATTGAAGTTCTATTGGGTGGAAAAAAAATACTTATTTTTGCCCTTTTCTTGAAGTAGATATATACGGGTCCAAAATGACCCGAAACACCATAGATGTTACTACATTTGATAATATTAAAATGAAAAGATTTTTTTGTTGAACATTTAAGAAATGTGTTTTAATATCTCTCAGTTGCACTCAGGTAACCGAACAACTGATTATTTTGTTGCCTTCTTCTCTTAAGGTTCATTTGACCACTTTTTAGACATTGAAAATGAGGGGTATGCTGTAAAAACAAAGGCCCAGGGGGCCACAAAAAAATATTAAAACCAATCTTTTCATGGATAAAGGAGCCAAACCAGCTAAACAAGAGTTAAGAAAAACATTGGATGATAAAAAATTGTTTTTAGGGTATTTTATGGTTGATTTAATACACGGGTCCAAAATGACCCGCTAACACAGGTATGGGCAAACAATGGCCCGCGGGCCACATCCGGCCCACGGGACCATTTAATCCGGCCCGCCAACCCTAAATAAATTGTATTATTAAACATTTTTTTGGGGTCATTTTGCCTGCAATGACTGCGTTTCACCAGTAGATGGGGAACCACTCGCCTGCGCATTTACTACCGGAAGCCGTGTCAGAAAGCTCGGTGCACACTCACAAGTGCGTGTACGTACTCAGTCGTACGGAAATGGCGCACTCGCGCTCTATTTGTAACAGTGCCGAATTTAGAGCGTGGGCTGTGACGACAGCATTCTTGTAATTTGCGCGCCGAGCTTTCGGATACAGTTTTACGCTAAAGCCACCCACAAACCTTCCCATGGAATCCTTCCATTAAAATGAGTCGCCCAAGGAAAAGCAAGGTGGACACTGAATGCCGAGTGTTTAAAAAGAGTGGCCAATTTGGCTCGACGTACGCGACGTGACGTTCAGCCACATGAACATCAACATCAACCCGTCACAGATCTAGGTAAACGGACCAACACCTCGGATCTCTCCTAAGAATTGCCACAACAAATTTTACTCCAGACTATGACACACTAGCAAAAAAAGGGAGACCAACAACACTGTTCCCACTGAAAATGAAGGGGAGGCTTTCAAGTTTGTTGTAAAAAAATGCATTTTGAATATGATCTGTACAAATAGCAGGGATTGAAACTAGCGACAATTCTCATTTTCAAACAATGCAGGATGCTCAAGGACATTGATGCACCACCTGTTTGTGACTAATCTTAACCTGTAAAGTTCTTAAGGCTTACTTTAAGGAAGTTGAAGGAATGAGGTCGAAATACAAAAAGTCCTGCCTCGCTACAAAAGCAGATATGCTCAAACCTCATTGAATAAAGCACATAAGCAGACAAGTATATTCACATATTAAATAAATAAATAAAAGAAACATTTTAAGCACATAATTATACCTACACACCAAATCAATAAAGAAGACATAACTAGACATTTTTGATAAGTGGTGATGAGAAAGGTTTTTATAACTTTATGATCTGATATATATATTTCTGAGGACTTTGAAATAACAAATGACTTTTGATATATTGCCTAAATAGCTTAATGACCCTTAAGGAACTGTGGAATGCATGCCTGATGTTTTTTCTCTGAATCATGGACACGGCCAGAGTCGTCTTGACCGTTCAGTACTTGATTGTATCTTATGTTTTGACTAATGCTAGACGCCAGTTTTTGATTACTACTGAACGCTCTGCACAGAGGGAGATAGTTTGCCTAACAAAGAAAAGATACGGTTGGAAGCATGATTAAACTAAGAATAAGCAAAGATATGATGTATCAAAAGAACAGCAATAGATTAATGATGTCACAGCCAAAAGCTAACATAATTTCGTACAAAATGACAAAATTAAAAGAATAAGAATGAGGTACGACAGTGTATGTCCAAGATTGGAGAAGAATGTTCACAGGAAGGTCACGTGGAGATAAAACCAGCAGGTGCCAGAAGGAGCCACCCGAGAACTCGGCCAAAGATGATCGCCAAGGCCGAAAGACGGGAGGGAAGACAACAGCCCCCACCCGAGAACTCGGCCAAAGATGATCGCCAAGGCCGAGAGACGGGATGGAAGACAACAGCCCCCTCCACACACACACACACCAACAGCCACCCACCTACACACCGAATCGCCCATAACCATCACCACTCCCATGGAAGCAGACTCTCCTTCGAACTTGCCCCACCCCGAAGACTCATCGCCCATCAATCCCGGCCCACAATGTGCTACTGAATATAAAACTGATCTAACAACCTTGGACGTTGCCTTTTCTGAATGGAGACTTTCCGCTCTTGAAGGGCCCAGCGCTGTGTTGTACTTTCCTGAAAACAGAGCTTTTTGAACAAGAATTGTGATTGAACTCAACCAATCTGTGTAAATCTAATTTCTGCTTCAGTGTCTTTGCATTTTCCTAAATCTGAAGAAATCAAACGAGCACGCAGTGAGTAAATTGGATAACATGTGATTGGCAAAGGCTTTTGCCGTGAGGCGCAGATAACGCGCTCCCTAAATTGTTGACAAAATCCAGCAGTTCTTTGCAAAAAGGAAAGAACACCCAGTGCAAGAGTCTTCCCAACTGAAGAGATTTGCAAGAGGGACAAGTTTCCCGATGTTTTTATGGGAGGGGACCAATAAACTTTTTTCTTTGGTGAAAATACGTACTGTACGTAAGAAAATGTTTTGCAGTTTTTGCTCTACACAAAACTTTGATACAGTACGTATACTGTATGTTATCTTTCATTAGAATTTCTGCAGTTTTTTTTGTTTTTGTTTTTCCAAATTAAGAAAATGTTTTTGCTGTTTTTACTGCACACAACCTTTGATACAGTATGTATACTGTATGTTATGTTGCTGTTTTCTTTCACATGATCTTTGAAATGTTGTCTTTCATTGGTAAGAATAAAAAATGTTTTGACGTGCTATTTTTCCCCTCACAATTTAAAAAGATATCTTTTACCATTAGAATGAAACACACAAGCGAGTCGCTACAGATATGGCAATGCATTCCCCAGCCTAGCCTACTCTATTAATTCAGTTTATTATTTACATTATTTATTTATACATTGCCTACTCACTTATTTATGCAGTTTATGTTGTAAAATAATGAAAAAAATGCTTTAAAAAAGCGTTTTTTGTGAGGAACGGATTAGATTTTCTTCCATTATTTGTAATGGGACAACATGATTCGGAATTCAAACGATTCACTTCTCGAACAGCCTCACTATACTTGGCTTCACTTTAAAACGGAGGTTTAAGTGACCCCGAAGGTTGTCCCTCTTTTTTTGCTCGCTTCCCATCCCGAACAAAATCAGCGGTATCAAAAGTCTGGACGAAGGTGGCCAAAATGTTATCGCGTTCCCTCAGTCAAAGACTTGCACATGTACAGAGCGTCTCCACGGGAATGCGCTCTTCCAAGGTGCGTAGGACACGAAGTTGGGGGCCCAGCAGCAGCGTCAGCAGCGGCGGCGTCAGCGGCGGCAGCGGCGGCGGCGGCAGCGTCAGCGGCGGCAGCGTCAGCGGCGGCAGCAGCAGGCAGCCTAGCAAGCGCCCATCGAGCGGCCGTAACTTGTTTTGAGCGGCAGCAGCAGCAGGCAGCCTAGCAAGCGCCCGTAACTTGTTTTGAGCGGTGATACTGCGTTCACCACATCAAGATTTCTGCGTTCAATAGACTCTCTGGTGGGCTTCCAAAGCCATGATGACCCCGTCAGCCGCGCCCCTGGCGCTGGTTCTTCTGTCTTGCGTTGTATGGATGTTGTACAGCTGCGCAGCTGGTGAGTACATAAAACAAAATGTCCAACTTTGCGATTGCTGTACTCTTATTTATAACTTTGGAAGAACGCATATGGTTCGGATGGTAGTGCGGATCCGCTGCTGGGTTAAAAATTGGACTAACTTAGGAAGCCGGGTGAATTTGTTTCAACTGTGGGTTTTGGCATTTTAGGAGCTGTTTTGTACAAAATGGACTGTTCTGCGCAAAAAAGTTCGGTTTGATTTTTTTACTCAAATTCGGCCCACTTTTTTACCCGAATTGAATTGTTTTAAGATTTATGTAACAGTGCTTGCTCTTGTGCACGTAAACTTTGTGTTTTTCCTTGAGTTATCTGATTGCAAAAAGTTTTTTTTTTACCTGTTTTCATACCTCTTTAACAAGCTGACATTGATTGCGAGACTGTCACGGATCGGAATGGAGCAGGGCGACCAAATGCAGCTTGGACCAGGGTTTATTCGGCAAAACAAATGAATAGACTCGGCAAACATGACTTACGGAAATAACATAAGGACTAACCGACAGGGACGCGCAGCAAAGGACGTGAAGACATTAAGACAACCGGAACCAAAAGACATCAAGACAACAACAACACAATGATCCGACGGGGTGTGAGGGGCAGACAGGATTTATATACACGACAGGTAACAAGAGGCAGGTGAGAATAATCAAACTAATCATGGGCACACAGGAGGGGAGGGGCGAGCACACAGACAGAAACCAAGACAACAGAGACACATAGTAACACGGCTGGGGACGAGACGTGACAAGAGACACAATGGCACATTCCAACACCACTCCACCCTCCCTCCCTCAAATGGAAATTCTAGAGAGAGAAGTCTGCGAGTAAACACAGATTATTCTGTAGCAAAGTTACAAGAGGCGTGAATTGTCAACACGTCTTCCTTTGCATAGATTGCCAATGTATCTGTTGGTAATTGATGAAAATGAAAAATAAAAAGTTGGATGTGGAATTTGTTGACTTTGAGCGCCATCCTGTGGGCAGGAGTTGAGTTAAAAAAACTTTTCTCTCTCTGAGTCACAGAATGACAGAAGTGGACTGAACTTCTTCCGTTTTTAGACATCTGCAACAGTCCTTGTAATTATTGAGCTACGTGAAACTGGTTGATGATTATGGTGAGAAAAAATCTGCCATGTTGATTTTTGTGAATATATTATTTCAGTTTATTTATTTCATATTATTGTCAGTCATGCAGGTGACGCAATTTGGAAAAAACTTAATTCGGTCGACTTCATTCTTGTCTGTTTGCTGAATTTGTCCTTTTCAACTAACGCTAAAAAATGACCAAGGCAACTTTGCCGTTTCACCATGATTAAACAATCCTGAGCCAACATGTGACACAAAAAACGGGCGGAGTCCTCACGGCTCCAACTGCTACAAGAAGATGGAGACCCACAACGGTTGGCTGGGAGCTCGTCACGACTGCGTCTGGGAGGGCGGCAACCTTGTCTCCATCACCTCCGAGGACGAGGAAAAGTTTGTGAAGGAGCAAATGGGCGACAACCCGTTCTGGATCGGACTCTCCAATCTGGTGAGACGAAAGCGCAAGCGGGTGTTGTATGGAGGTAGATAGGTGTCAAAAGTTTTGTACTTGAAAAATCACCCTTAAATCTCTTTTGGTGCTCAGTACTGTTAGTTGAGGTGAAACCTGAAAATAAATACTTCATTAAAAAAAATATGACCAAGGCGAAGCAAAACTATTTTCAGCTTGAAAAAACTTTCAAACACGTATTTTTATTAGGAATACATTGTTTTATTTGTCAAGTTTTAAGCTCAGCACATTTATTTTCAGATTTAAGTTTTATTTTTTTCAAGTATGCGTTTTGGTTTTTCTTTTGACCCCAATCAACTAGGGATATCAAATCCTTTCAATCAGGCATACTGTTAGGTTCAGAATCAGCAAAAGGATCAGCAGACAAAACCAGTGAGGCAGAATGTTGAGTCTTTTCTCGCGAGGAGTGCATCCAGACTTACATCAATTTGACTCCATCATCCCAGCGGAATTTACTGTTTCTAATTGCACTTGATAGGGTCTAGAATTGTCAAGGTTTTAAGTGACCTCTTGTCACTGCACTTTCATTACTTTCAACAGAATCAAGATTCGTACTCACAGTCTGCTGGGCCTTCTCCTCGGATGATCTCGTCAACCACTCCGGTGTCCAGCCGACTGATCGAGTCAGCCCCGTGAAAAGGGTTTCCTCTATATGCCTTGGCCAAAGACTTATCCTGGGTCGAAAAGTCAGCTGGAATCCCGAAATAGGTCTATTGAGATCCCGGACGAGCCCCCAAAAATCTGTTAGGTTCAGAATCAGCAAAAGGATCAGCAGACAAAACCAGTGAGGCAGAATGTTGAGTCTTTTCTCGCGAGGAGTGCATCCAGACTTACATCAATCTGACTACACTAAAGGTCTGTTTACATTCCTCTCTTTTTATTCAGGAATGCCCTACCTACAATGTGAGACTAGCCCCTGATAGGTGGGGGGGAAAGCGTGGGCTTTGTCTCATGAGAGAAGAAACGAGATTCTATGTGAAACTAGAAGTCGCAGACAGGATCCCATGAGAAACGAAAAGTGTGCAAGGACAAAATGCTATGTGAAACAAAGTAGTCATGTGAAAAGAGTGCAAAGACAAAATGACATGTGCAGACATCAACAACTTTCTTGGATTCCCAGAGGTGTAGAAGGTCAGGAAGCTCCAGACAGCATCGTTTGACTTGTTGTGGACTGGGTGATGTCTGCAAGGCGAAACAGCAAGCATTCTGTGCAATAACTTTATTAATACGTACTCATTAGGGAATGCATGATAACATATATACCGTATTTGCCGGTGTACAGGTCGACTCGGTGTATAAGTCGACCCCCTAAAATTCGACGGAAATTTACGATTTTATGATATATCCTTTGTATAAGTCGAGCTCAATTGTTGCATTATATTAAACTTCAAAATTCAATATGCGAAATTTATTGACGAAATGTGTTCAAATTCCGGGAGGCCGTGCGCATGCGGCTGTTTATAAGCACCGCGCAGGAGATCGCGGCCGGCGAGCTCGCGCACGCCGCCCGGCACCAACGGGAGGTCGGAAATAGCTCCAAGCCGAGCGGATCGAGCAATGGGCAAAAAAGGGGCAGTGACATTGGTCATGGACCCACACCATGGAGGAGGTAGGGCGCCGAGCTTCTCACCGGTACCAGGTAATCTAATACATGTAAAATTACCCTTAGCTACATCTGACGAAAAAAGGGGTTTATATTTTGTCATAGAGGCAACAAGGTAAACCTTATCCCATTTAAAACAATCCTGAGTGGGTGAAATGAATGAGTTTAACATTAAAGCAACAGCACACTTAGGAACTATATTGGCAGGTATGATTTTCAAAAGAGGTCTTGGACCCATGCATGCAATGCAACTGGTGTTAGCCATCTTTGCGTCTTGCTCAGCCATAAGAAGCCAGTTGTTGGTTTGACCGCTTATTCCTGTGGAGGCTACAAAATAGCTGTCTACATCAGTGAGGAGCATACTTGTGATTTTTGCTCCTGCTGACAGGGTGTAATTATTTGTAACGGGACGGTCTGCGACCGACATTGTTTTATTAAGGCAAATAGCAATAGGAAAGCGAGGATCGATTCCAGAGGACCAAGCCCACAGTTGAAAACCCCAACAAGAAGTGTTAAACAAGGTGGCATTTGGAGGACAAATTTTACCATCAGGGAGTGTAAGAGTCAAAAGGAGGCTTGTGCCCTGATTTTTCAAAGTCACTCGTTTAGCAAAAAACACAGCCTCTTCCCTGGAACCAGAGGGCCAATACTCCCGCATTTGTGTGGTGACAAGGGTGCCCCAGCCGGTGCTAACCAGGTGGCCAGTTAAATACCACCAATACTCGAGCCATTTATCTCCAGTAGTGGGGTGACCATTATGAAACCCTTTCAAACTTTTCATAGGTAAAATAATAGAAGAAGATGTATTAGGAGCCACAGTAAACATTAATGAGTTATTATAAGCCCAAGACAAAAGCCATGGTACGCAAGTTGGGACGCGGACGGTTTCTGAAATACAAACAACATGATCAAAAGGGGATTTAGTGTCGCGCTTATGTCTAGCAATTTCTCCCCATGAGCCATATCGATTAGAATTAGCGTTAGTAGTTGCCTGAGAGAAGAATGTTCGAGGCTCATGGTACTCTATCCCTCCAAATAAAATAACCCCCGGAAAAAATACAACGGTAACACAAACCAGCAAAAGCAACCAAAAACACATGGCAGACTTTGCGCGGGCCACAGCCCGATTAAAGTACTCACCAAATGACTCTCTAATGCTCATGTTTTTTGGATCTCTTCAGAGTCAACACCCTGAGCTTCGGGTTGGTGTCTTGGAAATTGGCTTCTGCTAGCTTTCGTGTCAACCCTGGATCTTGGCACCAGGATCAGGCACTATTACCAGACTTTGCTCACCTTCCGTACTTAGGTTGGGTCTGCAGAGATCACCTTTTTACAATGAGATAAATGAATCCACGTGTTGCGTTCGGCTATTTTCAAAGCATTAGGTGTCGTGAGTAGTACCAAAAAGGGACCTCCCCACTTGGGTGAATGCCAATTCTTCCTCTTCATACTCTTGATCAAAACCCAGTCTCCCGGTACCACTTTGGGGTGTTCCTGCGGAGAAATGGGTTCATCATCAGTGTTATTGGTTAGATTCTTTTGACGTTCCAACATTTTTCTCATGTAATCGGCTAACGTGGCTTCCTCGGGGATCTCCCATGTGTTCTTGAACTGAGGAAGCCTGTAAGGCCTTCCAAACATAGTTTCATAGGGAGTTAGCCCTGTTGTACTTGTAATATTTATGTACATTTTGACCAGGTCTAAGCACTGAGTCCATGGCCGTTTGGTTTCTTCCATACATTTCTTTAATCTGTTTTTTATAGTCGCGTTAAATCGTTCAACAAGGCCAGCTGACTGTGGTCTATAGGAACAATGGTTCTTTAGATTTATGTGGAACATTCTCCCAATGTTATGCACTATTTGATTTACAAAATGTGGACCATTGTCGCTGTAAATTGTTTCTGGAATACCGTATCTTGGAATGATGTCTTTGCATAAAGCTTTTGCCACTGTGAGTGCATCAGCATGTTTGGTAGGAAACGTTTCTACCCATTTAGAAAATGCGTCTATTATGACCAAACAATATTCTTTCCCTTCACATTTATGTAATTGGATATAATCCATATGTATTGTCTGAAACGGATACAATGGAGTCGGGAATTTCCCTCTCTGAGGTCTTAAATTGCCTTGTGGGTTATGTTTAGCACAGATCAAACACGCTCTGCAAAATTGTTGTGAAAAAGCTGCAAAGCCGTATGTTGTATAAATAGCCTCAACTTGTTTCACCATACCCCCCGTCGAGACATGGGTGACCCAATGACTCGAAATAGCAGCCCATTTGAACAAGTTACGAGGCAAGACAGGTTTGCCCAAAGGTCACACAAAAAGACCCACAGTGTTTTTAGTTGCACCCCGTTTTTCCCAAGAGAGCCGTTCCTCGGAGGGGCTCTGAGACTGCATGTCAAGCAACACATCAGGGGAGATGTGTGACATCGAATCATGAGCTGTGAGAGACGAGAGGACATGGAGCAGGCCTTCTGCAGCGGCCTTCGCGGATTTGTCAGCAAAAGCATTACCGAGAGAAACAGGATCAGAGCACGCAGTGTGAGCAGCACACTTGCAAACCGCTATCTTTAAAGGCAGCTGGACAGCGTCCAAAAGTTGAGTCAGTAATGTGGAATGGGTGACGGGCTTCCCTGCAGAAGTTATCATGCCACGGTTGCTCCACTGCTGAGCAAACACGTGCACTGTAGCAAAAGCATACTGACTATCAGTCCAGATAGTGACGGATTTGTTTGCAAACAATTTGCAGGCCCCAGTCAAAGCAATGAGCTCAGCGGCCTGTGCAGACATATTGGATGGCAGTTTAGCAGCCTCCAAAACCATGTCGGCAGTAACAATGGCATACCCAGTAAGGGTCACACCAGATTCATTTTTCTTAGAAGACCCATCAACAAAAACCACATGACCATCTGGCAGAGGCGTATCTTCCAAATCAGGCCGAGCCTTTGCAATTTGTTGGGCAGCATCGACACAATCATGGAATTCGCCATCGTCAGGAAGGGGAATGAGAGTGGCAGGATTAAGTGTCGTGCATCTTTTAACGGTCAGATGCGGCTGAGACAGCAACGTAGCCATGCAAGAAAGATGACGCGCAGGCGACAGAAAGGTCATATTAGTCTGTAGCAGAGGAGCTGAGACAGCATGAGGAACTTTCAGTATCAAAGGATGAAACAACACAACACCAGCACTGCTCTCCACAGCCATGGAGGCCGCCACCACGGCCCTCACGCATGGAGGGAGAGCACATGCAACACTGTCCAGTTTAGAGGAATAAAAAGCAATAGTTCGCAACTTTGAGCCATGTGATTGGAGCAAAACGGAGGTCATGTAATGACCTTTGCAGTCAACAGTTTGGACAAATACCTTTTCATAGTTGGGCAAGGCTAGAGTGGAGCTGGAGACCAAAGTCTGCTTGATCAAAACAAAAGCATCCTCAGCTTCAGGAGTCCATTTTAAGTGAGTGGACATTGAGATGTCTTCCACATACATCAATCTGGACAGAGGAGCAACAATTTGGGCATAATCCAGTATCCAGCTTCTACAATAACCTGTGAGACCCAAAAAAGACATCATTTGCTTCTTTGTTAGTGGCTTAGGAGCTTGTAAAATAGAGGCCTTTCTGCTCTCAACTATGGATCGACCCTGGGAACTTAGATTGTGGCCTAGATACTTAATTTCAGTGGACCACAGTTGAAGCTTGTTCTTGCTGACCTTGTGGCCTTCACCTGCCAAGTGATGCAGCATGGCAAGCGTGTCTTTCTGGCAAGAGGCCAAATCAGGAGATGCTATCAAAATGTCATCAACATAGAGCAAGATTTGACTTCCCATTGGCGGGACAAATTTAGCCATGCTGGCTGCCATCACCTGTGAGTAAATTGTCGGGCTTTCACAATACCCCTGTGGTAACCTCGTAAAGGTGTACCTGGAGCCAGCATATGTAAATGCAAACCAAAACTGACTTTCTTCTGCAATAGGGACAGAGAAAAAAGCATTGCTAATGTCAATCACTGTGAAGAATTTCGCATCAGGTGTCAATGAATTCAATAAGGTATGCGGGTCAGGGACACAAGGTGCTCTCTGAATAACAGCATTGTTTACAGCTTGCAAGTCTTGCACCATTCTCCACCCAACAGAAGGGGGTGCCTTCTTCACAGGGAAAATTGGAGTATTGCAAGGAGAATCCGGGCAAGGAACAATGACACCTGCTTTGAATAAATCAGAAATAACAGGCGCGATCCCCTGTAAGGCATCAGATTTTAAAGGATATTGCCTCACACAAGGGCGGTATTCAGTTTTAGGTCTTATGACAACAGGAAGCGCACCTTTCACTAAACCAACGTCAGAAGGACCCGCAGACCAAAGATGACTTGGGACCTCAGCGAGGATGTGCTCGTCATCTGACATCAACACAAAATCTCAAAATGAGGGTGTTTGCTCAACACCAGGATCAGCGTGGATTCCACTAATGAATGACAAGTCTCGAGTCATATTTTGTTTGAAAAGCTTGGTGGAAGGACTATAAAAGGAGTCAGGATTAACCTGAGTCCAGTCAGAAGCTGCCAAGGCATCACCAGCCATAAATCCCAAACTTTGCCACGTTGCGGTGTGAGGCCTGTAGAGAGAGATGTGGAGCGGAGTGGGAGACATGTGCAATCTCTGAACAGCAGGGGGAGCCATTTGTATAACTACACAAGCACGGCTTTCACCATCATGCAGAAGGAAAGATGCCGTCAAAGTGGCAGGTGTAGCAGCCTCAAGCATGTTCTCGTAGTTGTGATCAGGACCAGGTGTGTCTTTATGCCACATAGTTATGTGTAGTTTATCGGCTTCCATTGCCTGTTCAGGGCAGTGCAAACGAGTGGCCACACGGGCCAAAAGAGGGGAACCAAATTCCATCACTTCTGCATCAGCCAAGTCCAATGAATAAAAATAGTAGCAGTGAAATTGACCAAAAATCTGTAACTGGTGTCGCCTTTTGACAACAATTTGACCGTCAAGAGACACAAGGGAAAGCCCAAGGGCAGTGAGAGCATCTCTACCTAGCAAATTAATAGGGCAACTGGGCATCAGCAAAATGAGAATGCAACAACTTCCCCCTTCCGGGTCCCGTATCCAAACTGGTCGAGACTGGGGAACTGGGGTTGCCAGCCCATTTGCTGCTCTCACCCAAAAGGATTTACCGTTTTTTTGCACACCTGCAGGTATGTCACGACATGCGGTCGCACATGCCCCTGAGTCACACAAAAAGGTTATTGGAGTCCCGTTTACCATTAGAGTTATCACTGGCTTCTCAATATTGTTCATCAACAAATCTTGAATGTTCAAATCTACATCAACAGGGGGAGCTGTTGGCAAGACAGTTGTTCCAACTGTATTTTGATCGTTGTCTAGTCATAAGGGAGGTCTCCTCCCGCCCTTGTACTTACCTGGGCAGTTTCTTGCTATATGGCCTGTCTTCCCACATGACCAGCAAATAGGAGGTTGAGCACTGTACCGTTTTGACTGACCTGAAGCGGGCTGGTCATTTGTTCCATAATTGGGAGGATCACGACTGTACCCCCCGCTACCTTTGCCACGGAATTTGTTACGACCACGCCCCCCTAGGCGTGGTTCGAAGGTCTTATTTTGATAGAACACTTCAGACTGCCCTCCTTCAACAAAAAACACGGTGTCTGTTTTCCCCTTATCTTTTGCTCTTTTTGAATTGACAACTTTTTCGGCGTGTATTGCATGATCAATGAACTGTGGCAAGGTAGATGTCAGGAAAGTGATCATATGTTTAGTGATCCAGGTTTGGATTGCTGGACGCGAATTTGCATGTAGAGCATTTTTGAGTTGTTGGTCATAAACATCAGTTCCATGCTCCAAGCCACTATTGGCTTTGAACACTCTTTTGAGTCTGTGTCTAAAGTCTTCAAACAACTCATCTTCTTTTTGTTTGGTTCGGCCAATGTCTGTGTAATTTGCTCTACGTTCGAATTTTATTTTTATCCTGCCCAATAGGCGGTCAATTTCTGTCTGCAATGGCACCCCGTTACATTCCAATGGACGGCCCCGGGAATCAAAAGGATCCCAGGTGCCTTTAACGCTTGCCCAATGTTTGGTTAAGAATGCCACGAAAACCTGCTGTACTTCATCGCCTCTCAAATTATATGAAGCAATGAGTTGTTTCATGTCGGTACAGTATTGATCAACATATTCAGTGGACAACGCTATACCCTCAATTGCTGATTTTATATCAGCACTGGTCCATGTTCTGTACACTAAAATTGTGGGTCCTCCATCATCATGAGGATTTGCCACTTCAATCATCGGGTATGCGTCAGCCGAAGGATCCAACTTAGCACGGCTCCGCGTCAACATACCACGAGCACGGCTCCGCGCCAACATACCACGAGCAGAAGCACTATACTCAGGAGGATGATCTGTGTTTGGTAATTTGGGGTATAGAGACGGAAAAATTGGTTCGCTTTGGCGTGCCGCAATCTCCGCCTTGACAATTTGATCATTTTTTTCATCCTCATTCATTGCATTGTCAGCCTCGGCCTTCAAGCGAGCCCGCGCTGACACTGTCTCATCATCCTCCTGCCTGTGCAACAGCAAGTTCTTTTTTATCTTTTCTTCGTCTCCCTTATCTCTCAATTTTTCCCTTATCTGCCCACATTTTCTCTTTTCAGCTTCCAATTCCCATTGTACTATTAGATGATACCCGTCTCTATTCTTCTTTACACCACATTTAGCATCAATTGCTTGCTTTAGGTTATTCAACAAATTCGTTTTCAGCTGACCATCAAATTTGTAATCAGTTATCCATTTGTCAAGATATCTTACATTTTCGGGGTCGCCTTCTTCCATCAATTTCCAATCTTTACATTTTAATTCATGTCGGGGTAGCGGTTTTTGTTTGCTACTCGCTGTCCCCATGGTTTATTTTCTAAATTTCGGAGTTGGCAATTTGAATGGCACTTACAGTGTCCTAAAGCCAACTTTATTCACAGGACAGTGATTAAATGTTCGATGTGTGGTGAGTCTCCGGAGGAAACGGAGAATCCTTGCTTTCGTCCACACAAAGCCACGGTTTACAATCCCGTGTGTTTTACACAAAGGAGAGCTCAAAGGAGATCACTCTCAGTCATACCATACACACACACACACACACGCACACACACACAATGCGCACTCTTATCTTCCCACAGGCAAGCAGGGGAGTCCGCCCCCCCGTGGATCTTAACAAAACCTAAACTCTTTAACCTTCCTATCTTTTCACGGATAAAGAAGCCAAACCAGCTAAACAAGAGTTAAGAAAACACCACAGATGGCAGCAGAAAGCTAACACATTAGGAAGGTTAATTAGGAGGCCCACGACACCTCAGCGGAATTTAACTGCTCCAAATTACCTGTACTTCTTTAGAAAACAGATGGGTCCGCTCTCCCATGGAATTTAACTGACTTATCAGTCAGGGAACTCCATCATCCCAGCGGAATTTACTGTTTCTAATTGCACTTGATAGGGTCTAGAATTGTCAAGGTTTTAAGTGACCTCTTGTCACTGCACTTTCATTACTTTCAACAGAATCAAGATTCGTACTCACAGTCTGCTGGGCCTTCTCCTCGGATGATCTCGTCAACCACTCCGGTGTCCAGCCGACTGATCGAGTCAGCCCCGTGAAAAGGGTTTCCTCTATATGCCTTGGCCAAAGACTTATCCTGGGTCGAAAAGTCAGCTGGAATCCCGAAATAGGTCTATTGAGATCCCGGACGAGCCCCCAAAAATCTGTTAGGTTCAGAATCAGCAAAAGGATCAGCAGACAAAACCAGTGAGGCAGAATGTTGAGTCTTTTCTCGCGAGGAGTGCATCCAGACTTACATCAATCTGACTACACTAAAGGTCTGTTTACATTCCTCTCTTTTTATTCAGGAATGCCCTACCTACAATGTGAGACTAGCCCCTGATAGGTGGGGGGGAAAGCGTGGGCTTTGTCTCATGAGAGAAGAAACGAGATTCTATGTGAAACTAGAAGTCGCAGACAGGATCCCATGAGAAACGAAAAGTGTGCAAGGACAAAATGCTATGTGAAACAAAGTAGTCATGTGAAAAGAGTGCAAAGACAAAATGACATGTGCAGACATCAACAACTTTCTTGGATTCCCAGAGGTGTAGAAGGTCAGGAAGCTCCAGACAGCATCGTTTGACTTGTTGTGGACTGGGTGATGTCTGCAAGGCGAAACAGCAAGCATTCTGTGCAATAACTTTATTAATAAGTACTCATTAGGGAACGCATGATAACATATATATACAATTTATCTAACACATACAGTTGTCTCGCTCTTTGGTACGTCATTGACTGCGACAAGAACTGCTGTCAGTTTTTGGAAGTGGGAGAAAAGAGACTGACTTGGTCCAACACAGGTGTGACGCCAACCTACGCTAACTGGACCTCGAGTCAAGATGGAAGGTAGGAAGGTCACCTCTTTGCGTCCTGTGTCAGGCGAGATGCACGGGGAGATTTTGGAACCCTTTTCCAAAAACGTGTGAGCATGTGATGAGGTTAAAAAATACTTTGGCCTTCTTTTCATCAGAAAAGAGGGCACAACCTTCTATTAGGACCATTTGTCGGATGTGTGTCTCAATTTTCACGACTTCTCCCGACAGCTCCAACATTGAAACTTGCATGTACGTCAACCAAGGTGTGGGCCTCTACAGTCAGCCTGGCAAGTGGAGACGTGGGTCGTGCGGATCCTCATTGGCGTACATGTGTGAGCGGTCACCTGACGGTACGTCTGCACGTCTGTTGTGATGTTGACGCTGAAAGGAGGAAAAATTGCATTTACATTGTTCTCCTGCAGACTGCCCGGACGGATGGCCGTGTTCCTTCACAGACCGGTTTCAGTTACGATCGAGTGGAGAGAAAGTGGCAGGAACGCTTCTTTCTACACCCACACCGTCTCATGGTGGTTTTCTAATTAGTTTCTTTTGGGTTTCAGCATCCTACTGCGACGCTGGGTACTTCCTGTACAAGGACTCTTGTTATTATTTTGAGGGGAGGGAGCAAACTTGGCAAGCGGCTGGCTAATTTCTGCAAGAAGAAGAGAGGTCATCTGGCCAGCATCCACTCACTGGTTGACGGACAATTTTTGGCTGGTGAGCACCAAGACAAACTGACCATGCCAGCAATTGACCAGCAATGTTTCACAACAAGTGTTTGTTCTGCTCTCCTCAAGCTCACATGCAACGAGGATGTTATTCTTGGCTGGGACTCAAGAACAACAATGGCAAATTTGAGTGGCGCGATGAATCATCGACAGTAAGTGATGTGTTCAACGGAGGTCTAAAAAGTTGTCACTTCTCCATCATGAAGTTGTCATGTTAGAAGGATAAAGTTAAAAAGTGTCGTTTCAGCAGAATAGAGTTGTATTGAATTGGGAGGAAAAATTTGACAAGAATGCTCTCCCTGTCAAATATATTTGAATTTGACTTGCCTTGAGTCATGTTACAAGACAAACATGTTTTTACATTTTATGAGGATTCAAATTATAATATACAAGGAAAAAAAATGAAGTGATCAGTAAAATAAAAGGGCACCATTCATTTTACAAGGGGGTTGGAATATCGCAACAATTCTTATTGTGAGAAAGAGGTTATGAAACTGAATTTGAGAGATTTTAATTAATAAAGTGATTTTGAAGGAATTTGCTGGGAAGCCTTCTGAGCAATGGCAACACCTAACACGCTCAAGTCACGTCCGCTGTGTCCTCCTGTCACGGAACAGAGACAGGGCGACCAAGTGCAGCACGATCCTTTATTGAAAAAATGGGGAAAGGGGAAGTGGAACGCTGGACTTGCGGTCTGGCAAGCGTGGCTGAGCAGTAGAGCACAGCGCGTAGTCGTAGTCATAGGTAGGCAGGTTGTCGAGGCAGGCGGCGACCAGAAGCGTGGTCAAAGGACGAGCAAGTAGTCGGGGCAAGCGGCGATCAAAGCGTGGTCGGTCAGTTTATGGAAGCAGTTGGCAACAGACATCGTTCAGGGTACTAAAAGGCAGTAATGTCACGGGCAGCGTAAGTAGATGAACTGACAACCACTGGCAGAATACACAGAGGTTAAGTAGGGGACCTAACGAGCTGTAGCAGGTGCTGGCAATTCCTTGATTGGGGCTTGGCTGGAAGTCAGGTGATGCAAGAACGTGACACCACCGCAGGTTGACGTCTTGTGGGATGATCCAAAAGGACCAGGTGGCTGCTCCAAAATCAGTGATAATGGTCGTGTTTACATGGAGCCTTGCACTGACCTTCGTCCATCCATCAAAAAGGTCAGAAAGTCACAACCTCTCATTTGCCCTTTGTCTTCTCGTTGCTCTCTCATATTTGATCCCTCTCACATCCTTACAGGCAAGGCCGGAGATTCTCTTCCACTTCTTCCGGCGCCGACATCAGCATCAGGTGGACGTTGTTAGGTTATGGATTTTAGTTATTGATCTGAGTTGCTCTCTGTTTCTTTGTCTTATTTTGTGTGTTTTCTGGGTCTTCTGCTGTCCATCCCGGATCACTTTTACTAGAGAAGCACTGTTAAACATCGGTCAGTCTTCTTCTGGTATTTTCTCTCCTGTTCTCTCTGATTCAGACTGTTTGTCGGAGATTCTAGCCGGAGCGGCGGTGCTATACAAGCTAGCGCGACGGCGGCGACGCGGAAAACGTGCCGGAGCCCTCGTAAAGCTGAGGCAGAGAGGGTTCCGTTCTGCCCTACCGTCAATTCATCTGGCGAATCTCCGCTCCCTGGCGAACAAGATGGACGAACTGCTGCTCCTCACTTCAAGGAACACGGACTTCAGCAGATCCGCCGCGCTGTGTTTTGTTGAAACGTGGTGTAGCGAACGAACCCCCCACCACGCCATGGAGTTAGCTGGGTTTCGGCTAACGTGTGCAGATCGCAGCGCGGAGCTCTCCGGAAAATCAAAGGGAGGTGGTCTCTGTTTCTACAGTAATGAACATTGGTGTACCGATGTCATGGTGTTGAAAGAGTTTTGCAGCCCTCTCCTAGAAACACTTTTCATAAACTGCCGGCCGTTCTATTCACCACGGGAGTTCTCCTCGATCGTCATGGCGGCTGTTTACATCCCACCACACGCACTTACGAGTGAAGCCACGCAGATGCTGGCTGACCAGGTGACAGACATGGAGAAACTTCTACCAAATTCACTAATCATTGTTCTGGGTGATCTTAACAGGGCGAACCTCGCACACGAACTCCCCAGATACAGACAGCACATAACGTGTCCCACCAGAGGGGCACAGACACTGGACCACTGCTACACCGTAATTAAGGATGCATACCACTCTGTGGCTCGTGCAGCTTTAGGACTCTCGGACCACTGTCTAGTTCATCTGATCCCTGCCTACAGACAGAAACTAAAAACTTCTAAGCCTGTGGTGAGGACTGTCAGGAAGTGGACAGTGGAGTCAAGGCAGGACCTCCAAGCCTGCTTTGACTGCACCGATTGGAGTGTTTTTGAAGCTGCAAACTCAGACTTGCATGAACTCACTGACACTGTCACATCATACATCAGTTTTTGTGAGGATCTGTGTGTGCAGACTAAGACCTTCTGCACGTACAACAACGACAAACCTTGGTTTACAACGAACCTTAGGAGGCTGCGCAAAGTCAAGGAGGAGGCCTACAGGAGTGGCGACCGGGACCTGTTCAAGCAGACCAGAAACACACTGAACCGAGAGGTCAGGAAAGCCAGGAGGTGTTACGGGGAGAGCCTGGAGAGACACCTCTCTGCCAATCCTGATCCCTCAACAGTGTGGAAAGGCCTGCAGAGCATCACGGGCTTCAAGAAACGAACCCCCCGTCCTGTGGAGAGCCCAAGGCTCGCTGACCAGCTAAACAGGTTCTATTGCAGGTTTGATCGGTCCTCCCACACAACGGGGCCTCCTGCAGCACAATCCACACAATCCACATACTCACCTCCCCCCACAACTGCTCTATCCACACCTCTATCACCGTGGTCACCGACTCTCTCTCTTGCAGAGGCCGCGCCCGCACTCCAGATTCGCGAGGAGGAAGTGCGCCAGATGTTCCGGAGACAAAAGATCAGGAAGGCACCGGGCCCAGACGGCGTGTCACCTTCCTGCTTGAAAGTCTGCGCTGAGCAGCCTGCGCCCACCTTTGCACGGATCTTCAACCGTTCCCTGGAGCTGTGTGAGGTGCCCTCGTGCTTCAAGAGCTCCACCATCGTTCCAGTGGCCAAGAAGCCCGCCATCACAGGTCTGAATGACTATAGACCTGTTGCACTAACATCTGTGGTCATGAAATCTTTCGAGAGGTTAGTACTGAACCACCTGAAGGATGTCACGGGCCCCCTGCTGGACCCCCTCCAGTTTGCCTACCGGGCAAACAGGTCGGTGGACGATGCGGTCAACATGGGACTGCACTACATCCTGCAACACCTGGACACCCCAGGAAAGTACGCCAGGATCCTGTTTGTGGACTTCAGCTCGGCGTTCAACACCATCGCTCCTGACATCCTCCAACAGAAGCTCATCCAGCTCCCGGTGCCTGCCTCCACCTGTTAGTGGATCACCAGCTTCCTGACCAACAGGAGACAGCGTGTGAGGCTGGGGAGCATCACATCTGACACCCTGACCACCAACACTGGAGCCCCTCAGGGATGCGTCCTCTCCCCACTGCTCTTCTCCCTCTACACCAACGATTTCTCCGCAAGTGACTCTTCCGTGAAACTCCTGAAGTATGCAGACGACACCACTCTCATCGGACTGATCCAGAACGGTGATGAGACTGCGTACAGACAGGAGGTGGAGCGGCTGGTCCACTGGTGCAGCCAAAACCACCTGGACCTGAACCCGCTCAAGACCGTGGAGATGACAGTGGACTTCAGGCGAGGCCCTTCACCACTTTCACCCCTCACTATCCGCAGTAATACTATTCTCTCATCAGACACCTTCAAGTTCCTGGGAACCACAATCTCTCGGGACCTGAAATGGACCGGCCACATAGACTCTGTCCGGAAGAAGGCCCAGCAGAGGCTGTACTTCCTGAGACAGCTCAAGAAGTTCAACCTGCCGCGGGAGCTGCTGAAGACCTTCTACACTGCCATCATCCAGTCTGTCCTCTGCACCTCCATCACTGTCTGGTTTGGATCGGCCTCCAAACAAGACAAGCACAGACTGCAACGGACAATAAGGACTGCAGAAAAGATAATTGGAATCAACCTCCCATCTATCCAAGACTTGTACCTGTCCAGGACCAGGAAACGTGCAAGTAACATCTCAACAGACCCTTCGCACCCAGGTTGCAGCCTGTTTGAACTACTCCCCTCTGGACGCCGTTATAGAGCTCTGTACACTAAAACCAGCAGACACAGAGACAGCTTCTTCCCCCAGGCTGTCGCTCTGATGAACTCACACCACTCTTAGAGTCTCAGTGTCATTACTGTGCAATAACATCCCGCTTTCCACACCTTTTTTGTCTACACTGTACTATGTGTCCTCTCTGCATCCATGGCAGCCTGGTCATCCTAGAAGAGGGACCCTCCCATCTGTGGTCTCTTCTCAAGGTTTCTCATTTCCCCTAGCTGGAGTTTTGAGTTTTTCCTTGCCCTCTTGGGAGTTTAAGATCAGTTTAAGATCAGGGGTGTTTGAGAATATCTTTCGTTCTTCACATGTCCTGAGTGTTGTTGTTAGTCACCTAAATGTTGAACAGAGGCTGTGATTTACCGAAGTCAAATTCCTTGTTTGGCACGCTCAAACATGGCGAATAAAAAACTCTTGAATCTTGAATCTTGACTCCAAATTGCGATCAACACTTAACACATAAATTGCTATGTCCTAATCCACACACTGGCGCACCTAACAATTTTGCGAGTTCGTTCTGTCAAAGAGAAAACCAGTAGATCAATCAGACCAAATTTACCAATTGTTTATTCCTGACAAAGCGCACTAATACAGGCCTGGGTCCCGGGTCCCTCGCACTAAAACTCGTGCGTTTTTGTGACCACCAAAAGACGACACATTCTTCCGGGTTGCCCAGTTTTAAAGAAACACAATATGAATATTAAAGCATGCAAAATATTGTGAGATGATTGGTCGATGGCCATCTCCTCCCCGTGTCAGTGTTATCGCTGAGGTCAGGCGGTTGGATTTTCCCGCGAAGCCCGACCACATAGACGTGCTGTTGTTCTCGTTTCTCACCGACCTTGAGGTGTTCTCGTCCGGTACTCCCTGTCTGGGCCTATTCCACAACACTTCAAAGAAAACAAGTTCATGCAGTTTGCCTGCACATTCTTCGCCACCCACCAATCCACACGAGCACTCCAATACTAGATATTAATATGATTATAAGTTTAACACAACCTTAAAAAATATGTTTGCAAACTCCCGAAAGCACATTTCCCTTTAACGTCCCACCCTGCAGCCCACATGCAAAACCTTATTTGCCCTCAAGTGACTCGAGTCTTGCTTACAGGCAAGAGTGCAAAGTGCGGCTGGTGGCGAGAAAACCCCCGGCAACGACTTGGAGTTATTAATTGTATTACTGAATAAACGTAACTCATTACAGTTAAAAAACACTTAACACAATACATGCGCGTTTTCGCCTTTAACCTCAATAAATTTGAACCACAAACCGGATTCGGTTGTAGTTGGGAAATTCTGTAAAATGTAAATAAAACTAAAATACGATTTGAAAAGCCTTCTCAACCCATATTCAATTGAATACACTACAAAGACAACATATTTAATGTTCAAACTGATAAACTTAATTGTTTTTTGCCAAATAATAATTAACTTCGAATTTCATGGCTGCAACACATCCAGTAAAAGTTGGAAAAAGTGGCAAAAAATACTGAGAAAGCTTAGAAAAGCTCATCAAACACCTATTTGGAACATCCCACATGTGATCAGGCTAATTGGGTACCATGATTGGGTATTGGGCTCGGTGGCGCACTGGGTAGCACGTCCGCCTCACAGTTAGGAGGGTGCGGGTTCGATTCCACCTCCGGCCCTCCCTGTGCGGAGTTTGCATGTTCTCCCCGAGCCCGCATGGGTTTTCTCCGGGCACTCCGGTTTCCTCCCACATCCCAAAAACATGCTTGGTAGGCCGATTGATCACTCCAAATTGTCCCTAGGTGTGAGTGCGAGTGCGAATGGTTGTTTGTCTCTGTGTGCCCTGCGATTGGCTGGCAACCGGTTCAGGGTGTCCCCCGCCTACTGCCCGATGATGTCTGGGATAGGCTCCAGCACGCCCGCGACCCCCGTGGGGACTAAGCGGTTCAGAAAATGGATGGATGGATGGATTGGGTATAAAAGGAGCCTCCCCAAACATGCTCAGTCATTCACAAGCAAGGATGAGGCGAGGTTCACCACTTTGTCCACAACTGCGTGAGAAAATAGTTGAACAGTTTAAGAACAACATTTCTCAAAGCAAAATTGCAAGGAATTTAGGGTTTTCAACATCTACAGTCCATAATATCGTCAAAAGGTTCAGAGAATCTGGTGAAATCACTGCACCTAAGCGCCAAGGCTGAAAACCAAGACTGAATGACTGTGACCTTCGATCCCTCAGACAGCATTGCCTTAAAAACCGACATGAGTGTGTAAAGCAGGTATGGGCAAACTACGGCCCGCGGGCCACATCCGGCCCACGGGACCGTTTAATCCGGCCCGCCAACCCTAAATAAATTGTATTATTAAGCAGTTTTTGGGGGGGTCATTTTGCCTGCAATGACTGCGTTTCCCCAGTAGATGGGGAACCACTTGCCTGCGCATTTACTACCGGAAGCCCTGTCAGAAAGCTCGGTGCACACTCACAAGTGCGTGTACGTACTCAGTCGTACGGAAATGGCGCACTCGCGCTCTATTTGTATCAGTGCCGAATTTAGAGCGTGGGCTGTGACGACAGCATTCTTGTAATTTGCGCGCCGAGCTTTCGGATACAGTTTTACGCTAAAGCCACCCACAAACCTTCCCCTGGAATCCTTCCATTAAAATGAGTCGCCCAAGGAAAAGCAAGGTGGACACTGAGTGCCGAGTGTTTAAAAAGAATGGCCAATTTGGCTCGACGTACGCGACGTGACGTTCAGCCACATGAACATCAACATCAACCCGTCACAGATCTAGGTAAACGGACCAACACCTCGGATCTCTCCTAAGAATTGCCACAACAAATTTTACTCCAGACTATGACACACTAGCAAAAAAAAGGGAGACCAACAACACTGTTCCCACTGAAAATGAAGGGGAGGCTTTCAAGTTTGTTGTAAAAAAATGCATTTTGAAAATGATCTGTACAAATAGCAGGGATTGAAACTAGCGACAATTCTCATTTTCAAACAATGCAGGATGCTCAAGGACATTGATGCACCACCTGTTTGTGACTAATCTTAACCTGTAAAGTTCTTAAGGCTTACTTTAAGGAAGTTGAAGGAATGAGGTCGAAATACAAAAAGTCCTGCCTCGCTACAAACACATATATGCTCAAACCTCATTGAATAAAGTACATAAGCAGACAAGTATATTCACATATTAAATAAATAAAAGAAACATTTTAAGCATATAATTATACCTACACAGCAAATCAATAAAGAAGACATAACTAGACATTTTTGATAAGTGGTGATGAGAAAGGTTTTTATAACTTTATGATCTGATATATTTCTGAGGACTTTGAAATAACAAATGACTTTTGATATATTGCCTAAATAGCTTAATGACCCTTAAGGAACTGTGGAATGCATCCCTGATGTTTTTTCTCTGAATCATGGACACGGCCAGAGTCGTCTTGACCGTTCAGTACTTGATTGTATCTTATGTTTTGACTAATGCTAGACGCCAGTTTTTGATTACTACTGAACGCTCTGCACAGAGGGAAATAGTTTGCCTAACAAAGAAAAGATACGGTTGGAAGCATGATTAAACTAAGAATAAGCAAAGATATGATGTATCAAAAGAACAGCAATAGATTAATGATGTCACAGCCAAAAGCTAACATAATTTCGTACAAAATGACAAAATTAAAAGAATGAGGTACGACAGTGTATGTCCAAGATTGGAGAAGAATGTTCACTGGAAGGTCACGTGGAGATAAAACCAGCAGGTGCCAGAGGGAGCCAGCCAAGGACTCAGCCAAAGATGATCGCCAAGGCCGGAAGACGGGATGGAAGACAACAGCCCCCACCCGAGAACTCGGCCAAAGATGATCGCCAAGGCCGAAAGACGGGATGGAAGACAACAGCCCCCCTCCACACACACACACCAACAGCCCCCCAGCTACACACCGAATCGCCCATAACCAGCACCACTCCCATGGAAGCAGACTCTCCTTCGAACTTGCCCCACCCCGAAGACTCATCACCCATCAATCTCGGCCCACAATGTGCTACTGAATATAAAACTGATCTAACAACCTTGGACGTTGCTGTTTCTGAATGGAGACTTTCCGCTCTTGAAGGGCCCAGCGCTGTATTGTACTTTCCTGAAAACAGAGCTTTTTGAACAAGAATTGTGATTGAACTCAACCAATCTGTGTCAGTCTAATTTCTGCTTCAGTGTCTTTGCATTTTCCTAAATCTGAAGAAATCAAACGAGCACGCAGTGAGTAAATTGGATAACAGGTGATTGGCAAAGGCTTTTGCCGTGAGGCGCAGATAACGCGCTCCCTAAATTGTGGACAAAATCCAACAAAGTGTTTCCCGTTTCCTCACCTCTGTTACCAGGTGTTTGTGAGTTAAAACTCTGCTCTGATTTTCAGATACCCAAGTCAAGTCAAGTCAAGTCAAGTTTATTTGTATAGCCCTAAATCACAAACAGTCTCAAAGGGCTTCACATAGCCAAAAATTGACAATTATTCTCAAAGCATCCCCTGATCTTAAGCTCCCAAAAGGGCAAGGAAAAGCTCAAAACCCCTGCCAGGGGAAAATAAGAAACCTTGAGAAGGGACCACAGATGGAAGGATCCCCCTTTCAGGATCACCAGGTTGTAATGGATGCAAAGAGGGCACAAGTAATACATATTATGAAAATCAATGAAAAAATGGATGTCGGAGGTGCCCTCGATTGTCCTTCAAGGAGGTTGAGCTGCAGTTTCTTCATCTTGAATTGGTCCCCGAGAATCCAGCTAGCCGCTATCAGCTTTTGCGCCACTGTGGCAATTCTTAGGAGAGATCCGAGGTGTTGGTCCGTTTACCTAGATCTGTGACGAGTTGATGTTCATGTGGCTGAACATCACGTCGCGTACGTCGAGCCAAATTGGCCACTCTTTTTAAACACTCGGCACTCAGTGTCCACCTTGCTTTTCCTTGGGCGACTCATTTTAATGGAAGGATTCCAGGGGAAGGTTTGTGGGTGGCTTTAGCGTAAAACTGTATCCGAAAGCTCGGCGCGCAAATTACAAGAATGCTGTCGTCACAGCCCACACTCTAAATTCGGCACTGATACAAATAGAGCGCGAGTGCGCCATTTCACTTGTGAGTGTGCACAGAGCTTTCTGACATGGCTTCCGGTAGTAAATGCGCAGGCGCGTGGTTCCCCGTCTACTGGGGAAACGCAGTCATTGCAGGCAAAATGACCCCAAAAAAATGTTTAATAATACAATTTATTTAGGGTTGGCGGGCCGGATTAAACGGTCCCGTGGGCCGGATGTGGCCCGCGGGCCGTAGTTTGCCCATACCTGGGCTATGACTATGAATGAAACATTTGGAAAAAAAGCATATATTTAACCATATCATTCTTTTGATATTGATTAAATGTGTTATTGTCGATAATATGATGATTATGCTGGTTGTTCTGACACTCCCAGCAGATGCAGAGTATACTGGCAAGACAAGTTCAGGGAGACAGTCAGACTCAGAGAGGCCTTTTGATTATTTTGCTCGCCCTCATTCTAGAGAATTTGATTTGTTTTTCCGGTACAACCCACAACAAAACCAAAAAATGAATGATTGTGTGCATGTGTGTGCGCACAAATGCGTTTTGCATGTGCCCATGCATTTAAGTGTGGGTGTGAACATGCACGTGTGGGCAAGGCAGGGTACATAACTGACTCCTGGCCTGAAAAAAATCTCCCAGTCCGGCCCTGGTTGTACGCATAGTTTTTCAAGTGCAGTGTATTTACTTCACTAGTAGTTCTTCCACAAACCGCTAGAGAAAGCCAACATAGCACAAGTGAAACCCTGCATCACACTTTGCTTTTTGTTAAGTGAGCTATTGATCAATTTGAAATCTTATTGAGAATCATTATAAAAATGTTTAAAATAAGGTTTCTGGTCACTGTATTTGCACCTGTGGCTATGGAATTTAGCAAGGATAAGCACTCATTCATGACAGTGGGATTTTTGTATCGAACATTCTTGCATGCACTTTTCAATCAAACTGGAGACTTTTTTTCTTTTTTGCCAAAAGACAGATGAGATTTTTCCATCGACACTTTCTTACATGCAATTTTCAATCATACTGAAGAGACTTGTTTTCTTTTTTTTCTTTTTTGTTGACAAGCACCAGCACGTCCTCACTCAGCTGGCTGAGCTGCAGTGGCACATAAACAGCAACAACTGCACCCATAAGTGATTCACTTCACTTAAACACTCAAACGGCCCGCAGCTTCGGTCTTATAATGTATATATGGCCCGCCTGCATTGTCAAACAGAATAAAAAAAATCATGAAACTTGAAACTGTAATTCCTCATTTTACCAAATGGTGGCAGCACCACTTTAATAATATCAGTCTCTGCATCCGTGCGGAGAAGCCCTCTCTGCTCATTTCTGCCATAGCGACTGCAAAGAAAACAAGGAAAGTTGACATGGACGGCTGTCGCTTTCAAGAGAGATGGAATAACCTACCGTAATTTCCGTACTATAAGCCGCACCGGACTATAAGCCGCACCAGCTAAAATTGGGGATATTTTAGTTGTTTTCTTACTTAAGCCGCACCGGACTATAAACCGCACGTGCACACAAGTTTTTTACAAAGAAAGACAGTACACAGAAAGCCTTTTTAAAGTTTGAATAACATACTTTAACATGTCTTTCTAAATATTGCCTGTGACGCAGCAGTAGTACCGCAGCAACACGGAAGTGTGCATGCGAGTTATTAACAAAGAAAGACTGGACACAGAAAGCTTTTTTAAAGTTTTAATAACATACCTTAACATTTCTTTCCAAACACTGCCTGTGACGCGGCAGTAATACCGCAGCAACACGGAAGTAACACAGCACTAATAGGGTTTGATTAAATAAAACATACGGGTAAAAGTCACTGAGACGCGGCGGTAACACAGCAGCAAGACGGTAGCACAGCACTAACAGGGCTGATTAAAAAACATACTAGTAAAAGTAAAATAAAGAGCTTCATCGTCTTCATCTTCCTCCTGTGCACTGAAACCATCGAAGTCTTCCTCAGTGTCCGATTGGAATAGCGTTAGATATCCTTCGCCTCACACTTTCTCAGTCTCTTTCGTCGTCGCTTTTATGCATTTCTTCGAGTGTGATGAGGGTCTGTTCATGCTAATCTTATTCATGCACGAAGCGCTAAATTACATTAAACTAGCGAGCGACACGTATAACTCCAGAGTAGACGGGACCACGAAATAAAGAAAAGGGTGCCGCAACACAATGTTATCAACATCGACTACCTTGTGCTTAAAAGCGGCATCATATGCATTTCTTTTGTCCCCCATAATGACGGTTTGTGTATGAAAGCTTCCTTTCAGTAATGTCCGTATTGATCGCGTTCTGCGTGATGCGCGAAATGTTCAAAACACAAACTAGCACGTCTTCTTCGGCACATTATCTCTTCTTTGTCTGTCTCACTCTTGCTTCCTGCTAGAGCGGCCCCTGGAGGCCGTAAAAATCCATAAATACACCGCGCCGCCATTTAAGCCTCAGGGTTCAAAGTAGCCTTCTGAATAAAATGCATTAAAAGTTCACATTCATTACAACTTGTTTTTCGTGAGCAAAATGTCAGAAAAATTGAATTTAAATGCTGATTGATTGGGTTTTAATACAATACAGATGGTCCAAACAGCGCCACTGCTTTGTGTAATCTCTGAGTCACATGGCAGACTAAGAGAAAGGGTTTAGAGCACAGGTGCCAAACTCAAGGCCCGGGGGCCAGATACAGCCCGCCACATCATTCTATGTGGCCCGCGAAGACAAATTGTGCATCAAATTCGTGTGTCATTAGTAGAATTGCAAATTGTCTTCACTTTTAATAATATCTTTTTTTTAAAATATTTGACCAGTTTTTACTCGTCTGATTTGAAAACGAGTTATTTGTCAGTTTGTTTTGTAGCTTTTACTGTATATAATATGAGGTGCTCATAGATTTATTTGGGTTGACAGTCATAATGGCCCTCCGAAAGAATCTTATATAAGCCGCACCTGACTATAAACCGCAGGGTTCAAAATTTTGGAAAAAAGTCGCGGCTTATAGTCCGGAAATTACGGTAATATAGACTTCTATATCAGGTTACAGAAATAACCACACTTCACACGAATCAATTGTTTAAAACAAAGCAATACAACTTTTATTATTTATACAACTTATAATTGGGTTAGGGTTTAATATTTCATATTTGATGGTGGGGACAAGCGATATAGAAAATTATGGATAACTGGATGGATGGATGGATGGCTGGATGGATGGATGGATGGATGGATGGATGGATGGATGGATGGATGGATGGATGGATGGATGGATGGATGGATGGATGGATGGATGGATGGATGGATTTAATTTTGGCTTATATATTAGGTCTATGGAATAACATAATATTGACTTCTATATGGGAGTCCCTCCTAAAGCTGCTGCCCCCGCGACCCGACCCCGGATAAGCGGAAGAAGATGGATGGATGGATGGATGGATGGATGGATGGATGGATGGATGGATGGATGGATGGATGACTTCTATATCAGGTTACAGAAATAACCACACTTCACATGTACAGATCAATGGTTGTGTAAGCAACAAACACTTCTGTACATTATTTATACAACTTACAAAATGGTTTTGGGTTTAATATTTCATATTTGATGGATTTAATTTTGTCGTCCATTTTAGGTTATTCCATAGACCCAATATAGATGTCTATTTTAGGTCTACACATAGACCTAATATAGACGTCTATTTTAGGTCTACACATAGACCTAATATAGACGTCTGTATCAAGTTACAGAAATAACCACACTTCACATGTACGGATCAATGGTTGTTTAAAACAAAGCAATGAAACTTCTGTACATTATTTATACAATTTACAGTTGGTTTAGGGTTAAATATTTTATATTTGATGGATTTAATTTTGTCATCTATTTTAGGTTATTCCATATATGGAATGGAGTCTACGCCGTAAACTGTAGGCAATGAGTGACGTCCGGCCATAGACCTCGCGTGACTTCAGGACCTCCACGTCCTCGGTATCTCCACGGGAGGGTCGGGGGCGTCAACTTTTCATAAACGTAAATGAGTTATGACGTAAATGGTCACATGGCGTGTCGTGCAGCGCGAGTGATGTTTTTTCTTTATTTATTTTTTTGCGTGTGCATGCTCGTGTGCGTGAGTGCATGTGTGTCTCTGCTTCATGGATCTTTGCTGCGACACGCGTGACGGTTTGATGCGACACCGCCAGGTAAGAAGCCGGCAGGACACTTGGACAACTCGTCGCATTGCCAATCGGGTGCATTTGGACCAACTCGATGTAGCAACAGTCAACTTTGACAAGCGGCCGTGCAGCAAGCAGCCGCTCGGCCACCGACTCGGCGTTGCCCGGCCGGCCGGCCGCCCGCTGGTTCGGTTAACGTCCGAGCTCCACTGTAGCGATTGCGGGCTCCGGGCAGGAGTACATGTGTCGTCACGGCGCTGTCTTTTCCACTTTGGCCGTGTCCCACCGCCCCCGTGGTGACCCCTACCGCTCGCAGGCGAAAGTGCAGCCTGAACGTTAGACGCGTAGCGTGGATGGCGCGGAGGCTAACTTGTTTAGCCTGAAGAATTGTGACGAACCGCCCCGTGTCAGCTCGGGTCCTGCTCGGGTTGTTTGTCCGTCCGAGTTTGTGCGCTCGCTCGAGTGCTTTTCGTCCGCCTCCTGCCGGACCCCAGCGTGTGATGATGCTAAGCTAATATCACACAGCGGGGTCATCTGAGGTAAACTCGCACTGCCGGTGTGTACGTGTGTCTTGTCCTGCTTATTGTGTGTCCTTTCTCCTTTGTGTTTCTTCTTGCGTCGGTTTGCGCTTTTCGAGCTTTGTCTATTTTTGTGTATTCGTGTTTTACTGTCGTGTCAGACATATATTCTTGTGTGTGTATTGGATGTGCGTGTCATTTTGTCTCGTGGCGGTCAGCAGTGGTGGAAAAGTGTTCATTTGAACTTGTGAACGTGGTGCAGGTGACAGACGTCCTCCCCAGTTGTCTTCTTGGGGCCGGCAGGACTTGAGCATCGGGAAATGTGTGACTAGGCATGTCTAGCTGTCAACGGTTGCCTTGTCCACCCTACATTGGACCCAGGAATTGTTTGAAAAACATCTGATGGGAATGTCGTCAGTGTGCAACGGTATCGCTCAGTTTCTCCACTTGAATTGCGTTCAGCGAGGAGATTGAGTTCATTTTGCTCCGCTTTTGTTGTTGGGACATTTTCCAGGGGAGAATTAGGCGTGTCTTGCACATGCTTGAGAAGCAGACTCAAAACTTTCCGTGCAGTCATTTCACCCGACCACACCACCACCACTCCCGACGTACCCGCCACCGAAATGTGAAATATTTTTCCTATTTTGGGGCACTGATCAATTCCTGCGGCGTTTAGCCGTCGCTCGCGTAAGCCTTTCATCTTGTGACATGCTTGTGCATTGGGATGGCGGCCAATCAGATGGCACTGCTCCTTGTGGTGGAGGCATGTGAAGCTTTCTGCTTTCCCTGCTTTCTCCGGTACGGATTTTTGGGAGCCCGCGCGCAGCATTTGACAAGACTTTGTCCTTCAGAATGTGTTGAAGTTGACGCTGGAGAAGAGTCCAAAACAGCCTAAAGCTGCAGGTCAAGCCAAAGCTTTACTGAGTTACTCTTCTGGTTGTCAAACATGGCGGATCCAAGATGGCATCTTCTATACTGAGCATCTGCACTTGTTGCTGATGCCGAGAAGCCCGCTGATTTTTTTTTCCCTAGCCAAGCAAAATCGCAGTTGGCGGCTTTGATGGCTGTTTAGCAACCGACTCGCCGCCGTTCAGGGTGCTGATCCCGCGGGCTGCCTTGGCCACGCCCCCTTTAACCAAACAGACATCATGCCTGTTGAGCACAAACAGCCAACTGTTGGCAAGCTGGCGCCGTTTGCAGATAAACCCGTTTCAGCCAAAGCGCCCGAAGGCAGCCGAGGAGCTAAAACTAAGCAACAATCTGCTCTCAGATCTCACAAGATGGCGGCCGGCCACGGCTTAATGCGTCTTTTGAGCGGGTGTGTCGGGCTTGGACCTAATCTCCACTCGGCCCTCACCATCACGCAGGATCTCAAAGATCACACGATGTCGAAGATCACATGACCGGCCCAAAAGTTCTGAAGGCTTCTCCATAGCAACGCAAAACAATGGAAACATCGCAGTCAATCTTGTCTGACTTGGACACCGTCCGTGAAAGCAGAACCATTGCGTCTGAAATGCTGCCATCACTTTGAAATCACGCTGTCCCAGTTTTGAACAATGCCATAGAAATGGATTTTTTCATTTTTCCATTTTTTTTTTTTTTTCAAAATCTGATTTGCGCGTTTTGCTTTGTGTTCCCACAGCCTCGTTAAGACGTGCACCACGACAGGCCCCGCCCATTGGTATTGCGCTCCTCCCCTTTGAGGAAGTTTGGTAAGTACGCAGCATCGTCTTTACGGCTGAGATCACAGCATTTTGCGGCTCCCGTGTTTTCCGAGCGCCCTCATTCCGCTCTGTCTTGGCATCTTGACCCGTTTCCACGGAAACCGCCCCTCTACGTGCGTGTGAGTGCACGCGCCTTTGTGTGTGTTTTTTTTTTTTAATGGTGTCTTTTTTTCGTCTTACCTGCCAACAAGCAAATTTCACCTCAGTGAGATCCAATCACTTTCTCGGTCATAGCTTTGCGCTTTGTGAGGGCCAATCGTTTCCTATGTGATGTCACACGTTGCCATGGTAACCTCAACACAGCCCCAAATAAGAGCATGTTCTTGCTCATCTCTCCAGCGTGCCAAGTGGCAATGAAAGAGCCCGAGCGACTGCAAATGATCAAAAGATGTTTTTGGGGCCCTGAAGGCTCATCGTCTTCCTCTGCCTCTTCAAAGCAGCCAGCTTCCAGCGACCTTCCTCCGGTGTGTCTGCCAATCGGCTTGCGTCTCTTGCTGGGCGTCAACTCCAACGATGGTGCCCTAAAGACAAAAAAGAATCCAAACTGTGTGCAAATCGAGCTGAAATGGACACCGGCCGGGCTCGCTTGAGAGTTAAAATGCCAGACCCAGATGTTCAGAGCGCTTCGAGTCCACAAAATGCTACGACAGGGTGTTTCCTCACCCAAGAGTCAAAATTGACTTTGAGCTGGCGCAATTTGCACTTGCTGCCTTGAGATGGCGCTCATATGACCTGCGCCTTCTAACGCCCCAGTGTTCTTCCCATTGGGATCCGAAAGCGGGCTGGAAAATTATGCCAAGATGGAAAGAAATGAGGGGCTCGAGCTCGGTGCGGTCAGCATCTGTGCCATGTCTGCAGTGACGTCTCTCTTTCTCTTGGGCAGGTCTGGGTTGATCCCTCGCAAAATCCTGCTTGGCTGATATTGGACTCTGGTGCCGGTGCCAAGCAGAGCGTGGATCGGAACGCCACCGCGCTCACCCTGCGTCTCTCACTCGGCACCGTGCACAAGAAGCGCTCACAGCCCTCGTCGGCCCCGATGAGCACAATGCCCGCTCGCAGAATGTCGGCCGGCCCCTGTGTGGTCCAAGGGCCGAATGACTCCAAGAAAGTGCCCGACGTGGAAATGTCATCTGATAATCTGACAGACGAGTCCGAGCCTTGTGAGAAAAGCCACGGCCGCGAGAAAGCGGGTGGTCCGGACCGAGACAACCTCTGCCCTGAGAAGGCGTCAGACGAGGAGCGGGAAGTATGCCAGTCGCAAGGCTACCAGTGCAAATGCTGCCCGTTCCGGTGTCGGAACCTTCAAGTCTTCACAGAGCATGTGGACTCCAGCCACCCCGATGTGATTCTCAATCCACTTTACCACTGCGCCATCTGCGACTTCAACGCCACCAAGTATGAGCTTCTCGCAGAGCACAACAGGTGCCTTCATCCTCACGAGAACAACTTTGAGTTCAAGAGGATCAAGAAGAACCGTCAGATCGTCTTGGAGCAGACCATCCAGTTCCAGGGGCAAGAGCAATCGGGAAGCGACAGCCGATCGGGAAGCGACGGCCAGTCGGGAAGCGACGGCCAGTCGGGAAGCGACGGCCAGTCGGGAAGCGACGGCCAGTCCGGAAGCGACGGCCAGTCCGGAAGCGACGGCCAGTCCGGAAGCCACGGCCAACCCGGATGCGACACTCGTGTGCTCCTGCCTGGCTTACACCCCGCAGCGGAATGGCCAGACTCCGTCCAGGCCCTCCACGGCAGTGAGCAAACTCCCGAGCCCCAGGATCCCAGCCCGATACTTGACGTCATCGTGGCTGAGCCCTCGGTCCTGCGAGACTCGTCCCACGTAACCCCCGTGCTCCAGCGCCCGCCTAATTATGACTACCAAGCCCAAGTGGCCGTGCCTCTCAACAGTGCCGAGTACAACCCTTCCTTGGACCACAACCCTACTCTCATGGCCTCCTTCAATAAGTTTCCTTACCCGACACACGCCGAACTGTCCTGGCTGACAGCCGCCTCCAAGCACCCGGAGGAGCAAATCAAAGTTTGGTTCACCGCTCAGCGGCTCAAGCAGGGAATCACGTGGTCCCCGGAGGAGGTGGAGGAGGCCAGGAAGAAGATGTTCAATGGCTCCATCCCGGCTCTCCATCACACGTTCACAGCCTCATCTCGGGGCCTCGCCCCTCGGCCGGGTTCTGACCGTGTCCACTTGACTACCACCGGAGCTGCCGTCAAACGCCCCCCGACGACTCTTTGCGGTCCCGAGTCCAAGCGACCTGTAATGACAGTCACCCCGAGTCGAGGAGGCCCCAATGAGGAAAAAGAGCGCCAGCCTGTGGCTGCGCTGGCTGGTGTGGCCCCATTTTCAACGGACGTGACAAAGTGGTCCACTCTACTGACGTCCACCTCCTCTTCTTCATCGCCACGCGCCCAGGGCAAGCTTCCCTCTTGGTCGGCAAAAGCCAAAGCCGTAGTGTCGCTGCCATCCATGGTCTTTCCAGAGTCCTTAACAAGGCCTACGATTGCGCCGCTGCCCATCTTTGCCCCACCCTTTAAAAGCTCGCTCCTAATGCCCTGCCTTTCCAAAGAGACGCATCCCAACACCGCCAATATGACGTTCCCAACTTTACCTTCGCTTGTCACCCCTCGCCCCCCCGTCATCCGGCCCGTACACACGCCGGCCAAATTCCCCGCCGGCTTTCCACAACTGGACCCCAGTGCCCAAGATGAAGGCGGCGCCCAAGCCGAAGGAACGCACGGTGAGTCTTTGAGCGACGGGCCGAGACTCGCTCGTGGCCAGCCCCCGCTTGTCCACTCTCAGCACGAGTCGTCGGTTCCCGCTCACTTCCCGCTGCCAGAAAGAATGAAGAGCAAGACGACGCAGCAGCTGGAGATCCTGGAGGAGCACTTCCAGAAGAACAGCTTTGTCTCTCGCACCGACACCGACCGGCTAGCTGTCGCCACCGGGCTGTCCCGCAGCCAACTGGACGGCTGGTTCGCCGATCGCCGGGCGCTCCGGGACAACCTGGAACTGGCGCTCCTCGGCTCGATGGGCGCAAAGAGGTCAACTGAGGTGGACCGGGATGCAACGCTGGCCCCGAGCGAGCTGAGTTTTGGTGCGGCCGATCCCAAAGGTGGCTCTGTGCCTTCGGGCCGCTTCCTTCCTCCTCTCAACAATCACTTTGCTTCAAGTGAAGGGACGGCTCCGTCGGAGATTTGGCCCGGACTGGCCTGCGTGGACTTGGCGCGCTGGTTCCGCGACAGTCGCTCCACGCTGCACGCCCAATTCTTCCACAATGGCAGACTCAATGGCGGTGCGGGGATGCCAGACAAAAGCCCCCGTGAGTGCTGCCAGCTTCTGGAGGCGGAGCCGGCCTGGCTGACAGAAGCGCGTGCTAACGGCCTCAGCGCGCCGCAGCACGGCGAGCTACAAGAGCGTCTCGCCGGCAGGTAGCGTATCTGCACGTCTTTGGCAAGTCGATGGCTTCCTTCTGCAGCCGCGATTACCCGTCAGAGTCCGCTTGAGGTCCGACTGATTGCTAAACGTTTGAAGGAAGTTGATAGCTAACCGATAGCTCACCTGCTGCCAAGCGCTCGTCGTGCCGAGAGTCCAAAATTTCACCAAATGGCTCATTAGGTAGTCGGTGTTTGTATGACATGCATGCCAGCTCCGTATTGTTTTCCTAATTCAATCGAGACCTTCCTTTTATTTGATCTGTTTTGAGACAATTCAATTCCTCAAAGCGGCTGAATTTGGCATCTGATTTTAGGATTTGGAGCATTTTGCTCCACTTTGTGCGAGAGCGCTTACGCAAAGTTCACACAAAGCGGATATGCCCAAAATAGCAACAGTGGTTGTCGGCCCCCCCACTGTCAAAGCGTCACTTTGACATTTTTTTTGCAGTTTCTCATCAGGCACAGCAAAAAAGCTTCACAATGGGGGAAAAAAAGCGTTGCCATTTTGTACGTTCTCGTGGCGTTCCGTCTGCTGAGCTTGCCAATGTGGTTCACTGTTGTCTTTGCCTAGTTGGTCCGTGCTGCCTCGCTTGACATTAAATTTGCCTTGGATTTTGTTTCTTGGGTCTTGTTTGCAGGTGCGAATAACGACAGTCGTCCTTTTGCATCGAGTGCTGGACAAATGGCGACGGCACATTTCCATCATCCGCCGGCTCCTCAGCGGGGTGAAGAGTCTCCACCCACCCAAGGATGTCTGACAGGAGGGTTAACTGGCGTGCCTAACGTGTGCTAACACTTCCTTAGGGTGCGTCAAGAGTTCATGTCGGAGTTGGGGCTGGCAGCCTTTTTGATTACCCCATGTGCTGATTGATGCTGACTTTGGGACCTTTTTTTTGGGGGGGGCTTGCCATGGAGACTGAACTGCAACACTTTTTACTGGAAGTAGATGTAGCCACTCCCACTCACGTATGTGTGTGTGCATGTGTGTGCGTGCTTGTCAGTGCGCATGAAAGACTGTCAGCAAGCATTGTGTGTGTGATTCTTTTGTTCCTAAAAGGGCCTGTTTCCACTGTTTTTTACAAACAAAAGATTGCGCACACACACAGCACTTGGCAATAGTTGTGAACGGCGCCTGGACTTGTGCCCGCCTTGGGCTATTGTTGAGCGTCACATTCAGTCGGACTGAAGCCTCCTCCACCCACCCAAAAGCCAAGCCGCACCACGGGATTTTTGGTGTGCAGCAGCGAGGTGCGAATTTGTTGTCATGTTTGGGCAGCCATCATCTTGGACTACACGCATCATGTATACGTTTGCCAAATGGGGGTGCATCACCACTTTCATGTCCTTTGACATGATGAATGTCAAAGACCTCTCGGTTGCAGTTGCTTGTCATCCTGTCAAGACAGGACGACATGAATGTAAGCTAATGCACGTGTGCGAGTAAGGACCCGATTTTATCCGTTAGCATCTGGAAGAGGCCAGGCCCACCTCTCGTTTTCTCACGCTTCTTCGATGAGACAACATTTTGTCTCAGGTGTTGCTTTTGACTCGCATTTGTGTGTCCAGGTCAATTTATTGTGATGTCCTCCAATAAAACGCTTTTTACACCACCATCTTGTACTCACAGTCTGTTAGCGCTGGTTGCAGACAAAGTTATCAGGCGATGTTAGCCCCTTTTAACAAATATCCAAATCGGCTGGAAATTTGCAGACAAAATGTTGATCTCAAGAAGCAGAATGATGTGCTTGTGACGTTTGTCCACTAGAGAGCTGTGATGCAGTCTCAGCACACATTGGCGCGTGGCCCCTAGTACCTGCCGGCGAGTCCTTGTCCTCGAGCATGATTTTGATCCTGGGAAGCAAGTGGAGATGGTGGTGAAGCGTCAACCAGGTGAGTTTCAGTGAGTTTGGATGAGTTTCAGCATTAGCGTGTTTGGAAATTCCTCATTCTTGTCAAGTTCTGCAAATACTAAAGTCAGATGATCTGCTTGTCGTTCACTCTGTTCTTATCAAAGGTCGAAAAGTACAAGTTGTTTTATTTCTGGTGTTTGTTACATTCATCATCAGTTCTAGTCATTTTGTTTTCCTTGCCCAATCTGCAAAAATCCCCGTCAGTCGGGTCCCGCAGTCTTGACTCGCTGGGAGCGTGCATCAGTACCGCTTTGATTGATTTTGAACTTGTGCATTGATCACGCACGTGCGCAGCTGCTAGCATGTTAGCATCTAAATAACTTTGAGCGAGTCAGGGAACAAAAAGGAGACGCAAATACAAAACCATTAAAGGCGGTACCAGTTGAAGGTAATTTTGTTGCCGGCAGACAAGTTGACGAGTTTGTCACGAGTGTGCTTTGATGGCGCAGACTTGATTTGTCACTGGGGAGTCTCGCTCGGCGTCTCTGGGATGTTGATCACGCTTCCTGTCAAGACGGCAGCGCCTAGCTGGCACGCAGCCCGCTTTCATCCGTCAGCGTTTGAAATTGTCGTCGCTGAAAAAAAAAAAAAAAAAAGCATCTCGCTTCCTTTTCTCCGTTTGGCCTCGGGAGCCCGCCGGAGGTCCACCACGCCATCTCTGAGACGACGTCCTGTCACGTGAGGGCCGGTCACCGATGCCTATGTGTCGGCATCGGATGCGTCACGTCATCCTGGTTGACTCTGACGGGGCCCGGGCTCCTCCGGGAATTGGCTCGGCACTCGGGGAACGTCAGCAAAAGACAAATGCTTAGTGGGAAGTGACAGGCTCAAACAGCGCTTTGAAAATCGGCAGCCGCTTGCTGAGTTAATGCAGGTTAATGCCGACGCTATACATCAAACAACATGTTGACACGTATACGCTCGTCATCCTTACACACTGGCTTAGCGTTAGCGCTCACAGGCGCCTTGAAACCTGTAGCTATTTGCACACCTGTTCTTCTCCGATACGTTTTCACCACTGGGAAAGTGGATTTGTTCCTAAGTTGCTTAGCTGCGCGCTGTCTGTCGAGTGAAATCAGAAATGGGTTCAAACAAGAGGCAGGGGAGACAACTGAGTAGCTTTTCAATTATTTTTGAAAACAACCCGGGGAGCGGCCCAAGCCAACGAGTCGAATATTGTGCTGATCATAGCTTCAGCGTGCAGAAAAAGATGACGACAATCTGGCGTCAGACTTGTGTCAAGTGCTTTTTGTTGCATTTGACAGCCAGCCATCTGTATTACCCTCGTCGTGATATTTGTATTTTTCTCTTGACAGTCCTGTGAGATGGTCATGCCGCTACCGTTCCGACAATTCCTGACGCAGGAATGTGGCCTCGCAGGTAAAAAGAGAACCCATTGCAAATTTGAGCAGATGAAGGCAAGCACAAAAAAGCCCAACAAGGACAAGCAAGTGCTTTCCCACGTTGGCGTCTACTCTGGCAATTGTCGGTGTCCTCATCTTGTCTTGCCGTCAAATGTTCTGTCACCCGATGGTGATAGTAACTTGGATGGTGCGAAACCATCCAAGAGTGCTTGCAAAGGGAGTGAATGTTTTGTTTTGGCAAAGAACCAGGCCAAATATTTACTGTTTACAAAAACCCTGACACCAAAGCAACCTTTCCGACTTGAGCACTTGGCTGGATCCGGCCTTGAAAAAAGCTGGAGAAGAAGCTCGGACGGACGTAAGGTGGCTGCCGCCAAGTGTCCCCCCGCACCGAGCGAGCCTGCGCTCACGTTTGACACTCGGATTGGTTTGCGCCAGGAGACTCTTCCTGGATCACGTCTTCCCGCCGCCGGTGGTCACCTTCACCGGCCGCTCGCTCTCGGGCTTCCTGCCCTTGCTGTTGGCGATCGTCGAAGGGGTCCTTCCCCTCCGCCGCCCGACGTCCAACCTCAGAGAACCACTGGCGGATTTGTTGCTCGCTCATGTCCGACTTGGCCGCCAAATCGTCCAGGTGCTCCTCGCTCACAACTGGCCGCTGGAGGAAGTAGGCTCTTAGGAAGGCCTTGCTGCTTTTGCCCTGCGAGGACAAATACACAATGGGCACAAGTTACTTGCTTGGCAAATATTTGCCTTAACTTGGCGTCAGCTCGGTCGTGACCGTCGTGTTGTCCGTCAATTTTGGACTTGGAATTTTGGCCAAAGGCCCATTGGAGATGGCTCAACACTACTCGGAGACACGGGCAAAACTTTGCTGCCCTTACGCACCTTGCCGGGCATCTGTGCGTCCTGTTTTCCAGCGTATGGCCGTCGCGTCCTCCTGGACCAACCTCGGAAACGCTTCCTGGACTTCCTCGGCGTCCTTGCGGTTCCATCCGGCGAGGCCTCGTCCACCTGCGGAACACAAACGGTAGGTAGCTCTGGCATTTGCTCGCTGGCTCGATCTGGCGCTGGTTGTTTCCCGACCTTGCCGGCGTGGTAGTGGTCAAACCACTTGAGGTTGCTGTTCTTGGCAGCGTAGCGTGTGTCCCCGAACCAGTTGACCACGTAGTTACGAGGCAGGCCACAGTCCTGCGCCATCTTGTCATACTCTTGTGCTGTGGGCCAACGCGAGCGCACAAAAGCTTTCTTCAGAATGTCCAGCTGCGCCGGAGTTTTCTTCAGAACTCTCCGGCCAGCGGGGGGCATAGTTTCTTTGGCTTCACCAGCTTCTTTTCCGGTTTCTCCGGCTTCCCCCTTGCCCCCCTTGCGCCTGTCGCTGAACCAGGCATCCACCTCGCGACGTGTCAGTTTGGTCTGTGCCCGCAAGCGCGTGAGCTCGTCGTCGGACGGCGTGTCACATTTGTGGAAGCTGGACTCCAGGATAAGGAGCTGACCTGACGTCTTTTCCTTAAACTTCTGTGGTGTGAAGTCCGGGAAGGCGTGGCGTAGTTTGGTGCGGCGGTCCCTGGAGGCGCGGGGCGAGCCCTGGTCAGCTGTTGGCGGGTAGTCGCCCGTGTCGTCGCTGGAGTCTATGACGATGGCGGCGGCGCCTTTGTCGGCGTCGGCGCCTTTGTCGGCGTCAGCGCCTTTGTCGGAGCCTTTGTCAGCACCTTTGTCGGCGCCTTTGTCAGTGTAGGCGCCGACCCAGCCCGCCACGCTGTCGTGGCGCAGGTCCCTGGAGTTCCTCTGGTTGTATCGCGTGTCGCTGAACCACTTCTTGATGGCGCGCTTGGACAGCCCAGTGACCCGCATCAGGCGGGAAATCTCTGCGTCGGTAGCGAAGCGCCGCCGTCCGTAGCTGGCCTTCAGTTCTGCTAGCTGCTCTTTGGACTTTTTGGGTTTGAAGGCAGAGTCTAAAATGGCGGATGCCTTTTCCGCAGGGGGCTCGGCAGCGGTGGCTTCTGCACTTTTGGGTTGGGTGGCGGGAGCAACGGTGAGCGTAAGCGGGGCCGCTGCAGGGAGTTTGGCACCATCGCCGCTGCCCACCTGTGCCAGGACCAGGCCCGGCTGGCCCACGATCTGACACGTCTGGAAGATGTTGGCGGCCATGTTGGCGGGGATGACCGTGATGGTTTGTGGGAGGCTTTGATGGAGCGTCTGGACGGTGCCGTTGGACTTGTTCCGGCGCGCTTCCTCCACCTGCCACGACAAGCATGTCTCATTGAGCTGCACCACTTGCGTCAAAGCTCTGGCTGCGCTTCCATCTCCAAATAAAGAGGTCAACTCTTTGTCATGGAAAGACAGGATCAAATGAACGACCGTCAGTACATTGGACTTGATGCGCTTCAAATCTCGCCTGGCTCTCCAAATAATCTCGGTACGGGCGTGGCTCTGCTTTTTGCACATAAATTTGGGACAACGCGAGTGTGTTGCAAATTTGAAAAACTTTACATGCATGTCATGGGCTTTTTACATGGAATCTTTCAAGACATGCTTTTAAGCTTATTTGCTTTGCTTTTTTTTTCTTAATACTACTTACATTTAACTTATGAAGCAAAAAAATGTGTGTGCCTTTCTTGCGTGTCTGTTGTCTACAGCAACAAAAAAGAACGTCTTGGAGCTACGATGAATGTGGCTCTCTCCAGGTTTTGCTGCGTTCATTTCAAGTTTGGAACCAATTAACTTTGTGAACGCGACTGCACCGCCTCTCTCGGCGAGCGCAATACAATGGTCATTGGTGGATCTGGACGGTTGACGGTGAGCACACTACAGACCTCTTCCGGGGTCCAGCTGACGCCATGTTTCAGCCTCTGGGCGGAGAACCATACTTTGACGTTCTCCTCGCCAAACTTGGTCTGCGATGCCAGCGCCGCAATCTCTGACGACGACGGGTAGGGAAACCTGTGCGCGGGTCAGCAAGTCAAAACATTGGAAGGATGCCGCCCGGCCCCGACCTACCTGTTGTAGGTGCCCAGCAGGAGGACATTGTTGTCCATGGCCACGTTGTAGGACGGGATACTGCTGATGGGAATAAGGAGCTGCCTCTGATTTTGCAACGCGGTTAGGACCTGAGCCAGGGTCCCAGCGGGCAGGGTGCCGCCATTGACGTGGAGCACGCTGGGGCCGTTGACCACCAAATTCTGTGGCGGTGGCCCCGCCTGGATTTGCAGTGGTGCAAATACAGGAAGCAGCGAGGGCGCAGCGGTCACGGGGGCCATGGGGCCGGGCGACAGAGTGGGCGAATAGTTGTACTTGTCCATCTCATCGTCGCTCTCCACCTTGATGATGTGTTCGGTGGCCATTTTGTGCGAGGCGGTAAACTTCTTGGGCTCAGCTCGGCTCCTCATGATGGGTGTCTTGCTGAGGGCAATCCCTTTACGACGGGCGTCTTCATCCCACCCGTCATGAGGGCCGACGTCGTCGTCACGCCACACGTCTTCCTCCCTCTCCGGCGAGTGAGGCCCCGAGGCCGGTTCGTCGCCGTGCGTGGCTGCCGTGTCTGTGAACTGGTCCTGGCCTGGGTGATGGTGCGCATAGTGAGTTGCGAGTGCGTTGTAGCTGCGGTGGCAGAGAGAGAGAGAGAGACAACACAACCTTCCGATTATAGTGTCCCCATGAGCCAGAGCGGACCCACAGATGGGGCTCTTCTGGCCCACGGGCTGCACGTTTGACACTCTTGTTCTCCTCCGCAATTGACTTTACATGCTTTTGCATACTCGAGCCATGCGTGGGCAGAGCCTACCTCCTGGCGTGATAGTGGCACTCTACGCAGATGTACGACGTGTCAGCGACCAAGTCGGGGTGCTCGGAGTCAACGTGCTCAGCAAACAATTGGAGCGTTTTGTAGTCTTTGCAGTCATAGCCTCCCGACGACGGCTCCGAGACGCTGTCGTTCACGCACCGGTCCGCATCGTCCCCGTCTGAGTGCGGCGGCAGCATACATGGCGTGCTGGATTTCCTACGGCTCGCCATGACAACTTCTTGCCCAAGAGCTGCTTCACTTGTGAGCGCCTTGCTGTGGCATCATCACATCCAATGCAGGGCTCAGGGGTTCTGATCAGGGTTCCATCACCGGATTTTGTTTGACTTCCCAAATTCAATCAAACCAATAAGCTTCATGGACCGACTTCATTCGGGTACACCGGAAGGTGAGTGGAAACCATCCCAACAAGTCGAGCCGAAACGAACCCAACTTCTGGTCGTTCGTGCCAGTCTCAAGCAAATTGGGTTTAGCGAGCTGCGTTAAAGTTTGCACTTGCTGTGTGTTTGTGCGTGTGTGTGCGCGCGCCCGTGCGCGTTTGCGTCAGCAGCTGATAAGCTAGTAGCCTCGGCTAGTTAGCTCGCGGTTAGCCAAGTGTGCGTCTCCGCTTGGGCGTCAGTCTCGCTGTCTCACTCTTCCGCTCACCAACGACATGTAGTCCATCAAAGCGAACCAGGCGGAACAGCGAGTGAGCCGCCTTGCGGCTGCGGTCCCGACTCACTTGTTTTGGGTTGATTTGGCAACGGCAACGGTTAGTGGCAAAAAGACGCTTTGGGTGGTGAAGCCAATGTGATCGCGTACATTTTGAATGGCAGCAACGACAGAGGCTCACGTCCGCTTTGGCCGATGCCGAGTACAATCTGAAAACTGACGATCGGCTTTCCTCAATTGTAAGGCCTGTTTTTATGCGTGAGTATGTTGGTAGATCTGGTAAAATGTATCAAACGTGCTTTTTTTTTTTTTTCTTCAAAAACGTTCACTAGGAAAGATCAGTACCATCATTTGTTAACCTTTGTTTTGAAGGCGAGCATCGAGACGGAACTGTGATCGGCCTGACTGATGCTGACTATGACTTAATCGAGCGGGGTGCGTGCGAGTACGTCACGCGCAAGTCAGTTGTTAAAATTTTGATCCATTAATGGAGTAATAAGGTACCTAAATAATGAGGACTAAAATGTTTGTGCGCAAAAATAAGGCAGAATGCAAAAAATACTCCGAGTTACTAGTATTAATGTCGGTAGCACATTTTTATTTAGGTTTCGTTTTTTTGACTCATGTTTTTTTTAGCATCAGCCACAATGTTGTCATTTAAATTGTTTTTTGGTTGAACACAATAAGGTTGTAGACTAAGTATAGACTTATTCGACTAAAATAAAAGTGTCAACTTTTTTGTAACACGTAAACTTGTCCTTGGCTGAGTCATTACGTCCATGCGGTAGAAAACTTGAGCAGATTTTGGTGAAGTTCAAGTAGCATCCGTGATGCGCGGGCTTCCTCTAGTGCATGTACGTGAAACAAACAACTGAATTCCTGTTCCAAAATCACCAGTGGCCTCACTTTTTTTGTGGTTTAAATTATTTTGTTGTTGCTGCTGCTTCACTATGGTGTATTTTAAATACGAGTTCATTGATATTAAATTGAACTTTTTCGATTATTTCTTCAGCTACTGTATAAATGCAACTTTTTGATGAACAATCGTGCTCCTGTGTTTTAGTCATGTGAATTCCATTCTTTGCGTCCAAACGTTCTTTTGCTTTTAGACCCCGTTTTGCAAAGCACATTGAGCTACCTTGGATATGAAATATGCTATAGGAAATCAAGCGTCCTTGCCTTGCCGCGATTTGGAAAGTCAAGTCTAAAAGGTGGGATTAGACCAAGATGCAAGGAAATCCCTACCAATATGTTCAGGTGTGCAATTCTCTTTTTCACAGACACACAACTGAAGCTTGTCATTTGTCCCAACTTTTCTTGAGCCATAAAATCAGGTAAAAACCAGCAGCGTAAGATTCAACCATTTGAAAGGAAAAGCATCTCAGCCATTGTGCTATTGCCAGCCCTGCATCAGCGCATGAGAAGATCGTGGTGTCATAAAAGAGGTTGAAGGCGTTCGCTCATTTTGCGCTGACAATCCTCTTCCACGGGAGAAACCTTGTGGGCAGCACCTGCGGACCGAGACGATTGAGACATCCGTGATTAAGAAACCGACGATTGGGTAAGCGGGCCTTTCCGTGGCAACCCACCGCCTCTGAACTTCCTGTACAAGACCCATCCCATGATGGCGACCAAGATGACGAGCAGAATCACCAACCCGACGCAGATGGCGATTTTCACATCAGCCAGAGGTTCACCCAAAATCTTGCCATCTGGACCACAGAAATCACAAAGTCAGCAAAAAAGTTCGGTGCTGCTCGAGGATGCCAAGATGTCTGCTCGTCTCACGGCTAACTGCTGCTAGCGACAGAGCCCAAACATTTCACCCAAAATCCTGTACAAGAAATGCCACACCGCCTCGGAAAGCGGAAGACGTCGTGGCCGAGAGCCGCGCTGGTCTCGGCAATCTATTGGGCCAGTTAGCAGCTGACGGAATAAACCCATTTGCTAGCCAAACATGCTGACACAAATCAGGTTCAACAAGTGCCCGTTCATCAACTCTCTGTATGGTTATGCCAGAATTTGGAGTCGCCGCCTCACCCCAAAGCTTTTCGTCATGAAGTCCAGACGCCGGATGTCGGAGGACGCAGGTGAATTTGGCGGTGTCGCTCTGAAGGACTTCCACGCTGTCTCGCCTCTGAAAGCTGCCGTCTCCGTTGGGTCGCACGCCCAGCGACGCCAAGCCGTCCTCTCGGGTGAGCTTGCGGCCGTTACGCCGGATCTCCAGGATGATGTCCTTGCGCGGGAAGCCACTGGCCAGGCAGGTCAGCAGCAACGTACTGGCTGCACGCGTCGGCCTGGCAAAGAGTTCAAGGGAGGGCGGCGCTGCGCGCGCGTGCACGGGCCTCGTCAGCAACTTTCCATCCTTTAGCCCCTCTACGCAAGCGCAACCACCACCAGAGCCTGAAATAGAGCAGGTGGGCGGGCTTGCCGGCCCGTGTACATACGCGCGGCCTCCGTTTGGTTGCGCTGGTACTGCAGGAAGCGATCCATCCAGCCGATGCACTCCTTGTCCAGGTAGGCGCGTGTGTAGACCTTGAGGAGACGCACGTCGTCCCACTTCCTTTTGGTCTCCACCGCCATGGGAGCCGTGGCCACCCACTTGGCAAGCTCGTAGTCAAAGGACAGGAAGTCCAGGCCATCGTAGCTGTATGTGTCCACGCCGCCACCGAAAGTTAATGTGCCGTTGGGATGCAGGTTACCCTGGCAACCGTGTAACCACTGGAGGACATGCACATCTGTGGATGGTAAAAAAAAAAAAGCACAGGGGTGTCCAAGTACCATCTTTATAAGCCTGATCCGGCCTGTTTTGAAGGTATCCTTTGTCCAAACCGTGAGGATGCTTATCAGGTCATTTTAAATGAGCTGCTTGTTTGCATCAAGTTGGGTTAGGGTTATGTCTCTTGAGGACTCCACCCACACCTTGACTGCGGGCCAATGAAAAGCTGCGAGTGGCTGAAGTCCTACCTGAGCGATTGTGTCCCATGCGATTAAGCAAGATGTCCACGTTGACCTTGAACCACTGCTGTTTGCTCTTCCTGGACTGGGTGCCCTGCTCCCAGTAGGCGGAGTCCAACTTCTCGGCCATCCAAGGCTGCTTGGGGACCTTCTTCATGGTGCTGCTGTCGTAGTAGTCGATCACGTGACTGTCCAGCACGCCCATGGCCGTGAAGTAGCGCGAGCCATCACTGCCGGACGGCAGTGACGCGCCCTCCGACAGCCCCGTGTAGAGGTACGTCAGAGTGTGAGTTTCTGGGGGAGGAGGAGGGAGGCGGGGCATGTAACCACAATTGTGACGTGCTGCCTTTCACATGGGCACTGTCCATCAAACCTGTCCTGCAACACGGGAACATTCCTGGGCGCACGAACACGCATACGCACTCATATAACCTGTCTTGTCTCTAACACGCACGCGCATGAACTTCACAAACACCCAGGTGTTATTTTTGTTTCTTTTTCAAATATCTCTTCCCATACTGTTATACACACACACACACACACACACACACACACACACACACACACACACACACACACACACACACACACACACACACACACACACACACACGACGATATCAGCGCACTTTGGACTTTGCGCTTACTTACTTTCGCTTTGAGTTGAGTCGGCGGTCAAATATTGTTGTTGTTGTTTTTTTAAAAGAAAAACTTACCTGCGTTTGCGACGATTGGCCAGCCATAAACCAAATACGAGATGAAGACGGGGATGAACATCTTCACATTTGACCAAAGTGTTAAGAAAGTCAAACGCCAACTTGGATCAAACACCCTGTCTTCTGTCTGTCTGTCTGAACAGGCTCGCTTTCGTGCGCGCGCTCGCTCGCTCTTGCGCTCGCTCTTGCGCTCTCTCTCTCTCTCTCTCCCCCCCCTCTTTCTCTCGCGTGCTCTCTCTCTCTCTCTCTCTCTCTCTCTCTCTCTCTCTCTCTCTTTCGCGTGCTCTCTCTCACGGTGCGTTTATGTTGCTCGTAAATAGAACAAACACGGTTTGCTTTTTGTTTTGTGGCCTTTTACACATTGCATTGCATTTTCAGCTCCACTTTCAGCTCAGCAGCCATTTATTCTATCGTCACAGTCTCACTCAAGTTGCACTTAACTCCACACTTGCGCTGTCTGTCTGACTGTCCGTCCGTCCGTCGTTTGTGGCTGGAGCTCTCACGCGCGCTCGCTTTAAGACTTAGAAGTGCCACTTTTCCGTTGTAACAGGTGTTGTGCTCGATTTGGTTCCCCCGTGAGATTTTGTTCCCCCTGCCGCGGGAGCGCGCACGCCTTGTTTGGAAAGCGAAAAACCGATGCCGTACGGCGTCAGCACTATGTTGTTTTCAATAAAAAACATGAAGAATTCACGTTTGCGTCAGTCAATTTTAATTTTTATAAAGGATTATTCTCATTTGATGTCTTTAAATTCATCCGCGTTCTGCCATTGAAGCGGGATGCATTCAAAGACCAGTCGTACAGACGGAACACTCACTGACTTCACCAAAAAGCAACGATATAATTACGTGAGCTCGATGCAAAGAAACTCCTCCTTTTGCGTACCGTTACAAGCTACAAGGAGTATATATTACAAAGGAGACTTTATTCTTAACTGTGATCATCATTCATCCATCCATTTTATTACTCAGGTATTTTCAAAGCAAATTAATATTGTTGCATTTATTAATTTGCTTTAAAATGACAGCACAATATAATTAAAAGCTGACACTATAGCAATGTCAAACGTGTTCATTTAAGAAAAAGCCACACACGTTTTGTGATCAAATCTTTCATAACGAGAATGATTTGAGTGAATTGATTTGAATGAATAATTGAAGAAATTTCAGTTCTGAAGGCTCCTTTTGTCCCAAGCAAAGTGAAAGGTGGTGGGATAAAAATTGTAACAGGAACGCTATAAAAAATGTCAAGCCGTGAATATTTGTGCCCCCCTCCCATTTTGAGAACGGTGAGTCCTGGACATCGACTGGCTTTTTTTCTGTCTTCTTCAGCACAACACCTGAACGCGCCAGCATCCATGGCAACGTCTCCTAGCTTCCATGTGAGCTAGCGCCTCGTCTTGTGACGTTTGATTAACAGTTTTTCTTATTCCCCCCCAAAGCAGAGATGAGTCGAACTCCGGATGCACGAGCGAGGTAACATTTGTTCATCGTTAGCTTGGCTTGTGTTTGAACGACAAGGCTATTTAGCCAAGCTAGTTAGCCGCGTGTCGCTAACGTGTTTTGTCTTTGGCTTCATTTGAACGTTAGCAAATAAGTATAAACGTCCAATTGTATCGATCCCAATTGATGGATGAATGATTGCGAACCCAAAGAGAATTTTAGCAGACATTTTAGGAGCTAAGTCCACAATTTGAATTGGCTGACTCGAGCATTTTGGGACAGACTATAGTTGCTATTTGCGTTGTAGGTGTATAGACAACAATAAGCAAGACGAGCGTACCTCTTGTCCATCTCCCGGACGACCATTTAATTATTCTGTAGCTACAGCGTAAAGAGAGATGACTTGTCGCAAGTCATATGATGAGATGGGCTCCTTTCCTTGTGTTGGCTCACGTATGGCAACATTAGGTGACAATGGTGGGACACGTTGATGTTTGTTCAGGGACAACCAGACCAAGAGGATCCAGGAGAACATCAGCAACGTGGAGAAGCACTTTGATGAGATGTGTCAAATGTTTGCCGCCTATGGCCGCAAAGCCGCCAGGCTGCGCGACAAGGCTGACGTCCTGGTGCGAGAGGTGGCCGACTACGCTGACACTGAGACCCCTAGTCTCAAGAAAGGCATGAAGCGGTTTGCCGAACACCTGGCCAAGATTCAAGACTATCGGCAAGCCCAGGTGTGTGTGTGTGTGTGGGGGGGGGATGGATGGATCACAGACAAATACGATGTGGCATACCTGCGTTTTTTCAGGTAGAGCGGCTGGAGGCCAAAGTGATCGAGCCGCTGAAAGGTTACGGCGCAGTCGTGCGGCGGAAACGGGTGAGCTAGCATAGCGTTAGTGTTAGCGTGACCAAGGGCTATGGGGATGACAGCGGCTTTTCAGGAGGACGTGAAGGCGGTCCAGAACGCCAGGACTCGGGAGTCCAAACAGATGCTGCAACTGGAGCGCACTCGCCAACGGAACCCGTCCGACCGACAAGTCATCGTATCCTTTAGCTTGACCTCTTTGATGTGTTCAGGCAGCCAGCTCCTAACTCAGATCTGGATCCAATCCATTTCCCCAAAGAACGCCAGCGTGTATTTGTTCATTTGACTCGGGTGCCCGTGTGGCCGTAGCTCCCTCGCATTTCCCGGTTTGCCTCGCAACATCTCGTAACGTTGGGGCGATTGTTGCTTCCTCTTTCCTTGACTCCTCCGCGTCCAGTCTCAGGTGGGTTCCCCGCCACGTGTTGGTCCGGCGGCGTACGGGGGGAGGAGGATGTCAATGATGAAGCTGCCTCTCCCGCTGTGCGTCAGGCGGAGAGTGAATTGCAGCGAGCCACCATGGATGCGGCGCGCACCACGCGGCAGCTGGAGGAGACCATCGATGACTTTGAGAAGCAGAAGATTCGAGACATCAAGGTGGGAGGCAGCCGGGTCGGAGCTGCCGCCGTCCTGGCTAGCATGACTCCTTTTCTACCCGCCAGAGAATCCTGTGCGACTTTGCCGCCGTGGAGATGTGCTTCCACGCCAAAGCCTTGGAGCTCTACACACTGGCCTATCAGAGCATCAGTGGCATAGACGAGGACGACGACTTGGAGGTACGTTGGCCTTCATGCTCGCGTAGCTTCCTTACGCCGGCAGATGGTACAGAGATGTCTTGGCAGAGGAAGGGGTGCTTCTTTGGCGTGGCAGCCGTTAACAGTGTCAATCAACCCTGGCGACGCTTTTTCTCCATTGCTAAGTCGGCCACGTTTTTCATTTCGACATTCCTGACCGACAGCACGAGCCGTTATCCGCGAGTCTCCACCCAATCTGAAGCATTAAAACCTTGCTTTCTTTCAGGCTGTTCTTTGAGACATTTGGAATTTTGAATGGAGACCTTTAGCCAATTTCAACAATTGTTTGAGCTGAGTGTTTGCACCCAGTTTCTCTGCAAATGAGCGTTTGTAGTCATTTCTGTCACTGACTGTATGTGCATGCGTGCCCGCGTGCGTGGGGTCAGGTGTTTAGGAGCTCGCTACACCCGCCCGACTACTCGGAGCGCTTGGATGTGGTGCGCGCCAACTCTCTGGACGGGACCGCCTCCTCCTTCCTGACGTCGGCGGCCACCTTCCAGGTAGTACATAAGCCCACTTTGCTCCTCTGTGCTGCAATGTGGTTTTAATTGGATTGGTCGGCGAAGCAACAGAGAGTGTCCGGCCGGCAGGCTGAGGACGAGGAGGACGAGGACGAATCTGAAGAGGAGGATGACTCCGATGAGGAAACGCGATGACGCTAGCGCACGTTGACATCTGCGCATCCGTGCCAATTATGAAACATTATTGCTGTTTGAGTGAGAGCGCTTCTCTGACAACTTTTCTTGTTTCCATTTGAATCTGTCATGGAACGAAATGCACTACCAGATGGATTGTCCCGCTAGGAAACATTAAAAAAAAAAAAAGACTCGAACAGCTGTGTGTGTGTGTTTGTGTGTGTGTGTGGGTGGGGGTGGGTCTGGGGCTGTGTGTGTGTGTGTGTGTGTGTGTGTGTGGGGGGGGGGGGGGGGGGGTCAGTTAATCAAGGCCTCTGAGATTGGAATTGCACATGTGTGTGTGTGTATATTATTTGGGCTTTTGTAAGTAGAGCATCTTTTGCGCAACCTTTGATGACATTCGATAGTCCTTGTTGCGTCTTAATTGTCTTAAGCAATTTTATGATGCATGTCTTGCCCAGGGTTATTAGAGAAGAGCTATTTGAATTCTGGGTGAGCTGTCCTGGTTCAAGAAAAGAAAGAATTACAACAAATTGACCTCAGTGCTGCGAGCACAAAGGCAGCTTTAATCTTTATTGCCTAATCGCTCCTTGAGACGTTGACATGGGAGGCAAGTTTGTAGGGAAAACAGATAAATTTCATGAAGCAAAGTTGTTTTGCCGAGAGCCGAGAAAGTTAACATCAGTGATAGGTGTGTCGTCACGTGACCAAGACAACCGGAAGTCGGTGTATTTACGTTCAGCCCGCGCTACGTCACGCAAATGGCGGCGAAGAAGAAACGGGGCGGGCCACCGGGCGCCCGGGACAAGAGCCTGAGGGCGGCTGTCGAGCGGCAATTTTCGGCTGCGGCCGAGCGCGTTGTACGGCTGTTGCGGGAGCGGCCCAGCCGAGATGAGCGTCAGCTCAGGCGAATGGTCATGGTGGCCGTCTCCGCCGCCGTCGAGCGAATCTTCAGCGAGTATCGAGCAGCGGGAGCCGCAGCAGGTCAGCGTCTTTGGTGCATTGTATTGGAGCTTCTAAATGATATCTATAATTTATCCTGAGAATATGTCAAGCTCCTCTTTAGCCCCGGGAAAGAGACAAACCAAACTAAAACCTTGAGCACTGCCTGAGTCTTAGGAAAACGATCGAACTTGATTTTTTGTCTCAGAATGGACCCATGTTCTTTCCGATCGGCTTACAAGTTTCACATTAAAAATGTCCACCACTCATGGGGGCGAAAACCCTAAAGAGTTACGTTGACATGGCCTCCCAGAACTCAAAAGTTGCAAATGCAACATCAGCCATTCCACCGGTAGAATGGTGTGCGTCGGTCGTCCATTGGGAATTCGTTGCTAGGGGGGTTGATGGTGGCGATGCTAATCGCGGGTGCCGTTCCTAACAGATTCTGAGCCCTCCACACTGTCACATGACCTCCCTTCTGGGTCCCCCACCTACGACGGTCCAGGAGACAATGACGGCCCAGGAGACGGCAACGGCGAGTTGCACCTCTGCCGAGTGTCTTACGGCACAAGCAGCCTTCTGGTGAAGCGAATGGACCGAGACACCCAGGAAGTGGAACCCGCGGCGAGGGGACAGCCGAAACTCGGGACGAAGGGAAAGTCGGAACTCGCAACAGGGGGAAAGCCCTCCTCCCGCACGGAAGACAACCCTCAAACACAGGTGGGACTCAACAATGACAAAGTCAATTGCAATTCATTTGGGTTGACACTCAATGATGGCCTGTGGTAGGAAACTATGGCTACGATGCTGCCCCTGCAAATATTTTAGCATCATCGCTTGTTGTTGCTGATCATCAGAACGTAAACGGCTGTGATTGTCAAAAGTGTTACGTAGCCATTCCTTCCACTTGATACATGATTTTTTTTTTTTAAGCTGGCTGCTTTCAACTTGCTGGTTATTCGTGCATGCGTGACTTTCTCCCACCTCTGCCCCCCAGAAGACCCTCAGCACAGATAAGCACGTTGCCACGGCCCTGACAGGACTGCGCCAGGACCGCATAGACGACATCAAAGCCCTTAAACCAGGAGACCGCTCTCACCAGGAGGGCGACTGCAGGTTGGGGGGCCACCTACATGAACAGATTCAAGATGGGGTTCGACACCGGTTTGAAGAGTTTGTTCAAGAGTACGCTGATGAGCGCGGGCCAGAGTGCGTCCGCACCCTCCGGAAAGCCGAGGGGTCCAATGGAGGATTGCCAGACCCTGGTCTGAGTCAAAGCGGTGGCGCTGAGCAAATTCAGGAAATCCCCAAAGAGCACACGGAGGACCGTGTTCCTGGCTGCGGATCCGAACGCCTCCGCCCCTTCCGGGACCGAAGGGTCCCCAAGAGCGCGCTGCCGGCTTTGTCGTGCGGCCAGTGCGGCAAGAACTTTACCCGTAAGAGCGCTCTGGATCGTCATGCCAGGGCGCACGTGGGCGACAGGCCTTTCATCTGTGAGTTTTGCGGGAAGACCTTCACAGACAAGGCAGTGCTGAAGCGGCACCTGAAACGGCACACAGGCGGCAGGCCGCGCGTCCACGGCTGCGATGAGTGCGGCAAGAAATTCATTATGAGCCAGCACCTGCTCGTGCACAAGAGGATTCACAATGACGAGAGGCCGTACGCCTGCCGGGTGTGCGGCAAGACCTTCCGGCAGGCGGGGAACCTGGCTGCGCATGCCAAGATCCACACAGGTGAGAAGGCCTTTGTCTGCAGCCTGTGCGGGAAGCGCTTCCGCCAGAAGATCTCGCTGGAGACGCACGAGCGCTTCCATCGGAAGGACAAGGTCTTTGAATGCCACGTCTGCGGCAGGAGATTTGTGCAGAAAGTGGACCTCAAGAGGCACATGCTGACGCACTCGGGCGAGAAGCCGCATGCCTGCCGCATGTGCAACAAACGCTACCAGGAGAAACGCTCGCTGGAGGCGCACATGAAGGTGCACGCCGCCACTGACGCGCGCCATTGCTTGCTGCAGCTCTGACTCGGGGGGGACCGCTTGCTTCTTTAACTTTGTGACTCCACTCTAAAGAGTTGAGTTTATTTGGTGGCCAACTTTGGCTCAGTCATTTTTCTGGGAAAATATGTATGGACAATTATAGCTGGCACGCGGCAGCATCGGGTCTTTTTTGTATTAAAGTAAGCAGACCTCTGGAAATTCCACCGGCACAAGCAGCCTCTGATGAGTGTTTGTCACCATAAATCTACTACAAAAGAGAAAATATGGTGGGCATTAAAATTACAAGTAGAAGTGCTGATGCATAAGGATGCACACACAATAACCAAATCTGCTAAATACCGAGCAAATAGTTTGTAAAGAATGTTAGATGTCCAAATGTTACATTGGTGGTACACTTTTACATGACTAAACAAAATGTCATTTTATTGTTGCTGTTGAACTGTGCAAATGTTTGCCACTAACTTTGTATTTATTGTTTTATTTTCCAATTTAGACATGTCTTCAAAATATTTAAAATGCATTTTTATTTATTTAGACAGGACAGTACCAGTTTGATGAACACTAAAGATGTAGACGTATATACTAACATCCCAGTGTAAAACCAGTCGGAATTAGCCGGAGCTAAATTTCATCCGTTGTCCCTGTGACATAGAACATAGACAGGACAGACAGACAGACAAATAGACTTTAGACATTACATTAACTCAGCCTGACAGAGCAGACGTACAGATAGATTGACTAGTACATTATAGGGAGATAAAAACAACATAAAAACATAGTATAAAAGGTTATATCCACACTGTGGAAAAACTATTCTAACCGTCCCAGCAGACTATTTACTAAAAGTGATGACAAGTTTGTGAGCTTTTTAGCTACTGTTTTAGTCGCCTTTTAAAAGCATCAAAAGAGGGGATCTCTCTAATTGAGACAGGGAGTAGATTCCAGTATTGACAGCCATATATGGAGAGTACGCTCTTACCAAAAGTAGTTCTTCTATATTCAATTTCACAATCACCCCTGGGTGTTGACCTGGTACTGTCTCTGTGCAGTCTTTTTTTTATGGATGAATTCCATAAGAGGAGAAGGAGCCAGGCCATTTAAACACTTATATATTAAGCATGTTGTTGGGTTGACAACATTTATCTGAAATCAATCTCGGAGACGGTAGGTCTTTCTTGGCTTAGCGTTTTCTCCTGCGCAGAAGGGCGCACCCCAGACACAGCAAGTGTGGCTGAGATTCGCACTCTGCTCTGAGTTTAGCCGAGCTTTTTATTGAGAAAGAAACAATTGGGCAAGTGTACATGATCGGGTAGGTTCACAGGCAGGAAATACATTCCATAGTTATATCTCATTACCACAGAACAAAGGGGATACTCTCATGGACGGAGCAGTATGGACGTCTCATGACTATTAGCTTAACAAAAACGTAGTCTTTAGTGGCCCTGGGAATACATCCCGGTGTCGTACTCATGACTTCAACTTAAATGAGACCTCTGTCTGCTTCAGCCATCCCATGACAATCTCATGATCTGAACATGTCTAGCTAACTGTGGGGCTTATTGTATAGCGCGGCTAATGACTCCAGTCATTAACCGGCCATATGCCCCCAAATCATTTTCACAAGGCTAGATGGTCACATACTGCGGAGAGTCTTGCACACAAAAGTAGATACATAGAATCCAATGATAAAAAGTATATCATTTCCAACACATGTGTTTTTGAAGTTCCTAAAGTTTTCAAAACTGAGATGATACTTTTCCAGAATGTTACAGAGGTGATAAGAGTTGGGTTTTTTGTCTAGTATTGTGATAGCCCTTTTAAAAACCTGTTCAATCGATCTGATGATTGTCGCGTTTGCAAAAGACCAATTTGTAAAACAATATTCCATGTGCGAGAAGATCATACAGATATGGTTTTGCTGCTTCTGTTGTTAGATAGGGTCAAATGTGTTTGAAGTTTCGTAAATTGAACTGAATAGTGTTACTTTTTTGATCTGTCTCTTAAAGGTTAGATTGGAGTCCAAGATCAAGCTGAGATACTTGAAGTGTAGCACACGCTCCAATTCTACTCCCTTAGAGAAAACACCAGACCTCTCAATGGTCGTTGGTCTTTTGCTGAACAACATGAACACGGTTTTCTTTACCGTATTTTTCGCACCAAAAGGTGCACTGGATTATAAAGCGCACCCTCATTGAATTTTTTTATTTTAGAAATTATTTCATATACAGGACGCACCGGATTAAAAGGCGCATAAAATAGAAGCTATACTGCGACAAACTGAGGTTGACTAGGGTTGCGGTATGCATCCGCTAGCCCAGGGGTGGGCAAACTTTTTGACATGCGGGCCGAATTGGGTTCTAAATTTTGACCGGGGGGCCAAACCAGGAGCAGATGGATGTAGTATTTTTGTGAAGTAATAGAAATGACAAGTAAAGGTCATTGCAAAAAAGGTTGTTACTTTTAATAGATAGTAAAGCATGGATATTCAAAAAAAGCTTTTTTGAAAACAAATCCATTTATTAAGAGCATTAAAAAAATATTTCACCAAAAAACTACTATCAGTGATTCTCATTAAATATGAAACTGTTATTATGAATAATAGTTTTCATCACTTCAGCACCTGCAGGTCAGATTTATGAAATATGTTTATCTAATGAGGCGAAATCACATCAAACGGCAAACATTCTGACCAAATACATCATCTTGAAGAATCAGTGAAAGAATACATTTAAATAAAGTAATAAAGAAATCAATAGTATTGTTGGTCTCCTTTATTTGCAAGTGCATCATGGTCTGGAGTAAAATGTGTTGTGGTAATTCTTAGGATAGAGCCGAGGTGTCCGTCCATTAACCTAGATCTGTGACGGGGTTTGTTGACGTTCATGTGGCTGAGCGTCTGCTCACACACGTAGGTCGAGCCAAATGGTCCACTCTTTTTTTAAACACTCGGCACAACAGTGTCCACCTTTATTTTCCTCGGGCCACTCATTTTAATGGAAGGATTCCAGGGGAAGGTTTGTGGGTGGCATTAGCGTAAAACCTTATCTGAACGCTCAGTGCGCGAATTACGAGTATGCTGACGTCACAGCCCACACTCGAAATTTGGCACTGATGGAAATAGAGCGCGGAGTGCGCCGGGTCCGTACTACTTAGTACGTACACGGACTCGTGAGTGCGCACCGAGCTTTCTGACACGGCTTCCGGGAGTAAATGAGCGAGCGGACGGTTCCCCATCTATTGGGGAAACATAGTAATTGAAAAATGACCCAAACAATTTTTAATAATACGATTTGTTCAGGTTTGGCGGGCCGGATTAAACGGCCCCGTGGGCCGGATGTGGCCCGCGGGCCGTAGTTGCCGTAGAGGGCTCTGGTTATTGGCTAGTAATTAGCCAATAACCAATGAGCCCTCTGTAAACAATCGCGTTTCTCAAACTATCTCCTATAAAATGATCGGAACTGACTAAAGTTCGATCTAACATATTGGTACTGCTTACCTATGTTTCCCTTCCATATCGATCCGTAAATTTACTCGAAACATTAACGGAGCAGCTTATATTGAAATGAAATAGCCTCGAGCGTATAGCAGCTATCATTATAGCATTAGCCACCTGCTAACTCCCATGAGCCTCAGCTCGCAGACTCCCATGAGCCTCAGCAAAGTGTTGTGGCAGCCCCCTGTAAACAATCGCGCTTCTCAAACTATCTCCTATAAAATGATCGGAACTGACTAAAGTTCGATCAAACACATCAGTACTGCTTACCTATGTTTCCCTTCTGTATCGATCTGTAAATTTACTCGAAACAGCAACGGAGCAGCCTACTTTGAGATGAAATAGACTCGTTGCGTATAGCAGCTATCATTATAGCATTAGCCACCCGCAAAATCCCATGAGCCTCAGCTCGCAGACTCACTATTAGCCTCAGCAAAGTGTCTGGCAGTCCCCTGTAAACAATCACGTTTCTCAAACTCTCTCCCATAAAAGTCGGAAACGACTAAAGACTGATTTAACACATTGATGCTGCTTATTTATGATTCCGTTGGATATTGATCCGTAAACGTATTCGAAAACATTAAAGGAACAGCCTATTTTTAAATGAAATAGCCTCGTGGGTACAAAAACTATTCAGTGACGCCCCATGACCACGTTTTCCGAAATGCTGGGAAGCGATGCGGCCTTGTAATTTACTAGTCGTACTAAAACGTACTGAAATATTTTGGCAGAGCACTGTGTACAACCAGTATGGATCAACAAATTCATCAATTGATCCATATATAAGGCTCTCTGCATTATAATGCGCACTGTGGTTTTTTGAGTAAAATTTAAGTTTTTAAGTGCGCCTAATAGTGTGGAAAATACGGTACATTGAGCATGAGGCAGGCACTGTTGAGCCAGTCATGTACCCTTTCAAGTGCACTAGTTAGATTGTCAGAGACCTGTTTAGCAGTCTTGCTGTGGACAGTGATGACCGCATTGTCGGCATACATTTGAACATTGCTATCAGGGCACACATCAGGTAGATCATTAATATACCGTATTTTTCGGACTAAAAGGGTTGGAATTGGGGGGTTAGATCACCAAATGATTCCAGAGCGCGGCACCGTTGCTGCTCACTGCTCCCCTCTCCCCCAGGGGATGGATCAAAATCACACGGGGATGGATTAAATGCAGAGGACAAATTTCACCACACCCAGATGTGTGTGTGACGATCATTGGGACTTTAACTTTTAAAAGTCGCGCCGAATACAAGTCGCATCAGCCATAAAATGCACAATATAGAGGAAAAAAACATATGTAAGTCGCTCCGGAGTTGAAGTCACATTTTGGGGGAAATTTATTTGACAAAATCCAAAACCAAAAACAGACATGAACCAGCAACAACAGGCCAACGATACGGTATGCTAACGCGACATAAACACAAACGAGAAGCCGAGAACGGGCCTGATGTAACATTAACAGTTATTCAAATAACTATAACATAAATAACACCTTTATCAAACCATCTGTGTCACTCCAAATCATTAAAGCCATCAATCGACTTCGTGCTCCTTTATGTAAACAAGTCCTATGTCAGCGACGCGTTGCAGTTCAAATTTTTCTACAGGCCCATATAACAATATATAAACTATGTATGAAATAACTAATATAAACAACAATTTTATCAAACCATCCGTGTCACTCCAAATCTTTCAATCCATCGGAATCTTAGTCTTGTGTCACTTAAAAAAAAAAAAAAAAAAAAAAGCACGCACACACACACTCGCTAGCCCGTGGCAACTTTGAACCTCGCCGACACGCCCCGTAACTGGCTCGCGCATCCTTTGCAGTTTGCGCATACGCGGTCAGCACACCAAGACCACCGGCCAGCGCGGCCGCACCGTGGGCGTCTCCAAAAAGAAATAAACTCAGTGCCGTTGTGTTTTCAAAAAACTATCTTCTGCTCTCATTTGCTGATTGAAACCGGACTAAGCGATCCGATTCATCAATAGCGTAGCCTAGCCGCACCGCGTCACAGCGGAAGCAAGACTAACGCTGCATTTGAGGAAAATACGACTAGGAAAAGTGCGCTCCGATACAAACCAATAGGGCTGAGTTGCAATGGCGACTCAGGTGTGATTTGTACTGACTGCGTGATGATATGTTATTATGTACCTGCAACGAATGAATGAAATGCTTCGAATGTATGAGATTGAGAAAATTGCCAAGGTTTGCTGGAGCAACGTCCATCCATCCATTTTCTGAACCGCTTAGTCCCCACGGCGGTCGCGGGCGTGCTGGAGCCTATCCCAGCCGTCATCGGGCAGTAGGCGGGGGACACCCTGAACCGGTTGCCAGCCAATCGCAAGGCACACAGAGACAAACAACCATTCGCACTCACACTCACACCTAGGGACAATTTGGAGTGATCAATCGGCCTACCAAGCATGTTTTTGGGATGTGGGAGGAAACCGGAGTGCCCGGAGAAAACCCACGCGGGCTCGGGGAGAACATGCAAACTACGCACAGGGAGGGCCGGAGGTGGAATCGAACCCTCACCCTCCTAACTGTGAGGCGGACGTGCTACCCAGTGCGCCACGTTGCTGGAGCAACGTCATTTTGTTATTGTGGCTCAATGACATTGCTTTTGCGCAATGCCCGTCAAGTGGACTCTAACTCCCAGACGACTGTTTGACCATTTTTTTTGCGGCCGTGCAGTCATATAATAATATTTGAGACCCCCCCCTGCCATTGAAACCCTGTGTGACTAGCAAACCTGTTTCGACAAGTCATGTAAACATATTGTGAAACAAAGCTGCAAATAGTGTGTTATGTACTTGCTGAAATCAATCAAACAGGCAGAAATGTGCTTTTGTCACGACAGATGGAACAGAATAGATCTAGAATAGATCGTTCTGAACAACCTGCCGTCGGTGATGCCGCTGGATCGGACCACCTCAAACTTTTGCTAGCTTGTGTAAGATAAAACGTTGGCTTAAATGTGTACCGTATTTTTCGGACTAAAAGTTGCTCCAGAATATAGGTTACATTAACCATAAAATGCACAGTATCGTGAAAAAAAAATATATTTAAGTCGCTCCGGAGTATAAGTCGCATTTGGGGGGAAATATATTTGACAAAATCCAACACCAAGAACAGACATGAATGAGGAACAACAGGCTAAACCAGGGGTGGGCAAACCTTTTGACTTGCGGGCCGAATTGGGTTCTAAATTTTGACCGGGGGGCCGAACCAGGAGCAGATGGATGTAGTGTTTGTGTGGAATAATATAAACAACCTGTAAAGGTCATTGCATAAAAGGTTTTGGCCTTTAGTAGGTAGTAAAGCATGGATATTCAAAAAAAGTTTTTTGAAAACAAATGCATTTATTAACAGCATTAAAAAAAATCCCTAAAAAACGTCCAAGGTTGTTAGATCAGTTTTATATTCAGTAGCACATTGTGGGCCAAGATTGATGGGGGATGAGTCTTCGGGGTAGGGCAAGTTCGAAGGAGAGTCTGCTTCCATGGGAGTGGTGCTGGTTATGGGCGATTCGGTGTGTAGGTGGGGGGCTGTTGGTGTGTGTGTGTGGAGGGGGGCTGTTGTCTTCCATCCCGTCTTTCGGCCTTGGCGATCATCTTTGGCCGAGTTCTCGGGTGGGGGCTGTTGTCTTCCATCCCGTCTTCCGGCCTTGGCGATCATCTGTGGACGAGTCCTTGGCTGGCTCCCTCTGGCACCTGCTGGTTTTATCTCCACATGACCTTCCTGTGAACATTCTTCTCCAATCTTGGACATACACTGTCGTACCTCATTCTTTTAATTTTGTCATTTTGTACGAAATTATGTTAGCTTTTGGCTGTGACATCATTAATCTATTGCTGTTCTTTTGATACATCATGTCTTTGCTTATTGTTGGCGACAAAATCTCCGCCATCCTCACGCTGAGCACGGGGGCCCCCCAGGGCTGCGTGCTCAGTCCATTGATCTTCAACCTGCTGACGCATGACTGCACTGCGACCTACAGCGACAACCGCATAGTGAAGTTTGCTGACGACACGACTCTGGTGGGTCTCATCACGAAGGGCGACGAGACTCGGTACAGGTCGGAAGTTGACCTTCTGACCACGTGGTGCAGGGACAACAACCTCCTGCTGAACGTCAATAAGACCAAGGAAATCATTGTTGACTTCCGGAAGGGTCACACAACACACCTGCCGCTGATCATCGACGGTGCTGTGGTGGAAAGGGTGAGCTGCACCAAGTTCCTGGGGGTGCACATCAGTGAGGACCTCTCCTGGTCCGCAAACACCTCGTCACTGGCAAAGAAAGCTCATGTGCTCCTCAGGCAGTCCTGTCTACATTCTACCGTGGCACCATTGAGAGCGTCCTCACCAGTTGCATCGCTGTCTGGGGTGGTAACTGCACTGAACAGAACTTGAAGGCCCTGCAGCGCATAGTGAATACGGCTGGTAAGATTATTGGTGCTTCGCTCCCCTCCCTGAAGGACATTTACACCTCCCATCTCGCCCGCAAGGCAACCTCGATTGCCAGAGATGTGAGTCACCCGGCTCACTCTTTGTTTGACCTTCTGCCCTCTGGGAAGAGGTACAGGAGCCTGCGCTCCCGCACCACCAGAGTCGCCAACAGCTTCTTTCTCCAGGCTGTTAGGGCCCTGAACTCGCTACCCCCTTCTGCGTAGCGTGCGGCACTGTTGCGCTATTTTCGGGAATGTCTGCTGTACGCGCACTTGCTCCTTTTTTTTTCTGCTCCTCTTATTTATTTATTTATTGTTGTGTTATTTATTCATTATTTATTCAGCACGCTTTTGTTATACTTGTTTACTTGTTTGTCTGTTGTGAGCCATGTCTTGTCACCGTGGGATAGGGGGGAACGAAATTTCGGTTTCTTTGTGTGTCTTTGGCATGTGGAGAAATTGACAATAAAGCTGACTTTGACTTTGACTTAATCATGCTTCCAACCGTATCTTTTGTTTGTTAGGCAAACTATTTCCCTCTGTGCAGAGCGTTCAGTAGTAATCAAAAACTGGCGTCTAGCATTAGTCAAAACATAAGATACAATCAAGTACTGAACGGTCAAGACGACTCTGGCCGTGTCCATGATTCAGAGAAAACACATCAGGCATGCATTCCACAGTTCTTTAAGGGTCATTAAGCTATTTAGGCAATATATCAAAAATCATTTGTTATTTCAAAGTCCTCAGAAATATATCAGATCATAAAGTTATAAAAACCTTTCTTATCACCACTTATCAAAAATGTCTAGTTACGTCTTTATTGATTTGGTGTGTAGGTATAATTATATGCTTAAAATGTTTCTTTTATTTATTTAATATGTGAATATACTTGTCTGCTTATGTACTTTATTCAATGAGGTTTGAGCATATCTGTTTTTGTAGCGAGGCAGGACTTTTTGTATTTTGACCTCATTCCTTCAACTTCCTTAAAGTAAGCCTTAAGAACTTTACAGGTTAAGATTAGTCACAAACAGGTGGTGCATCAATGTCCTTGAGCATCCTGCATTGTTTGAAAATGAGAATTGTCGCTAGTTTCAATCCCTGCTATTTGTACAGATCATATTCAAAATGCATTTTTTTACAACAAACTTGAAAGCCTCCCCTTCATTTTCAGTGGGAACAGTGTTGTTGGTCTCCCTTTTTTTGCTAGTGTGTCATAGTCTGGAGTAAAATTTGTTGTGGCAATTCTTAGGAGAGATCCGAGGTGTTGGTCCGTTTACCTAGATCTGTGACGGGTTGATGTTGATGTTCATGTGGCTGAACGTCACTTCGCGTACGTCGAGCCAAATTGTCCACTCTTTTTAAACACTCGGCATTCAGTGTCCACCTTGCTTTTCCTTGGGCGACTCATTTTAATGGAAGGATTCCAGGGGAAGGTTTGTGGGTGGCTTTAGCGTAAAATTGTATCCGAAAGCTCGGCGCGCAAATTACAAGAATGCTGTCGTCACAGCCCACGCTCTAAATTCGGCACTGATACAAAAAGAGCGCGAGTGCGCCATTTCCGTACGACTGAGTACGTACACGCACTTGTGAGTGTGCACCGAGCTTTCTGACACGGCTTCCGGTAGTAAATGCGCAGGCGAGTGGTTCCCCATCTACTGGGGAAACGCAGTCATTGCAGGCAAAATGACCCAAAAAAAAATATTTAATAATACAATTTATTTAGGGTTGGCGGGCCGGATTAAACGGTCCCGTGGGCCGGATGTGGCCCGCGGGCCGTAGTTTGCCCATACCTGTGTTAGCGGGTCATTTTGGACCCGTGTATTAAATCAACCATAAAATACCCTAAAACCAATCTTTTATCATCCAATGCTTTTCTTAACTTTTGTTTAGCTGGTTTGGCTCCTTTATCCATGAAAAGATACCCCTCATTTTCAATGTCTAAAAAGTGGTCAAATGAACCTTAAGAGAAGAAGGCAACAAAATACCGTATTTGCCGGTGTACAGGTCGACTCGGTGTATAAGTCGACCCCCTAAAATTCGACGGAAATTTACGATTTTATGATATATCCTTTGTATAAGTCGAGCTCAATTGTTGCATTATATTAAACTTCAAAATTCAATATGCGAAATTTATTGACGAAATGTGTTCAAATTCCGGGAGGCCGTGCGCATGCGGCTGTTTATAAGCACCGCGGAGGAGATCGCGGCCGGCGAGCTCGCGCACGCCGCCCGGCACCAACGGGAGGTCGGAAATAGCTCCAAGCCGAGCGGATCCGCACTTTATAAGCACCGCGCAGGAGATCGCGGCCGGCGAGCTCGCGCACGCCGCCCGGCACCAACGGGAGGTCGGAAATAGCTCCAAGCCGAGCGGATCGGCACTTTATAAGCACCGCGCAGGAGATCGCGGCCGGCGAGCTCGCGCACGCCGCCCGGCACCAACGGGAGGTCGGAAATAGCTCCAAGCCGAGCGGATCGGCACTTTATAAGCACCGCGCAGGAGATCGCGGCCGGCGAGCTCGCGCACGCCGCCCGGCACCAACGGGAGGTCGGAAATAGCTCCAAGCCGAGCGGATCGGCACTTTATAAGCACCGCGCAGGAGATCGCGGCGCCTCATTGGACTTCCAGCGGGCCGCGCACTCGCGCACGCCGCACGGTTCAAATTTTCTAAGTGCAACGCACAATGAGATGCATGAGAAACGGCCTTGGTTACCATCACATTTGAAGCGATGAATACGAAGTTAAATTTTATGACTCGGTGTATAAGTCGAGGTCGATTTTTTTCGGTCGATTTTGGATCGAAAAAGGTCGACCAATACACCGGCAAATACGGTAATCAGTTGTTCGGTTACCTGAGTGCAACTGAGAGATATTAAAACACATTTCTTAAATGTTCAACAAAAAAAAGATTTTCATTTTAATATTATCAAATGTAGTAACATCTATGGTGTTTCGGGTCATTTTGGACCCGTATATATCTACTTCAAGAAAAGGGCAAAAATAAGTTTTTTTTTTCCTCACAATAGAACTTCAATACAATATTAAATAATATGAAAAACAGAACAGTCATAAATAATGAAAAATTACAATAAAACAACGATTTGCAAGGTCAAAAAACAACAACCAATCGAGACCAAAATCACACCAAAAGAAATCAAGTACTTGTTCTATAAATACTATGTGCAAAGAACATGCCTGTGGGTGTGTGTGTGTGTGTGTGTGTGTGCGTGCGTGTGTGTGCATGTAGGTGTGTGTGTGTGTGTGTGTGTGCGTGCGTGCGTGTGTGTGCATGTAGGTGTGTGTGTGTGTGTGTGTGTGTGTGTGTGTGTGTGCGCGCGGGCGTGCTTGTGTGTGTTTAGATGCATGTGTTGCAAAAAGTGACACTTAGTGTGTTCTTTGCAGATGTATTATTTGCAGGTGAAGCACACTATGTAGGTTTTTCTGTCCATACTGCTAGGGCAGACCTGACACCTTTTTTTTTTCTGAGCAAGGTGGTCTCACTGGCATTGTGGCTGTGGATGTGGATGGAGTGCTTGAGGCACGACTGGCTGCTGAGGAGGAAGGTGATGCTGATGTTTTTCTGGTTGTTGTGGATGTGGATGGCGTGCTTGGTGACCACTGAAGCTGTCTGACCAAGTCTGCAGCAGCTGGGTCTCGGGGCACCCGTTCCCATTGCTCAATGTGCGGCTGGACAAGGGAATTCCCGAGCTCCTCAAGAAACATTCTCCGCTTGGTGTTTTGGGTTGAATTCCACCCTTGGTGAATATGGGTCCACAACACAAATGCATTGTATGCAGACACATTGAGGATGTTGTAAAACACAACCATTGGCCAGCTCCCTGTCATTCGCTGGCAAGTGTAGGTGGCAGTCAGCTTGTCCAGATTGTCCACTCCGCCTTTGTTTTTGTTGTAGTCCAGGATGATGATGGGCTTTTTGTCTCTTCCTGATGACACAGCATCATAGACTTTTTTCCCCTGAAGGTTTGTCATAGCAATTATGACTTTTTTTAGTGACAATGGCAAAAAAAGATCAAAGCACGTCTTGATGTCACATACTCTTGTCACAGCAAACCTCGTGGCCCCTGGGGTCATTTTGATGATGTTTGCATGCACATCAGGAGGAACTGTGCTCCAACGTATGTTGCCATGTTTGGATTGGAGTGATTCAGCAGGAGCAGCTTCAGCACCAGTGACCTCCTCTTCAGACTGATCAGTTGTGTCTGTTTCTTCCAATTAGTACTTCACATCATCTTCGTCCTAAGAGGCCTGCTCATCTCCATCGTTAAAATCCTATGTGTCCTCTCCCGCATTTGCAGCAAAGATGTGATCCAAAGCTTCATTTACAGTCAATCTTCTCCTCATTGTTGCATCCTGTGAATTGGAGATGTGTACTCTGCAAGTCACCACCTCTACACTCAAATGGCTTGACATGCCTGGACATGTCTCCCTTTGTTTGTTCTCGCAGAAAGGCAAAGAGAAAAGCCCCTAAATGAAGCTCAAGTGGTTGGAGAAAGAGGCTGTTGGTTGATTGTGTGTTTATAATTTCATTTTTGGCATTTTTTAATGTTTTATAATCGAAAATTTTAACCGGGTCAAAAATGACCCGAACACCACAAAAGTATTTTTTTTCACCAGAGTACTTTATAAATCAGTAAAAAAACAACAACAACATTATCTTGTTTAAATGGAAGTCCCTGACAAAGTCAAAAAGTTTCAACGCAAAAAAAAAATGTATGAAGTGCTTTTATGAATGCTAAAACTCAAAACGGGTCACTAGTGACCCTAACACAATAGGAAGGTTAAATTAGAAAATACACGTCTGAAAGCAGTGCAACCAGGGGGCTAGCAATGAAAGGAAGCAGATAAACCATTTGGAATTATTTAATACATATTCATGGACAAAATATAATTAACAGTCTGTGATTCAGATATTTTTAGGCCAACAGAGAAGGCCTTGCAGACCCTGACGGCCCACCACTGCTCTAACAACTGTCACCTGCTCCCTCTTGTTACCTCATGTATTTAAATCCCGCCCATGCGTTTCTCCCTGTCTGTGTCTATTGTCGCTTCCCGTCTGTTTCTGCTTCTTTTGGTCCTATCCTGCTTGTCCTTTCCCCCCGGTTTCGTGTGGAAGCTGACGGTCAGAACCCGTTCTTGTATCTGTTCCTGGTCCGAGTAGACTTCTGCTTCTTGCCCGCCGTCCGTGAGTCCCACCTGCGTCTTTGTTCGCCTACCCACCTAACCCTTCAATAAACCCTGGTCCAAGCTGCATTTAGTCGCCCTGCTCCACTCATTCCTGACAAGTGCATGGAATGTGAAAAGAATAAACAAATGCATGGTATATGGTGCGTAAAAGCGTTGCATGGAAAATCAACAAAACATAGTCAGGAAACATTAACGGATTGAATATGAATGAAATTGCTAAATGCAGCAAGTTCACGTCCCAACTGACAGTTTATGTCACACCCAAAAGTTCACCTAACTTCATACAAAATAACAAATTGGCAAGATGTTGAGTGGATGTGCGATAGAGGGTGGAGTGGATGTATGCAGAAGGTCGGTAGTGCAAGAATGGAGGAGAAATGTTTACAAGGAAGAACACTTGGAGATAAAACCAGCAGAGGTGTGAGAGGGAGCACGGCAGGAGAAGGACAGCCAAGAACCCAGCCAAAGTGTGATTACCAAGACCGAAAGACTGGAAGCAGCTGGCGGGAAAAACAATAGCCACCACCAAGTCAACCCCCCCCCACACACACACCGAATTGCCCCCACTCCCATGGAATCAGCTGTCATCAAACTTGCCCCCACTCCCATGGAATCAGTTCTCAACAAACTTGGCCCCCACCAGCATGCGCAACTGAATACTGTATAAGCTGACCAAGGAACTTTGTCATTGCTTTTTCTGAATGGCGATTTTCTGCTCGTGAGCATTGTCGGACAAAAAGCCCAGCGCTGTTTTTTATTTTTCCTTATTTAACAGGAATTGTGATTGAACTCAACCAACCTTTGTAAGTCTAATTTTTTTTTCAGTGTCTTATTCTTTTCCTAAAAACTGAAAAAAGAAAACGAGCACACAGTGAGTGAATTGGTAATTGGCTTTAGGTTCTTGCCGTGAAGCGCTACCTGCGCTTCCCAAATTGTGGATCAAATCTAACAATCTCGATTGGCAACTGACTGGGCTGCAAGATTTGCCACTTCCGCCGTTTCCAAGGCGGTGTTGATGATACCGTCTGTTAGAGTGGTGCTCACTCTAACTTATTTTGCAAGAACCACACGGGAGACAGTATGCCCTTTTAAACACTTGCAAGTAGAGAGTCATTCGTCGCTGTGCATACAGCGATGATCGAATGAGGTCTGACTCAGGCCTCTTGCAAGAGCATTTTTATTGAGAGAAACAGGGTGGGGGTGAGGGTGGGGGTGAGAGTGGACAGGATGGGGTTGAAGCCCCTGGCCTGCTGGTCAAAGCATAGCAGGGGGTCTTTTACGACATTGTGTAAACAAAACAACTTTGATTGCTTCCTCTGCAGCTGGTCAATCACACTCTCCTCCAAAACATCAACCACTATTTTCCACATTTCAACTTTCAACTTCCCCTCTACTCCATACGTTTTCTTCCACTTCGGCATGTATTGCATACAATTAAGAAATCTACCCGCCATGTACTTCTCATCTCCTTCAAGAGCTAGAGATTTACCGTTTTTATTTCCCATCTTAATTTGGGGGCGGCTCGGTGGCGCACTGGGTAGCACGTCCGCCTCACAGTTAGGAGGGTGCGGGTTCGATTCCACCTCCGGCCCTCCCTGTGTGGAGTTTGCATGTTCTCCCCGGGCCCGCGTGGGTTTTCTCCGGGCACTCCGGTTTCCTCCCACATTCCAAAAACATGCTTGGTAGGCCGATTGAAGACTCCAAAATTGTCCCTAGGTGTGAGTGAGATTGGTTGTCTGTCTCTGTGTGCCCTGCGATTGGCTGGCAACCAGTTCAGGGTGTCCCCCGCCTACTGCCCGATGACGGCTGGGATAGGCTCCAGCGCGCACGCGACCCCCGTGGGGACTAAGCGGTTCAGAAAATGGATGGATGGATGGATGGATCTTAATTTGGTATTTTTTTAGGTTTATAAAAAAAAAAATCACATTTTTTTTATTTCTTTGAGGATCCCCATTGCAGGTTTAAATTGACCTTTCAACAAATTACTAGCCTGTGTTATTGCCGTGGATCAATGCTAGAACTGCTATTTAGTCAATTTATCCTACCAGTCACACACTCAACCACAAACTCCAGAGCTTTTTATTTTTAGGCCTACCCAGGATGGGTGTAAAACCCTCCCAAACAGCTTAGAAAAAAAACAGACAAAAAAAGAATCTACGCCCTTCTTCAATTAGGAAAAAGAAACTCTGTTTTTTCTTAGCCCGTTCCTTCCACTGGGACTAGAATCCCAGCTGTTTCTTGGCTTGGAAAAACCAAAGCCATATCTCATAGCTCAGACAAACCAAAGCCGTGTTCGTAGAGTGGTTAGTACTCTGCGTTGTGGCCGCAGCAACCCTGGTTCGACTCCGGGTCAAGGCACCAAAATGTTAGAGTGGTGCTCAATCTAACTTGTTTTGCAAGAACCACACGAGAGACAGTATGCCCTTTTATACACCTGCAAGTGGAGAGTCATTCGTCGCTGTGCATACAGCGATGATCAAATGAGGTCTGACTCAGGCCTCTTGCAAGAGCATTTTTATTGAGAGAAACAGGGTGGGGGTGAGACTGGACAGAATGGAGTTGAAGTCCCTGACCTCTGGTCAAAGCATATCAGGGAGTGTTTTACGACGTTGTGTAAAACAGCTCAAGCTAGGTTATTTATTCCAGGCTACATTCTAACATGAGCATAAAACTAATCCAGCTGGGTTGTTTACTACAGGTTACATTCTAACATAAGCATAGGATAATACTAATCTATCAACCCTAACATATATCTATCAACTCTAACACTGTCGCTGACGTTCATGATGGCATCCCGGCAGACAAATGCGGTTGGTCAGCGTGAACACGTAAAATACAGACCGTAACACGAGAACAAGCAGGTAAATTTCCTCCCATAATGTACATATTTACAAGATTGAAAACACAAACGCGAGCAAGGCGGCGGTGCTGAGTGAGAACATCTGGGCGCCACTTGATTTTGCCGAGGCAGCCAGTGATGTGTCCGTTGCTTTCGCGGCTAATTTGGCGGTGGAGGCCGCCACTCCCGCCTGAGATTTCATGGTGGCCACGTTGGTCCTTGAAAAGGAGTCCAGTATTTCGGTAGTAATAATCACAGCAGAAATTGCTGCCCGGTTGGCGGCCTCCATGGTCGCCTGTGCAGTGAACAGTTCAGGATGGCCAGTTGCTTCAAAAGCATCTTGCAGCATTCCTCCGGAGTACCCATCAGCATGTCCTGCACACATATCGTCAAAACCTTCCAGTCGTTGTCCATTTGTTTGACCATTTGGTGGGCGTCCTTTATGGTTTGCTCCGTCACATGGGAGGCCACTTCTTTTGCCGAGTTCGTTAGCCTAGACGCCATTTGGGCCACCTCGGTGGGCAGGTCGGCCAGCGTGTCCAGGGCCAATCCGTTTTGCAATTCCGCCATGGCTGCCTGGGCGGTGTTTTTGGCTTCCTGGGACGCCGCCATTGCGGCGTTCACTGCGGAACCCAGGTTGTTGTTATCGTTGCTCAGCAAGGTGGCGGCACTCGCCGCTTCCTCCGCGGCGCTCAAGGCGGTTCTGGCTGCCGATTCTGCTCCGACCGCAGCCGTCGAGCACGTTGCACTTACTGCCGCGGCCGAGGCCGTCAAGCTGACCACTAATGACTCTCGAGCAAACTTCATTCCGTATTTTGGCAGGTTTTGCACCATCCTAATCCCTACATCTAATATTGTGTTTGTTGCAATCACTAAATTTTGAGCGCTTGATGAAATTTGTCAGGGTTTTCCAGATTATGGTATGATTATGTTGGAATGCAACCTGTAATAAATAATGTAGCTAGATTAGTTTTATGCTTATGTTGGAATGCAACCTGTGATAAATAACCTAGCTTGTCCCATCCTACACAAAGTCGTAAAACACCCCTTGCTAAGTTTTGACTAGAGGTCAAGGGCTTTCTCTATTCAGTCCACTCTTACCCCAACCCTGTTTCTCTAAAATAAAAATGCTCTTGAAGGAGCCAAGAGTCAGACCTCCATTCGATCATCGCTGTACGCACAGCGACGAATGGACTCTCCACCTGCAGGTGTCTAAAAGGACTTACTTGTCTCCCGTGTGGTTCTTGCAAAATAAGTTGGAATGAGCGAAACTCTAACATTTTGGTGCCGTGACCCGGATCCCTCATATCTGCTATCTGGCTGACGAAGAAGGAAGTGCTGCATTGTTGACAAGCCAGCGTCCATTAGGAGGACTTGGTAAAGAAAGACCTGGGAAGAGAAAGCTTCGCTGGGCCAGCATCTTAGGTCTGACTTCGTCTGACAGAGGTGGATTGACGGGATCCGGCAGTGCAACGAACCAGGGGACAAGTAAGTTAAAGGCCTGAAGTTGAAACGCAGACGTAGAGGTGCACGAGAACAGCTTGGGTTCAAGTCCCAGTGCAAGAAATAGGCTAAGAAAAGCAGAGCTTCTTTTTCGTTCATCGAAGAAGTGCGTAGATTCTTCTTTGTCTGTTTTTCCGAGCTGAGCGATCTGGCTTGGGGTAGAGTCCCAGTGGAAAGAACGTGCTAAGAAACACAGAGCTTCTTTTTTGTTAATCAAAGAAGGGCATAGATTTTTCTTTGTATGTGTTTCCGGCCAAAGAACAGCTTGGGTTCAAGTCCCAGTGGAAGGAACAGGCTAAGAAAAACAGAGCTTCTTTTTCTTAATTGAAGAAGGGCGTAGATTCTTTCTTTTGTCCGTTTTTCCAAGCTGTTTGGGAGGGTTTTACACCCATCCCTGGATAGGCCTAAAAAGCGCTGGAGTTTGTGTGGTTGAGAGTGGTAGGATAAATTGACTAAAAAGCAGTTCTAGCATTGATCCACGGCAATAACACAGGCTAGTAATCTGTTGAAAGGTCAATTTAAACCTGCATTGAGGATCCTCAAAGAAAAAAAAAAAAATTGGAAAAAAAAATTGGAAAACCTAAAACTACTAAAATTAAGATGGGAAATAAGAACGGTAAATCTCTTGCTCTGCTCTTCTTTGAGATGAGAGGTACATGGCAAGTAGATTTCTTAATTGTATGCAATACATGACAAAGTGGAAGAAAAAGTATGGAGTAAAAGGGGAGTTGGAAGTTGAAGTGTGACCAGAAAGTTAAAATTTGCAAATCAAGTGGTAAAGAAATACAACTTGCTTCTAGAAGATAAAAAAAATAAAAAATAAAATAGAATGTGCTGTCCTCGTGTGCGTGGGAGCGACCAGCTCATGATCGACCGCGGAAAATGGCCAACCTGTGACGAATCATTAGTGCTGGGGCCTACCTTTCGCACGCGAGAGCTGTGCATGTGTGTGCTTATGTGTTAAAATGATGAAGATTGGCTAAACCTTTAGTATAAAGAAATTTGCTAGACTGTTGTCTATTCAATTTACACCGCAGAACAGAAACAATTTTGACAGATAAAAATGAGAGGGAAAGAGAGAAATCTGTTTGCGAGCAGAAACTAATTCACACTAGTGCATGCTAGTGTCGAGCCCTCATGAGAAATTCGAAGTAAACAAAACAACAGAACATGCTTTCAGGAATTGGAAGACGCTAAATTGTGAATTTAAGATTTTGCAACGCTACATTTAATAGGAATAATTGATTGGTTGTGTTATAAGATTATACAAAATTCTAAATGTAAACTAAATCTGAGAGATTGAGCTCTTCAAATTTAAAAACAAAGAAAAAAATTCACATTAATTTGCCAGTAGTTTTTTTTTAGTTAAGTTTATTTTGAATTGGTGGATTGTTCTACCAGGAACTTTGAGTTGAAAATGATATACGAATGTTGTGTGGTGAGCTTGGATGAATTGGGACCAATGTGATAGGAAGACTCCTTTTTCGAGACTGTGTGAGATGCATATGATGAGCATTGATGAATGATTGCCTGAATGAAAGGTTGAATGGTTGAAGTCGTTGGCGACTACTATGGAAAATTAGTAGAGCGACTTTGATGAAAGAGTGATTTTGAGCAGGTTGGATGCTAAAAAGAAACACTAGCTTTTGGATTGATAATTAACTAGAGAAAAACCTGGAGAACCAGTAACACATGTAGAAGATGTGTGAACTGAGAAATTGAGAAGCGTTTTGGAAAGAAAGTCAAATTAAATGATGATAGAATCGTATGTAGTAAAGAACACATTCTCCCAAAAGGTTTGTCAAGGTGTGAGGCATGGGCGTTGCCAAGCCTCAGAAGGAGTGAATGAGTAGGACAGATAGTGGAAGATAGTAATAATACAACACTTTATGACAATGAATTTTCGAATACATTTGGTGTTATACTGTGGTAATTTTTTTGTTCTGGTATCATGCAATGTATATCTCACTAGTAAGCATAAGTGTGACCGGGTCATGTTTTGGGTCAGGTTCGTGAGGAATTGTTTGGGCATTGGTCCATGAACGTAGACTGATTGGCACGAGACACGTCTGGTTTCCATTAACAACTGACAAGAGATGCACCGTGTTGAGTTGGGGAGGCTGACTGTGGGGTCATAGATTGCCCAGCAGCCCCATGTGCGCCCACCCAAGTGAGAAAAGGCGTGCTTTCTCATAAATAATCAGGAGATACGTATTGCGAGTAATCTGTTGGTCCTTTCTTTAAGACCCTTTAAATGGTTTTCTGGTGTGGATAGGTTAGCAACACAAGGGATTTAGAGGTTCAAAAGAAAGACAGTTAGAAGAAAACAACATTTTTGATTTGGACAATTGCAGGCTAACAGGAACATGAGAAAGATAAGAACTAAGAAGTAGGATCCAATTTGATTGGAGAGACTGAGAATTCACAGCACCATATTCTAAGTCACATTTTTGAGCAAGCATGACAGTTAATAACATTTAAGAGGTCGAGACATATATCAGGGCTAGATGTGGAACGCAGACCTCGATGAGTTAATTTTCAATAATGATACTGAAGACAACATACTGTCCCATTAAATTGGAACTATAGATAAAATGTAGCTCAAAAATAGAATGAGTTGCAGGATTTACAATATAAAAATGAGACCGCTGTTATTAGGAGAATTTGAAGTTTGGTAAATAAACGTTACCAGCAAATTGATGGAAGCAGCTACATTTGGAGATAGTCTTACTAGTTTGATGTCCCAGCCTGTCATTCTCAGTGTCAGGGTCCCTGAAACTCGATCCGAGACTTTGCCTACAGCCGTGAACAACTACAAAATGGTGCCTGGCTCTGAAGCACCTTTGACCTTTGGCGAAGGACAAGAAAAGATTACTGTTGTGCTTGGAGAGGGGCAAGTCCACTCCGGAGGACAGACAACATCCTCGGGGACGAGAAAAGACAGTGAGAAGCGGAGGAACTCACAATGATAAAAATGAATTCATTTGAACAATGGACTCATTCAAGAGTGATGAAGGAGTTTGCTCTGAAGCAACAACAAAATAACACCAACTTGAGAGGGTGAAGTGTGGCAAAAGATATGGACTTGGAGTGTCCGATGACCAAATCGCACTCCTTGCTACGGCGTTACCAAACTTGGTGGAGCTTGGTTGAAAATGGAAGGGAGGTTCATTGTGCACTGAGTTTGACAGAACTGAGGAGATTAAAAAAAAAAAGAAAAATACGTAGGGCTACAGAGAAAAGCATTATAATCAGAGATTGAACGGATTTGGATAAAACAAATAGGCTAAAACGGTAGGAAACAAGAGCAAGATCTGATATTTTGGCTCGTCAAGCTTACGAAGTAGAGGTCGAGTTATATAAATTTTAGAACAGGACATTTGGACTAAAGTGAATTCAGTCAGGAGGAAGCTAGGTTGCTTAATGTACCTATTCAATACAATAGTAAGGTTTTTTGTACCACAGTGGAGGTTGGATGGTCAGAAAGTTAGGTACGTTCAATTTTTGACATTCACACAATCATGCATAGGAGTCGCACAAGGCGACAGTTAACAAGACAATGACTGCAATAGGGGCCACCTACGACTGCACTGACATGAAAAAGTAGAAGCGAGAGAGCAGAGTATGGGATTATATGCTAAAACGTCTGCTATACAGTTACCAATAGGAGATTCTATCAAAAGAAGCTGCACGAGAGATGTATTAGAATCCCTTTGTCTGTGTGTTCTGTGTTCGTGCGTAATCTCTGTAAAGTTGTGACAGTCTGTTGTCGTTCGTCTGAACTTTGTATGCCGTTTTGTGTATGTGTGTGTGTGTGTGTGTGTGTGTGTGTGTGTGTGTGTGTGTGTGTGTGTGTGTGTGTGTGTGTGTGTGTGGCACACCCTGTGTGGGTGCGGGCGTGTGAGGAGAAAGAAGGCATGGATAAGACAATCTCTTTTAAAACAGGAGGCAATAAATGGGAAAGCCCCTGTCATAAGTAGTCTTTGGTTAGAGGGAATCATTAGGAAGTGTTCAAACTCTTCCCGCAAACACTCCTACTTGCCAGTTAAATGGGCACTACAATTGACTACGAGAGTTGCAAACAACAGATGAAGAGCAGTCCTTGGCAGATTATATGATCAGGACGCTCAAACTGTGTCAAAGACAAATTTACTGCCGCCTGATCTTTCCTCCTCACAGGTCGACAACCCCATCAATCCAGGAGACTGGGTCTACATCAAGGTCATCAAAAGAAAGAACTGGGCCAGCCACGACGGGAGGGACCATTCCAAGTCTTGCTGACTACCGCAGTGAAGATCGCTGTACGGCCCAGTTGGATTCACCTCAGCCACTGCAAGTTGCAGAGGGTACTGGACCCCTACTTCGGAGTGGTGGGGCGTCTCAATGATGGTGAAGCGAACAACGATCCCCACTCTGCTAGGCGAGGGGATGTCCCGGTGTCTCTGCTATCCTAGTAGCAATGGGGATCCATATGCCAGATGGATCCTCTGCTGCGTTGTGGTTGGAGCGTGCTATGGTCTATGGACTCATCTGAACAGACCAAATGACAATGTTGACCGTGGAAAACGATGGTCACACGATGAGAACTTTAAAGCCATACGAAACCAACACTTGGTACCAGTATGTAAAGGTCACTGTGAGAGCTTCCACACAGGAGGGACGTTATGTGTGTTCAAAACTCCCCTCTTCCTCCACACAAGTTCACTTGGAGGCCAGAGCAATGAATGTCACTGAAGCGAAATGTATGGCATCCATGGGAGGAGTTGGATATCAACACCGAGCTGTCACAATCAGTGATGCCGACCCATCCCGGCCTGGACTTGCAGACGGTGCCTATGATGAACTCTTCTGGGCAAATCTCAATGTGACTGTTAGAAGATGAACAATACCACAAGTGGCCTACACAGGGAGACCAGCTGGAGTGAATTACACATGTTACATCCAAGGTAACGGGACCCACAAATGCATTAACGACGACTGCTCTCCAGGAGGAAACTGGATGGGAGCTTTGGACATCACCGCTGTGTGCCAGGATGAAAGAGCCGTTTTCAAGGTGTAAGGGCTCTACTACCAACATGGCTGCACCATCGGACGGGACCTACTTCATTCAGAAGTTTAGAAGCACTGCCTCACCTGCATCCTATGAGTGCACGTGCCTGTTCAGAACGGATCATACTTTTGTGGTCACAAGAGTTGTCCGATGCTGCCTGCCAACTGGACGCAAGTGTGTGCACCAGTGTGAGTGACAGACCACACCTACAGACTACAACATCATCAGCTGACAAAAACACAACTTCTTGGACGTGACAGATGTGATAATAATAATGAAACGTGGATTGCGTAGATGCTGTTCTGCTGAGCATGTTTTACAGAAACTTGTTGATTTGACCATCAAAAATGCTTCGCAAGTGATGGATACAATGATGTACTGTTTCTGTGTTTTTCTTTTTCTTTTTTTTTTAATTGATAGCATTCTGGTCGTCTTAGGTAGAGGGACCGTGTGGGACTTTTCCTGCTAAATAATATCTGGCCAGCAGGTTTTTCGCTTCCACAATGAGTTTGATCTGGGGTATTGAGGGACAACCTCATCTTCACTGGAAATTGTTGCTATCATTGTTTGTTGTTTTTTATTTTTACTATTCTTCTTTCTTCGTTATATTTTCTTGCTTGCCTTTGTTGTTTGGGGTGGGAATAATCACACTGATCATGGGCATACAGGAGGGGAGGGGCGAGCACACAGACAGAAACCAAGACAACAGACACATAGTGGAGCAGTTGGGGACGAGACGTGACAGAACCCCCCCCACAAGGGACGGCTCCCGACGTCCCAAAAAAAAACTAGGGGAACCGAACCGCACTCGGGCGGCGACTAGGGGAACCGAACCGCACTCGGGCGGCGACTTGGGGGACAGAACCGCACTCGGGCGGCGACTTGGGGGACAGAACCGCACTCGGGCGGCAACTTGGGGAACCGAACCGCACTTAGGCGGCCAACTGGGGGACCGAACCGCGCTCGGGCGGCGAACTGGGGGACCGAACCGCACTCTGGCGGGTACTTGGGGAACCTGAACCGCACTCTGGCGGGTACTCTAACATGAACCGCACTCGGGCGGCAACCCTAACATGAATCGCACTCTGGCGGCAATCCTAACATGAACCGCTCTCGGGCGGCAACCCTAACATGAACTGCACTCGGGCGGCAACCCTAACCTGAACCGCACTCGGGCGGCAACCCTAACCTGAACCGCACTCGGGCGGCAACCCTAACCTGAACCGCACTCGGGCGGCAACCCTAACATGAACCGCAATCTGCGGCAACACAAACATGAACCGCACTCGGGCGGCAACCCAAACATAAGGTGCACTCGGATGGCGACTCTGGAAGTCCGTACAGCAATTGGCGGCGACTCTGGAAGTCTGTGCCGCGATCGGCGGCAACTCTGAAAGTCCGTACCGTGATCGGCGGCATTTCAGAAGGCGTGGCTGTGCGTAGCGGCAGGAGCCATCACGCGCCGCAGCAGTGGGCGTGGAGCCAGGTGCAGCTGGCTCAAAGTCCGGCGACGACCACGGGTCCGGCGTTGCTGGCAAGAAGTCCGACGACGGCCGTGGGTCCAGTGACGCCGGGGTGAGGCCCGATGGTGGCCGCGAGTCTGATGGCGGTCGCGGGTCCGGCGTCGCTGGAGCGAAGTCTGGCGGCGGCCGCGGGTTCGGAGTCGCGGGAGCAAGTTCGACGGCAGCTGTGGAGCCCACGGCGATGAAACCTGCTCAGACGTGGATCGGGCGTCGCAGTGGAAGCTGGTGGTGGAGGGGGGTCCAAGCGCTGGTCGTTTTGGTGGTTGGATCATTCTGTCACGGTCGGGTGGAGCATGGAGCAGGACGACCAAGTGCAGCTTAGACCAGGGTTTATTGGTGAACTCAAAAAAGGCAAACTAACAGACTCGGCAACTGACATGACTTAACAAAACCTAACAACGAGCCTGACCAAAAAGACGGGAAACAAAAAGACAGGGTGACATTACCAACGACAGGAAGAGGAACCAAAAAGACATCATGACATGAACACATAACATAAATCCAACATCGAACGACCACAACCAATGATCCGACCGGGAGTGAGGGGCAGACAGGACTTATATACACGACAGGTAACGAGAGGCAGGTGGGAATAATCACACTGATCATGGGCACACAGGAGGGGAGGGGCGAGCACACAGACAGAAACCAAGACAACAGACACATAGTGGAGCAGTTGGGGACGAGACGTGACACCAATATCTTCTTACAGACCCAGAGTAAAACAGTATCCTTTGAAGCCTGAAGCTTCTATAGGCATTGAACCAGTCATTAAAGATCTATTAAAGGCAGGAATAATTAGGAAATGTAATGACTCTCCATGTAATAGACTTATATTCCCAGTTCAAAAAGCAGAAGCATCAAAATGGAGAATGATCCAGGATTTGAGAGCTGTAAATGATGCAGTGCAGACCAGGGCACCAAACGTTCCTGATCCGCACACATTACTAAATTCATTGCAGCCAAATAGGACTCATTTCACCGTGATTGATTTGAGTAATGCATTTTTCTCTATTCCTGTAGCTGATGATTCTCAGTATTGGTTCGCATTCACCTATAAGGGTCAGGGGTACACCTATACCAGATTACCACAAGGTTTTACCGACAGCCCAACCATTTTCACACAGGCTATCATGAACTGTATGGCTGGTTTCACACCTTCATCTGAGAGTCAAGTTTTGGTCTACGTTGATGATATTTTAATTGCTTCAGAAACAAAGGAAGCATGCAGACGAGATTCCCTCCTTCTTCTGCAACACCTAGGCCAGACAGGAAATAAAGTCAGTAAATAGAAGTTACAATGGGTAAAACCAGAAGTGAATTATCTTGGTCACACACTCTCAGCAAGGGGAAGAGCAGTACAACAGGCTATATTAGACACAAAGAAACAACTTATGTCTTTCTTAGGACTATGTAATTACTGCAGAGCCTGGGTTCCACTCTATGCTGAAATGGTTCAACCACTAATAGAGGTAGCTCATGGACAGCCATTAGCACTCAAAGATAAAATCACGTGGACACCAGAAGCAGAAGAAGCATTCACAAAATTGAAAATGGCTTTGGTTCAAACAACAAATTTGATCCTACCTGACTACAGCAAAAGGTTTATGCAAACAGTGGACTGTAAAGATGGGTTTATGACATCAGAACTGACTCAACAACATGGCATGAAATGGCTACCAATAGCTTTCTATTCCAAAAGACTTGACCCTGTAGCTAGAGCTTTGCCACCATGTGTTCAAGCTATATGTGCTGCTGCAATGGCAGTAGAATTGTCAGCAGACGTTATCTTGTTCCATCCCACAGACCTGTTCGTACCACATGCTGTTGATGTGTTGTTACTTCAAAGTAAAATGAATATGCTGTCTCCAGCCAGACATTTATCTTATACAGCTCTGTTACTGTCACAGCCACACATAACCATTAAACGCTGCACTGTATTAAATTCAGCTACTTTACTCCCTACACCACATGATGGAATACCTCATAATTGTGTAGAGGAAACTGAACAACTGCAGCTTCCCAGAGGAGATTTGTCAGACACACCACTCACCACAGGTAAAACGTGGTTTGTAGATGGGTCTTGCTCAAGAACACCAATAGGAAAAACGCAGACAGGTTATGCTGTAGTGAAAAACCCAGATACAGTAAGAGAAGCAGCAACTCTTCCTTCGCATTTCTCAGCCCAAGCAGCTGAAATCATTGCACTGACCAGAGCATGTATTCTTGCAGATGGACAAGACCTGACTGTATACACAGACAGCCAGTATGCATTTTCAACAGTTTTTTACTTTGCAAAACAATGGGAAAGGGGTGGAATGATAACTTCAACAGGAAAGCAAATAACACATGCACAACTTCTAATCCAGCTCCTCCAGGCAGTAATGTTGCCCACAAAGCTTGCAATTTGCAAATGTGAGGCACACACACGGAGGAAAGACTTGGTATCACTAAGCAATGCCTTAGCAGATAAAATAGCAAAGGAAGCTGCTATAGGCAAATACGGAACCTCAGACCTATTCCTGAGATTGCCGTCAGAAAAGGAGGAACTGATAAATACACAGATCTTGCATGATATGCAACATTTAGCCCCTAAACAAGAACAGAAAATGTGGATTGCTAAAGGTGCACAACTGACAGACAAAGACATATACGTCGTAAATAAGAAGCCTGTTCTCCCTAAATCCCTTTTTAGTGCAGCTGCAATTTCTACACACGGAAGTACTCGTGTCGACAGTGGGGATGCAGGAGCTAATATCACAACACTTTACAACGTATGGTTTCGATTTGTGCTCAAAACGGTTTTGTAGAGCGTGTGAAGTATGTATAAAAATAATCCACAAGGGAATGTAAGACCAAAAAGAGGAAAATTCCCAGAACCGACATATCCGTTCCAAATGTTGCATATGGACTTCATAGAACTAAACAGGTGTGGACTGTACAAATACTGTTTAGTCCTAATTGATGCCAAGGTGGACAGAAATAATCCCAGCAAAAAATGCAGATGCTACAACAGTAGCAAAGGCTATCTGCAAGACCATCATTCCCAGTTATGGCATCCCAGAGACCATTTACAGTGACAACGGACCACATTTTGTCAATTCAGTCATCAACAAAATGGCTGAACACTTGTAGATTACATTAAGATTACGGACAAATGGAACAATTAAAAATAGATTAACCAAATGCATGGCAGAAACGGGAAGACCATGGCCCGAATGTCTAGATTTGGTAAAACTCTATATGAGGATTATGCCCTGTATTAACCCCTTATGAGATCATTCATGGCAGAGCATACAGGCTCCCTCTGTTCTCACATGATTTAGACCAGACCTGGGCAAAATACGGCCCGCAGGCCACATCTGGCCCTTTGTGCGTCCCTGTCCGGCCCGCATGAGGCCAATCGAAAATTATATTTGATTACAACTTAATTTAAAAAAAAATCTGTGTCGTGCGTGCAATACAACTGTTTTGCTTTTATTTTGAAAGGCGTCGCACTTCCGTGTAGAGTACGTGTATGTGAGCTGTGCGTGAAGGTGAGCAGTGCGAAGTAATGCTGCCCGCGAAATGTGTGCTGATCCTCAGAAAAGAAAAGTTGACAAGGAGCGCCGTGTTTTCAACAAGACATGGACTGCCAAGTATTTCTTTACAGAAATGAAAGGTAAAGCCGTGTGCCTGATTTGTGGTACACAGGTCGCTGTGTTTAAAGAATATAATTTGAGTCGCCACTACACGACCAAGCATGAGAAAAAATACATCTGTCTGATAAACAGCGCGCATCAGAGGCTGATGCATTCCTAGCAAAACTGCAAGCCCAACAAGGACTTTTTCTCAAACTTCACACCCAGAGATGCAGCGGCTTTGTCGTTTGAGGAAAAATTAAAGAAGTTAAGAATAAATTGTACTGATTAATGATTGTTTTTTATTTGACCTATACACCACAATTTCACATAGCTTAATATAAATATAAACAGAATAATTGTATTCTTCTAATTACCAGTACAAGCTATTTAAAATAAATAATTTAGTGCATTTTACAATGGAAGAAAATCGAGCAGGTTTAAGTAGGTGTGGCCCTTTGACACAACTCAGGTTTTTCATGTGGCCCCTTGTAAAAATTAATTGCCTACCCCTGATTTAGACAAAGCCACAGAAGAGCTAACTCTAGCTGACTACATGATCAAAACCATGCAAACGAAAGAAGTCTCAAATGCAAATTTACTGCCCTCCACTCCTTTATCTCCACAGGATGACTCAGCAAAACCAGGTGACTGGGTTTTCATCAAAGTAATCAAGAGAAAGACGTGGTCTTCACCTCGGTGGGAGGGACCATTCCAAGTCCTACTCGCCACACCCATAGCTGTCAAGATTGACCCAGCTGGTCTCAGCCACTGTAAGCTGCAGAGAGTGCTTGGCTCCGAGGCCCCGGTCAGGGCGAAGTCTGGCTACAAAGGGGGTGTCAATTTTAGTTTGGCATCAGTCTCAACCTTCACCTCGATGAATACCACAGCAGCAATCAGACAAATCCTAGCACGAGGCGAAAATCCCCACTCTATCATCAAAGGGGGATGGTGGCTCTGTGGTCGCCGAAGCTACGCAGTCCTTCCAGGACAATGGGATGGCACATGTGCCCCCGTATATGTGTCATCACACTGTGTTCCTCAGTCTGACACATTTTCAGGAACATCATCAGCGAAAGACACGTGCAGCTGTTGCTCCCACCTTCCATCCCTACACCAGTGTCTGGGGCTCAGACGTACCAGATGAATTCAAGCTTTGGAGCACAGGACAAAAGTTGGCACTCGTACTTTTCCCACAGGCGGGTGTGGCTAAGACTATTATCCGAATAGAAACTATGGACTACGGGTTGAAGACCTTTGCGAATTTTACTCTAGAAGCCCTTACAGGTTACCAGACGGCGCTGCAAGCTATGAGACTAATGGCACTACAGTCCCGAATGGTTTTGGACCTCCTGACTGCCAAGTCGCCGCCCGAGTACGGTTCTGTCTCCCAAGTCGCCGCTCGAGTGCGGTTCGGTTCCCCAAGTCGCCGCCCGAGTGCGGTTCGGTTCCCCAAGTCGCCGCCCGAGTGCGGTTCGGTTCCCCAAGTCCTCTGCTTCGGAAGTCCATTTTAACAGAGTGGACATTGAGATGTTCTCTTCATACATCAATTTGGACAGAGGAGCAACAATTTGTGCATAATCAGGTATCCAGCTTCTACAATAACCCGTGAGTCCCAGAAAAGACATCATTTGTTTTTTTTGTGAGTGGTTTAGGAGCTTGCAAAATGGAGGTTTTCCTACTTTCAACTATAGTGCGACCTTGAGAACTATATTTAATTATTAAATATTTAATTTCAGTGGACCACAACTGGAGTTTGCTCTTGCTGCCCTTGCGGCCTTCATCTGCCAAATGGCGCAACACAACAAGTGTGTCTGTTTGACAGGAAGCACAATCAGGGGATGCTATCAAAATGTCATCAACATAGAGCAAAATTTGACTCCCCATTGGTGGGATAAATTTTGCCATGCTGGCTGCCATCACCTGTGAGTAAATTGTCGGGCTTTCACAATACCCTTGGGGCAACCTGGTAAAGGTGTACCTCAAGCCAGCGTATGTAAATGCAAACCAAAACTGACTTTCTTCAGCAATAGGGACAGAGAAAAAGGCATTGCTAATGTCAATTACTGAAAAAAAAAATTGCACCAGGTATTAACGAATTCAACAAGGTATGCGGGTCAGGGACACAAGGTGCTCTCTGAATGACAGCATTGTTTACAGCTTGCAAATCTTGTACCAACCTCCACCCTACAGAAGCCTTCTTTACAGGGAAAATTGGAGTATTGCAGGGAGAATCAGGGCATGATTTTAATAGATCTGAAATGACAGGTGCGATGCCTTGTAAGGCATCTGGTTTTAATGGGTACTGTCTCACGCAAGGGCGGTATTCGGTTTTAGGTCTTATGACAACAGGAAGTGCTCCCTTCACAAGACCTACATCAGAAGGACCCGCAGACCAAAGATCACTTGGGATCTCAGCGAGGATCTGCTCGTCATCTGGCGACAGTACAAAATCTCAGAATGAGGGAGCTTTCTCAGAGCAGGAGTCAACGTGAACTCCACTAATAAATGACAGGACCTGGTTCATGTTTTGTTTAAAAAGCTTGGCAGAGGGACTATAAAAGGAGTCAGGACCGACTTGAGTCCAATCAGAAGCCGCCAACGCATCTCCGGCCATAAATCCCAAGCTTTGCCACGTGGCAGTGAAAGGCCGAAACAAGGAGATGTGGAGCAGAGTGTGAGAGATGTGCAATTTCTGAATTGCAGAGGAAGCCGGCTCTATGACTACACAGGCACGGCTCTCACCATCATGCAGGAGGAAAGATGTCCTCAAGGAGGCAGGTGTAACAGCCTCAAGCATGTTTTCGTAGTTGTGATCAGGACCAGGCGTGTCTTTATGCCACATGGTTATGTGCATGAGCGGGTCCATCGCCTATTCGCGACAACGCAAAAGGGTGCCCGCTTGAGCCAGAAGAGGTGATCCAAAATGCACTACTTCTGCATCAGTCAAATCCAAAGAATAAAAATAGTAACAATGAAATTGACCAAAAACCTGTAATTGGTGTCGACTTTTGACAACGATTTTGTCATTAAGGGACACGAGGGAAAGACCAAGGGCAGTGAGAGCATCTCGTCCTAGTAAATTAATAGGGCATTTGGGCATCACCAAAATGGGAATGCAACAACTTCCCCCTTCTGGGTCCCGTATCCAAACTGGTCGAGACTGGGGAACTGGGGTTGTCATCCCATTTGCTGCTCTGACCCAGAAGGTCTTCCCATCTTCCCACACATCTGCAGGTATGTCGCGACACGTAGTCACAGATGCACCTGAGTCGCACAGAAAGGTTATGGGAGTCCCATTCATCATCAGAGTTATCACAGGTTTCTCTACATTGTTCATCAATAAGTCCTGAATGTTCAAATCTACATCAACAGGGGGAGCTGTTGTCAGGACGGTTTTTTCAATGTTTTGTTGACCGTCGGTTAGTCATAAGGGAGGATTAACCTGACCCTTACGGTAATCCGGACAGTTTTTTGCTGTATGGCCTTCTTTGCCACATGACCAACAAATAGGAGGTCGGTTGCTATATTGTTTAGACTGACCTGGGGCAGGCTGGCTTTTTGGGTCATAATCGAAAGGACCACGATTATACCCTCCTCTGCCTTTGCCACGGAAGCCTTCACGACCGCGCCCACCCTCACGACCACGCTCACCCTGGCGTGGTTCGAAGGTTCTATTTTGATAGAACACGTCAGACGAATCATCTTTAACAAGAAAGATGGTGCCCATTTGCCCTTTTTCTTTCCCTTTTTTCAAATTGACAACTTTCACCATTGAGAGCGTCCTCACCAGTTGCATCGCTGTCTGGGGTGGTAACTGCACTGAACAGAACTTGAAGGCCCTGCAGCGCATAGTGAATACGGCTGGTAAGATTATTGGTGCTTCGCTCCCCCCCCTGAAGGACATTTACACCTCCCATCTCGCCCGCAAGGCAACCTCGATTGCGAGTGATGTGAGTCACCCGGCTCACTCTTTGTTTGACCTTCTGCCCTCTGGGAAGCCTGCGCTCCCGCACCACCAGACTCGCCAACAGCTTCTTTCTCCAGGCTGTTAGGACCCTGAACTCGCTACCCCCTTCTGTGTAGCGTGCGGCACTGTTGCACTATTTTTCTAGAATGTCTGCTGTACGCGCACTTGCTCCTTTTTGCTCCTCTTATTTATTTATTTGTTGTGTTATTTATTCATTATTTATTCAGTACGCTGTTGTTTACTTGTTTACTTGATTGTCTATTGTGGGCCATGTCTTGTCACCGTGGGATAGGGGGGAACGAAATTTCGGTTTCTTTGTGTGTCTTTGGCATGTGGAGAAATTGACAATAAAGCTGACTTTGACTTTGACTTCTCAGCGTGTATAGCATGATCAATAAACTGCTGCAATGTAGAGGTTGGGAAAGTGATCATATGTTTAGCAACCCAGCTCTGGATTGCTGGTCGTGAATTTGCAGGTAGAGCATTTTTGAGCTGTTGGTTATAGACATCAGTTCCAGGCTCCAAGCCGCTATTGGCTTTGAACACCTTTTCCAGTCTGTGTCTAAAATCTTCAAACAGCTCATCTTTTTGTCTGGTTCAGCCAATATCTGTATAATTTGCTCTACGTTGAAATTTTATTCTTATCCTACCCAATAGTTGGTCAATTTGAGTTTAGAATGGCAACCCATTATATTGTAAAGGGCGGCCATGGAGATAAAAGGGATTCCAGTCGCTCTTAACGCTGGCCCACTCTTTTGTTAAGGTTGCCATAAAAACCTGCTGCACCTCATCACCTCTCAAATTATAGGAAGCAATGAGTTGTATCATGTCAGTGCAGTATTGTTCACTGTCTTCAGAAGGCAATGCTATTCCCTCTGTTGCTGATTTTACATCAGCTTGTGTCCATGTTCTGTATACTAAAATTGTGGGTCCCCCATCATCATGAGGATTTGCCACTTGAATCATTGGGTAGGCGTCAGCTACTGCTGCTCCCATTTTGCTTGAGCTGCAGTTGCCGCGGGGGCCAAGGGAGAGGAAGTCTCTAACTTCACACGGCTCCGTGTCATCATGCCATGAGCAGAATCACTATATTTTGGAGGATCGTCTGCGTTTGGCAATTTGGGGTACAAAGCCGGAAAGGATAGTTCGCTTTGGCGTGCCACAACATCTTTCCTTGTAATTTGATCATCATCTTCAACTTCCTCCTTCACACTCTCAGCCACGGCTCTCAAGTGAGACCGTGCTGATATTGTTTCATCATCTTCCTGCCTATGCAACAACAAGCTCTTTTTAGCTTTTTCTTCACTTCACTTATCTTTCAGTTTTTCTCTTATTTGTCCACATTTTCTTTTCTCAGCTTCCAATTCCCATTTTACTATTAAATGATACCCGTCTTTGTTATTTTTATTTGCACCACATTTGGCATTAATTGATTGTTTGAGGTTATTCGACGAATTTGAGCTCAACTGACCATCAAAGTTGTAATTGGTTACCCATTTGTCAAGATATTTTACATTTTCAGGGTCGACCCACTCCATTAATTTCCAATCCTTGCATTTTAATTCATGTCGGGGTAGGGACTTTTTCTTACTATTTGATTTTCCCATGGTTTATTTTTCTAAATTTCGGAGTTGGCAATTCGAATGGCACCTACAGTGTCCTAAAAGCCAACTTTATTCACAGGACAGTGGTTAAATGTTCGATGTGTGGTAAGTCTCCTTTCACCTCCCCGAAGGGAGCAGAGAGTTCTTGCCTCTGCCTCCACACAAAGCCACTGTTTACAATTCTGTGCTTTAATATAGAGGAGAGCTCTAATGAGATCACTCTCAATCAAACCATACACATAACACAACACACTTTCAGTCGACTTTCAGGCAAGCAGAGGAGTCCGCCCTCCTGCGGAATTTAACTAACTTGGAAGTTAGGGGGCTCCACAACGCCCCTGCGGAATTTAACTGCTCTCAATTACCTGTGCTTTTATCAGAAAAACAGAGGAGTCCGCCCTCCCGTGGAATTTAACCAACCTATAAGTTAGGGGGCTCCACCACCCCAGCGGAATTTAACTGTTTTTAATTGCACTTGATAGGGTCTAGAATTGTCAAGGTTTTAGGTGACCTCTTGTCACCAGTCTTTCATGTCTTTTAGTGGAATTAACATTCTTACTCACGGTCTGCTGGTTCTCTTCCTCGGATGATCTCGTCAACCCCTCCGGTGTCCAACCGACTGATCGAGACAGTCCCGTCAAAGGGCTTTGTTTACCTCAGCCAAGGATTTTCAGCTGTGTCGAAGAGTCCGCTGGACCACGTCAGGTGTGTTGAGATCCCGGAACAAGCCCCCAATTTCTGTCAGGTTTATTTTACTGACGTGTACTATAAAGTAAAGAGAAAAAACTCAGCAAACAGAAATCATAATGAGACAAGACACAACAAGACGCATCTCTCTTTGTCTCTGTGATAAAAACAGGAAACTTGACGTTCTCTTGCCGTTCCATCTGAGAGTGTAAAACTGCGGTCAGGCATGTTGTTTCTACAAATTGTCTCGGTAGACGTTCTCTTTTTGCAGAGTTGCAAGCTGGTACCTGCGTCCTGCCTGACCCAGCCGTCACCTCTCTCGTGACCCAGCTGTAACGTTTCTTTTCTGTTGCACAACATAAAAACAGCAAACCCAAACAGCAAGCATATATTGCAATAATATTGCAGTAAAGCATTGATTAGAGAACACATGATAACATATATGGCCCAGTTTGTCCTTTTTGATGACCTTTATGTCGTCTCAGTCTCCTGGCTTGGAGCGGTTGTTGACCTGTGGGGAAGAAAGATCAGGCGGCAGTAAATTTGCATTTGACACATCTTTCAATTTGAATGCTCTGATTATGCCAAGGACTGTTCTTTGTCTGTTCTTTGCATCTCTTGTAGTCAATTTTATTGCCCTTTTGAACTGGGCAGATAGGAGTGTTTGCGGTAAGAGTTTGAGCACTTCCTAATGATTCCTCCTAACCGAAGACCATTTATGACAGGGGCTATCCCATTTATTGCCTCCTGTTTCAAAGGAGATTCTCTGATCTTGGTTGGATTTGTATTGGGGTAATGGACGGTACAAGTCCTACATCAGATGGGCCCTTTGTCCACAGTTTTTCAGGAAGCCCAGCCAATTCCCCCTCTTCCTTTTCATTCAAACAAGTGTTGATTAGCCAGGGAAGCGCATAAGCGCGTGCCCTTAACACCTACACCACTTCCTCATAGCTTATTTAGTCACTTTTCAATCATCTTCCGATTGCTTCAAGCAAAAGTTTGAAAAGCTTGAGAAAAATCTATGTCGTAAAGTGTTGTACTATTACTATCTTTCACTATCTGTCCTACTCCCTCCCTCCTTCTGAGGCTTGGCATGCCTCACACTTTGTCAAACTTTTTTTTGAGACGATGTGTTCACATATGATTCTATCATCATTTAATTTGACTTTCTTTCCAAAACGCTTCTCAAATTCCCAGTTCACACATCTCCTGCATGTGTTACAGGGTCTCTAGTTTTTTTCTCTCGTTAATTATCAATTCAAAAGCAACCCTTTTTCTTATTTTTTCTTAGCATTTAACTTACTCAAAATCACTTTCTTCAAAGTCGCTCTACTAATTTTCCAAAGTAGTCTCCAACAACTTCAACCATTCAACCTGTATTTTCCTTTCATTCGGGCAATCATTCATCAATGCTCATTTGCATCTCACACACAGTCTCAAAAATGGAGTCTTTCTATCACATTGGTCCCAATTCATCCAAGCTCTCCACACAACATTCATATACCATTTTCAACTCAAGGTTCCTGATAGAACAATCCACCAATCCAAAAAACTCAACACAAAAAAACTGCTGGCAAATTAATCTGAATTTTTTCTTTGTTTTTAAATTTAAAGAACTCAATATCTCCGATTTAGCTCGCATATAGAAGTTTGTATAATCTTATAACACAACCAATCAATTATTCCTATTAAATGTAGCATTGCAATGTCTTAAATTCATAATTTTGCTTCTTCCAATTCCTGAAAGCATGTTCTGTCGTTTTTTTTCGAATTTCTCATGAGGACTTGACACTACCATGCACTAGTGTGGATCAGTTTCTGCTCGCAAACAGATTTCTCTCTTTTTCTCTCATTTTTATTTTTCAAAATTGTTTCTGTTCTGCGGTGCAAATTGGATAGACCACAGCCTAGCACATTTCTTTACAGTAAAAGTTTAGCCAATTTTCATCATTTTAACACATACGCACACACATGCACAGCTCCCGCGTGCGAAAGGTAGGTCCCAGCACCAATGATTCGTCACAGGCTGGCCATTTCCTGCATTCGATCATGAGCTGGTCCCTCCCACGCACACGAGGACAGCACATTCTAATTTTTTATTTATCTTTTAGAAGCAATTTGCATTTCTTTACCACTTGATTTGCAAATTTTGACTTTAGTGTACACACACAATTTGATCTCTGGTCATTTGTCATTGGGCATACACACAGCATTGTCATACTCCTTGTATGGACAGGAGCTCTAATAATATAAAAAATATTCTAATATTCTGACAATGACATGTTTTGCTGTATGGACATCTATTATTTCTTTCTCTGTATGAGCATGAGCGGTCAAATGGGAGGAGGCTTGTCATGCTGAAAATTTGACTTTTCCTCTGCCTCTTCCTCCACCCTTTGATGGGTTTTGTTTTTTATGACAACACTCTCTTGACCAGTGTCCACAGTTCCAACAGTTGTCTGAATCTGATGGGGGTTTTGATTTGATTGGTGGCTTGCGACCTTGTTGGTCTGGAACTCTTCCTCTGCCCCTTTGGGAACTTTGGAAGAAGATCATTGTATCTTCATCTAGATCAGGCATGTCAAACTCAGTTTGGCTCTGGGGCCGGATCCAGACTTTCTGTTCTCAGGTGGGCCCGATCAGTAAAAGAATGTCAACTCCAAATATTTTGCTTTGTTTTTCAGTACTATGCTTTATCATTCAGCCTACATTTGTAGCCTACCCTACATATTATAATCACGGATGACAAGGAATCTTTTCTAAGCACAACACATTTTTTTCACAAACAATGAAAAAAAAAATGATTTCATGGTTCACTGGTTTATTTTAACAATGAAGTGAATGCAGTTTTACACCTGAACCAACTCACCACACTTAACAAACTCAAGTGGGAGCTATGAAAAAAATATTCTCGCCTTAATTGTCGTACTGCTTTGAAATAAATAAAAAAAGAAATACAAAATAAAAGTTATAGCAGTGCATGCTTATACTACATCCGATCAAACTACTAGGCTGGGCCTACTGAAGCTGAGAATATACTGCACAATATTAACTGTCTTTAGTATGAAACCAGATTAATCTTATTTTTAATGATCTGTATTAATGAGTGCAAACAAATTTCGTGTCATCACACTTTTTTTCTCTTTCACTGCACTCCTGCAGTCTACTTGCTGCTGCTGGCTCCTGAAACTTGGGATCTTTTTGCCTTCACAAGTGTATCAATATTGGGTGTCAAATCCTGAGTAGCAGCACATTTAACAATATCATTCAAGTGTTTGTTAACCTTGAGCGCTGCTTTGTTTTATTATTGTTCATTACGGAGAAAACCTGTTCACAAAGATAAGTAGTCGTAGAACGTTTGCAGCCATGGCTGTTAATTTGGGGTAACCTGGCACGAGATATTGATAAAACGTATCCAATCCCACGGACCCAAATTTATCCTTCATAGCGGAATCGCACTGCAAGTCAATAAGCTCGAGTTGAATGTCAGCTGGCATATCAGAAGGCTTGACTGTAAATGGCGAGCGAAAAAAGCCAAATTTGTTCTCAAGTTCACTGAATACCTGAAACCTCTGCTCAAACTCTCGCAGAAAATCTGTTATGTTGTCTTTATATTTTTTCAAATCATTATCGGGACGGTCCGGTGCCTCCGGACGAACAGCTGTGAGACAAGAGAAATGCGCAGAGTAACTTCTGTAAATAAATAATGCTCAGTCCATTTTTCCTTGAAAACTCTGCACTCCGTGTCCACTTTTCTTTTTTTTGACAGTGCCATTTTGGGAAGGGTGTGTTGACCGATAACTTGTGGTAAATTGTGAAGCAAGATTGACGGTTTGGTTTTAGTACTAACTCGTGTCAATGCCGCTGGACGTGAGCTCTTTTACACATTTACTGCCCTCCCGTGGCCGGAGGGAGCACTTGGTTTGTATTTATTTTAAAAAATCATAACTTGTGATAGAAATGAGCTAGAGACTCGCTTCTTTTTTTGACATACTCAGAAATTTATGACGGGCCGGATTAAATGATCCAATGGGCCGGATCCGGCCCGCGGGCCGTATGTTTGACATGCCTGATCTAGATCATTACCATCATCATCTAGATGAAATACATCAGAACTTTCACCTTTTTTGATCACTTTGTCAGCGTCTCTGGCCCACTGCATGGTTGTTGTAACACAAGCAGTGTCCGCTTCCACCAAGTGTTTCCTCACCCAGTTGCCGAAGTCAGGGGGAAACCAGTGAGGAGCGCATTTTTAAAATGTTGCCGATAAGCACTCTCAAGTGCATCATTGAATGGAATGCCACTGTGCACCCTGAATTCTTTTTCAAATCTTAATCGAATAACGGCCTTATCACTTTTTATCTTTCTATTTTTCGTTTTTTGAATTTGTTCTCTTCTCTCTTGTGAAGCTTTCAACAATATTCTAGTACAATGCACTTCTCTCTCTTTTCTTTCCTTTCTCAATCCCTTTGGCTTCCTAACCACACTCTCCTCCAAAATGTCCACTACGTTCCACATTTCAACTTTCAACTTTCCTTGTACTCCATACTTTTTCTTCCACTTCGGCATGTATTGCATACAATTAGAAAATCTACTCGCCATGTACTTCTCATCACCTTCAAGAGCTAGAGATTTACCGTTCTTATTTCCCATCTTAATTTTAGTAGTTTTAGTTTTTTTTTCTTTGAGGATCCTCAATGCAGGTTTAAATTGACCTTTCAACAAATTTCCAACCTATGTTATTACCGTGGATTAATGCTAGAACTGTTTTTAGCCAATTTATCCTACCAGTGGGCGGCTCGGTGGGGCACTGGGTAGCACGTCCGCCTCACAGTTAGGAGGGTGCGGGTTCGATTCCACCTCCGGCCCTCCCTGTGTGGAGTTTGCATGTTCTCCCCGGGCCCGCATGGGTTTTCTCCGGGCACTCCGGTTTCCTCCCACATTCCAAAAACATGCTTGGTAGGCCGATTGAAGACTCTAAATTGTCCCTAGGTGTGAGTGTGAGTGAGATTGGTTGTCTGTCTCTGTGTGCCCTGCGATTGGCTGGCAACCAGTTCAGGGTGTCCCCCGCCTACTGCCCGATGACGGCTGGGATAGGCTCCAGCACGCCCGCGACCCCCGTGGGGACTAAGCGGTTCAGAAAATGGATGGATGGATGGATGGATGGATGGATGGATGGATGGATGGATGGATGGATGGATGGATGGATGGATGGATGGATGGATGGATGGATGGATGGATGGATCCTACCAGTCACACTCTCAACCACACAAGTTTTTTATCCCTGCCTACACGAAGTCCTCTGTAAAAACACCCTCTCTTTCCCTGGAAACTAAAGACAACAGTCCTGTTACCCAGCCCTGCCAACGTGAAGTAGTACTTTTTAGAACAGTGGTTGTCAAATGGGGGTACACGGAGGTACTCTAGGGGGTACGTGAGATTTTACAAAAATATATGAAACATTTTGAGAACCACTGCTCCAGAAGAGCCACTTCATCCGGAGGGGGACTCTACAACACCCCCTCCTTCCACAAGACTTGAGATCTTCTGTCCTGCCTATTTACTTGTACTTTTCCCTGTGCACTTTTACTTTTACTTGTACACGTTTCACAACAGCACAATCACACAACTTTAGAGCTTTAACTTACTTGTCCCCTGGTTCATTGCACTGCCGGATCCCGTCAATCCACTGTTGTCAGACAAAGGCAGACCTAAGATGCTGGCCCAGCGAAGAATTTTCTTCCCAGGTCTTTCTTTTCCAGGTCCTCCTAATGGACGCTGGCTTGTCGACAATGCAGGACGTCGTCCTCCGTCCACCAGCCGCGGGTATGAGGGTCCCGGGTTTCGGCACCAAAATGTTAGAGTGGTGCTCACTCGAACTTATTTTGCAAGAACCACACGGGAGACAGTATGCCCTTTTAAACGCTTGCAAGTGGAGAGTCATTCGTCGCTGTGCATACAGCGATGATCGAATGAGGTCTGACTCAGGCCTCTTCCAAGAGCATTTTTATTGAGAGAGACAGGGTGGGGGTGAGGGTGGGGGTGAGAGTGGACAGGATGGGGTTGACGCCCTTGGCCTGCTGGTCAAAGCATAGCAGGGGGTCTTTTACGACGTTGTGTAAACAAAACAACTTTGATTGCTTCCTCTGCAGCTGGTCAATCAGTTCAAAAGATCCTAGCACTTTATTCTACTACTTTTGTCAAGACAGGACAGGCTAGGTTAATTATTGCAGGTTACATTCCAACATAACCATAGGATCAAACTAATCTATCAACCTTAACACTTGGCAACATATTGCTTGAACTGATCGTTCATGCCCTGCGAGTAGACGCATTCTCTAGCTCTCCGTCGGCATCCTTCAAGGCCAAGATGAGATGAGTGCAATCACCCAGTGATGTCCGACCTCAAAGTGTCCGGATTGACAGCAAGCTCCCCCCAGAAGACTATCCCATCTTGGTGGCTCAGTTCATCTTGGAACACGTAAAATGGCCTAATTTCATTTGGTACCTGAGACTTAATCGTGGGCCATTTCTGGCTCATTGTTTGGATGAACAGTTGCAGGGTCTTGTCCTTGGCCGTGGCTGATCTTATGTCCTGCAGTCTGTCCGATGAGATCGGTAGGTGTCGTACCATATTGACAGTCTCCAATTCATCCTCCACGGGCAGGCTTTCTGGAAGATAGGCTCTGCTGAGTGTGTCAGCCAATAGCATGTCTCTCCCCAGCACGTACACAACGTCCACGTCATACTTCTGAATGCACAACATCATGCCCTTGAGTCTTTTCGGCGCAGTCAGTAGTTTTTTTTTAACAATGGTTTCTAACGGCTTGTGATCGCTCTGGACTGTGACCCTGCGACCATATGTGTACTGGTGGAATTTTTCCATGCTGAAAATCTAACCCAAAACTATTTTTCGATTTGAGCATAACGACGCTTGGTTTGTGTCAACGCTCTGCTTGCAAAAGCAACTGGCTTACCCTTCTGCATGAGCGCTGCGCCCAACCCAGTGTCTGAGGCGTCGCAGTGTACAGACAGCTCCTCATCCGGATTGTAATATTTCAGCACTGAAGCATTCATCATTGTCTCTTTAAGGAATGCCTCCGTGTGCTCTGTTGTCCATTTCCAATCCTCGTCTTTGTGCGTCAGGTCCCTCAGAGATGACGGCAAAACTTTGTGAGGTAATTGACCATACCTAGAAGCCTCTGCACACCTTTCACATCTGTCGGCACTGGCATCTGCTCCACTGCACACACTTTTTCCGGGTCCGCTTTGAGTCCCTTGGCCGACAAGCGGTGTCCAATGTATGTTGTCTCCTTCTGTCTCAATCTGAATCTTTCCACGTTTATTTTTATGGTCTTTTACAGACTCTTGGCTTGCCGTTCTGTTTCTGTACCACCATCATAGCGCTGATCCAGTCTGTGCTGCAGTAACAGAGGCGATTATTCCTTTGCGTTGCAGGTCTGTGAGATCCTCCTTCAACGGTTTCATCAGTGCAACAGGGACCCGTCGCTTTGGCAGCTGCACAGGCTTCATGTTGCCGTCTATCTCCATTTTATATTTTCCTTCAAGACATCCATCTCCTGTGAACACGTCGGCATAGCTTGTTTTAATTTGTTCCATTGTCTACTGTTCTGTTGCGATTTTCCCTGTCGTGACTATCTCATCTATAGCCATGATATTCTCACGGTGCACTCTGATCAGCTTCATTGCCTCACTGGCACTCCTGCCCAAGAGTGGCACTGCACCCTCTGTATTTACCACTTGAAACTCCAAGCGATATTGTCTGTGATTTCGTGGATTTCTAATTTTTATTTTACATTTCCCCAATGGCCTCACCTTACTTTTGTTATAGATAACTAGCACTGTGGTAGTATGCTCCAGCTTAATGTCAGGGTTCAACAGGTTAATTGGAATAACATTGCATGTAGCCCCACAGTCTATCTAAAATTACAAAGTTTGATGATCACTAACACCGTCGTGAATGAGATTGTGGAACGCTACCATTTCTTCTCTAGAAGTCAGGGCATCGGCAAAAATATAGACACTTATCTCACGGAACTGAGACTGTTGGTGAAAACATGCAACTCTGAGAGACTCCCTCATTCGGGATCGGATTGTGTGTGGTGGATACACTGCAGGGATGACGGAGAGACTTTTGCGGGAGAAAAACCTCACTCTAGACCAGGTATGGGCAAACTACGGCCCGCGGGCCACATCCGGCCCACGGGACCGTTTAATCCGGCCTGCCTGTCATGCGCGGAGCAGGGAGAGGACTCGAATGCAGAGTTTCCACTGTCCAAAGATGTGTTTATTCTCTCCACTGGTAGTAATAACAAAAAGCGCCTCAATATGAGGGAAAAAGGGGAAACTAAGGCGCCTCGAACCAAGGGAGAAAAAAAGGGGAAATCAAAGCGCCTCGAACCGAGGGAGAAAAAAGGGGAAATCAAAGCGCCTCGAACCGAGGGAAATACTATAACAAGATAGCGATGTAACAAAGTTACCATGGGTGAACAAACAAGGCTTCTAGGCGGGACTCGAGGATTTCGTGATCGCTAGTGTTCTTTCACAAGGCAAGACGCACTGGCACTGGACACGGGGAAAGACGCGGGTTGTATGGACACAGGAGGGGAACACAGGTGAAGACAGTTGGTCATTGACGCAGGTGCACACACTTGGGAATCAGGGGTTCACGTGACCGGACGCACAGGGGAAGGACACACCGACTGGAACGAGAGGAAAAGTACACAATAAAACAGGAAGTGATCCGGACGACACATGACAGCATGACACTGCCAACCCTAAATAAATTGTATTATTAAACTTTTTTTTTGGGTCATTTTGCCTGCAATGACTGTTAGGGTTTTCCAGGTTATCTTTATCGTAGGATTATGTTGGAATGTAGACTATAATGATTAAGCAACCTTGTCTTGCTCTCACAACGCAGTAAAATAAAGTGGTTGCTTCCTCTGCTTGATTGACCAGCTGCAGAGGAAGCAATCAAAGTTGTTCTGTTTCCCACAACATCGTAAAACACCCCCTGCTCTGATCTTACCAGAGGCCGGGGGTTCACCAAACCTGTCCACTCTCACCCCCACTCTGTTCCTCCTAATAAATATGCCCTTGCAAGAAGGAGGGTTGAGACTTCATTCCTTGAACGAGTGAACTCTCCACCTGCAGGTGTCTAAAAGGACTTGCTTGTCTCCCGTGTGGTTCTTGCAAAATAAGTTGGAGTGAGCAAATCTCGAACAATGACTGCGTTTCCCCAGTAGATGGGGAACCACTCGCCTGCGCATTTACTACCGGAAGCCGTGTCAGAAAGCTCGGTGCACACTCACAAGTGCGTGTACGTACTCAGTCGTACGGAAATGTCGCACTCGCGCTCTATTTGTATCAGTGCCGAATTTAGAGCGTGGGCTGTGACGACAGCATTCTTGTAATTTGCGCGCCGAGCTTTCGGATACAGTTTTACGCTAAAGCCACCCACAAACCTTCCCCTGGAATCCTTCCATTAAAATGAGTCGCCCAAGGAAAAGCAAGGTGGACACTGAGTGCCGAGTGTTTAAAAAGAGTGGCCAATTTGGCTCGACGTACGCGACGTGACGTTCAGACACATGAACATCAACATCAACTTGTCACAGATCTAGGTAAACGGACCAACACCTCGGATCTCTCCTAAGAATTGCCACAACAAATTTTACACACTAGCAAAAAAAGGGAGACCAACAACACTGTTCCCACTGAAAATGAAGGGCAGGTTTTCAAGTTTGTTGTAAAAAAATGCATTTTGAATATGATCTGTACAAATAGCAGGGATTGAAACTAGCGACAATTCTCATTTTCAAACAATGCAGGATGCTCAAGGACATTGATGCACCACCTGTTTGTGACTAATCTTAACCTGTAAAGTTCTTAAGGCTTACTTTAAGGAAGTTGAAGGAATGAGGTCGAAATACAAAAAGTCCTGCCTCGCTACAAAAACAGATATGCTCAAACCTCATTGAATAAAGTACATAAGCAGACAAGTATATTCACATATTAAATAAATAAAAGAAACATTTTAAGCATATAATTATACCTACACACAAAATCAATAAAGAAGACGTAACTAGATATTTTTGATAAGTGGTGATAAGAAAGGTTTTTATAACTTTATGATCTGATATATTTCTGAGGACTTTGAAATAACAAATGACTTTTGATATGTTGCCTAAATAGCTTAATGACCCTTAAAGAACTGTGGAATGCATGCCTGATGTGTTTTCTCTGAATCATGGACACGGCCAGAGTCGTCTTCACCGTTCAGTACTTGATTGTATCTTATGTTTTGACTAATGCTAGACGCCAGTTTTTGATTACTACTGAACGCTCTGCACAGAGGGAAATAGTTTGCCTAACAAAGAAAAGATACGGTTGGAAGCATGATTAAACTAAGAATAAGCAAAGACATGATGTATCAAAAGAACAGCAATAGATTAATGATGTCACAGCCAAAGGCTAACATAATTTCGTACAAAATGACAAAATTAAAAGAATGAGGTACGACAGTGTATGTCCAAGATTGGGGAAGAATGTTCACAGGAAGGTCACGTGGAGATAAAACCAGCAGGTGCCAGAGGGAGCCAGCCAAGGACTCGGCCAAAGATGATCGCCAAGGCCGGAAGACGGGATGGAAGACAACAGCCCCCACCCGAGAACTCGGCCAAAGATGATCGCCAAGGCCGAAAGACGGGATGGAAGACAACAGCCCCCCTCCACACACACACACCAACAGCCCCCCACCTACACACCGAATCGCCCATAACCAGCACCACTCCCATGGAAGCAGACTCTCCTTTGAACTTGCCCCACCCCGAAGACTCATCCCCCATCAATCTTGGCCCACAATGTGCTACTGAATATAAAACTGATCTAACAACCTTGGACGTTGCCTTTTCTGAATGGAGACTTTCCGCTCTTGAAGGGCCCAGCGCTGTATTGTACTTTCCTGAAAACAGAGCTTTTTGTCACGTCTCGTCCCCAACTGCTCCACTATGTGTCTGTTGTCTTGGTTTCTGTCTGTGTGCTCGCCCCTCCCCTCCTGTGTGCCCATGATCAGTGTGATTGTTCCCACCTGCCTCTCATTACCTGTCTTGTATAAAAGTCCTGTCTGCCCCTCTCTCCCGGTCGGATCATTGGTATTGGTTTTGGTTTTGGTTGCTGTCGTTCGGTGTTGTCGTCCTGTCTTGGTGCCGTCATGTCCTGCTGTCTTCTTGTTCCACGTCCCGGTCAGTCAGTCAAGTTATTGTTTAAGTCATGTCAGTTTACCGAGTCTGTATTTTGAGTTGCTTCAATAAACCCTGGTCCAAGCTGCACTTGGTCGTCCTGCTCCATGCTCCACCCCCGTCCGTGACAGAATGATCCGACCACCAAAACGACCAGCGCTTGGACCACCCTTCACCACCAGCTCCCGCTGCGACGCCCGATCGTCGTCCGAGCTTGTTCCAGCGCCATGGGCTTGCAGCTGCCATCGGATCTTGCTCCAGCGACGCCGGACTCACGGCCGCCATCGGAGTTCCTCCCGGCACCATCGCCTCTGCGACCGTCGTCCGACTTCGCTGCCGGGACGCCGGACCCGCGGTCGCCATCGGAGTGCTTCTGGCGCCAGCGGCTTTGCGGCCGCGATCGGACTCTGGTGCCGCGACGCCGGACCCACGGCCGCCGTTGGAGTGCCTCCCGGCGTCATCAGACTCACAGCCGCCATCGGGCTCCACCCCAGCGTCGCAGGACCCGCGAACGTCGCCAGACATCCAAGCCAGCTGCGTCGGACCCGCGATCGTCCCTGGCTCCACTCCCACTGCTGCGGCTCGTGATGGCTCTTGCTGCCGCGCAGAGCCCCGCCTTCCGAATGTCGCCGATCACTGTACGGACTTTGTGAGTGGCCGCCGATCGCGGTACAGACTTCCCAAGTCGCCGCCCCAGTGCGGTTGTGTTTCCCCGAGTTTCCGCGGAGTGCGTTTCTGTTTCCCCAAGTCGCCGCCCGTGTGCGGTTGTGTTCCCCAAGTCGCTTCCCGAGCGCGGTTCTGTTCCCCAAGTCACCGCCAGAGTGCGGCTCTGTCCCCTAGGTCACCGCCAGAGTGCGGCTCTGTCCCCGCAGTCACCGCCCGAGTGCGGATCTGTCCCCGCAGTCACCGCCCGAGTGCGGTTCTGTCCCCGAAGTCACCGCCAGAGTGCGGATCTGTCCCCTCAGTCGCCGCGAGAGTGCGGATCTGTCCCCGCAGTCGCCGCCAGAGTGCGAATCTGTCGCCGCCAGAGTGCGGATCTGTCCCCGCAGTCGCCGCCAGAGTGCGGATCTGTCCCCGCAGTCGCCGCCAGAGTGCGAATCTGTCCCCGCAGTCGCCGCCAGAGTGCGGATCTGTCCCCGCAGTCGCCGCCAGAGTGCGGATCTGTCCCCGCAGTCGCCGCCAGAGTGCGGATCTGTCCCCGCAGTCGCCGCCAGAGTGCGGATCTGTCCCCGCAGTCGCCGCCAGAGTGCGGATCTGTCCCCCGAAGTCGCCGCCCGAGTGCGGCGCGGTTCGGTTCCCCAAGTCGCCGCCCGAGTGCGGCGCGGTTCGGTTCCCCAAGTCGCCGCCCGAGTGCGGCGCGGTTCGGTTCCCCAAGTCGCCGCCCGAGTGCGGCGCGGTTCGGTTCCCCTAGTTTTTTTTTTTTTGGGACGTCGGGAGACGTCCTTTGTGGGGGGGGTTCTGTCACGTCTCGTCCCCAACTGCTCCAGTATGTGTCTGTTGTCTTGGTTTCTGTCTGTGTGCTCGCCCCTCCCCTCCTGTGTGCCCATGATCAGTGTGATTGTTCCCACCTGCCTCTCATTACCTGTCTTGTATAAAAGTCCTGTCTGCCCCTCTCTCCCGGTCGGATCATTGGTATTGGTTTTGGTTTTGGTTGCTGTCGTTCGGTGTTGTCGTCCTGTCTTGGTGCCGTCATGTCCTGCTGTCTTCTTGTTCCACGTCCCGGTCAGTCAGTCAAGTTATTGTTTAAGTCATGTCAGTTTAACGAGTCTGTATTTTGAGTTGCTTCAATAAACCCTGGTCCAAGCTGCACTTGGTCGTCCTGCTCCATGCTCCACCCCCGTCCGTGACACTTTTTGAGCAAAAATTGTGATTGAACTCAACCAATCTGTGTAAGTCTAATTTCTGCTTCAGTGTCTTTGCATTTTCCTAAATCTGAAGAAATCAAACGAGCACGCAGTGAGTAAATTGGATAACAGGTGATTGGCAAAGGCTTTTGCCGTGAGGCGCAGATAACGCGCTCCCTAAATTGTGGACAAAATCCAACAAAGTGTTTCCCGTTTCCTCACCTCTGTTACCAGGTGTTTGCGAGTTAAAACTCTGCTCTGATTTTCAGATACCCAAGTCAAGTCAAGTCAAGTTTATTTGTATAGCCCTAAATCACAAACAGTCTCAAAGGGCTTCACATAGCCAAAAATTGACAATTATTCTCAAAGCATCCCCTGATCTTAAGCTCCCAAAAGGGCAAGGAAAAACTCAAAACCCCTGCCAGGGGAAAATGTGAAACCTTGAGAAGGGACCACAGATGGAAGGATCCCCCTTTCAGGATCACCAGGTTGTAATGGATGCAGAGAGGGCACAAGTAATACATATTATGAAAATCAATGAAAAAATGGATGTCGGAGGTGCCCTCGATTGTCCTTCAAGGAGGTTGAGCTGCAGTTTCTTCATCTTGAATTGGTCCCCGAGAATCCAGCTAGCCGCTATCAGCTTTTGCGCCACCTAACCCCCTCCCCAGCCAGGGAGGGGGTGGGCAGAGAGAACAAAACAAACTCCGGCCGAATCGGCCACGACAAGTTAGTTAAAGGCCATCTCATAGAAATGTGTCTTCAAACGTGTCTAAAATGTTTCTACTGAGGTAGTAGTTCTAATATCCATTGGTAGGGCATTCCAAAGCTCTGGATCCCGAATAGAGAATGCTCTAGAACATGCAGACATTTTCTTGGCCCTCGGTGTAACTTAAAGACTAGCGTTTTGCGAACGAAGGTTACGAGACGGAACATAAGGAACGACTAGATCGACGAGATATGAAGGCGCTAAGCCATGCAGTGATTTATAGGTTAGTAGAAGAACCTTGAAGTCACATCTTAAATGGACCGGGAGCCCCTCACCGTGTTGCCGTTTTGATTACTTTATTTGGATGTAAGCTTTCACCGATTCTTCAAGATGATATATTTGGTCAGAATATTTGCGTTTGATGTGATCTCATAAGATACACATCTTTCATTAATCTGACCTGCAGGTACTGAAGTGATGGAGACTGTTATTCATAATAACAGTGTCGTATTTTATGAGAATCACTGATAGCAGTTTTTTAGGGATGTTTTTTTTTTTTTTAATGCTGTTAATAAATGCATTTGTTTTCAAAAAACGTTTTTTGAATATCCATGCTTTACTACCTACTAAAGGCCAAAACCTTTTATGCAATGACCTTTACAGGTCGTTTATATTATTTCACACAAACACTACATCCATCTGCTCCTGGTTCGGCCCCCCGGTCAAAATTTAGAACCCAATTCGGCCCGCAAGTCAAAAAGTTTGCCCACCCCTGCTCTAGACACATCAAAAGTCAAAGTCTGCTTTATTGTCAATTTCTTCACATGTCAAGACGCACAGTGATCGAAATTACGTTTCCCACTATCCTATGGTGACAAGACATAGTACACAATATACATACAAGTAAACAACACAAAAAGTAAAAACAAGAAGGCACAAACAATGAATAAATAAGAGCGATGAATAAATAATAAATAAACAAATAACATAATAAATAAGAGGAGCAAAAATGGAACAAGTGTGCATACAGCAGACAGTCAGAATATAGCGCAAAAGTACTGGACGTTATGCAGGAGGGGGAGTTCAGGATCCTGAGCCTGGTGGTGCGGGAGCACAGGCTCCTGTACCTCTTCCCAGAAGGCAGAAGATCAAACAAAGAGTGAGCGGGGTGATTCACATCACACACAATCGTGGTCACCTTGCGGGTGCGATGGGAGGTGTAAATGTCCTTCAGGGAGGGGAGTGACGCTCCAATAATCTTACCAGCCATGTTCACTATGCGCTGCAGGGCCTTCATGTTGTATTAGTTTAGTTTAGTTTATTGTTTAGCACAAATAACAGTGCAAGGAGGGAGACGAAGCCTAGGGCTTGTAAGAAGCTCCTCTCCTGCTATATATACAAACAAAGTGCAGAAACAAACAAAGTGCTGTGCAGTCAAATGTCATTCAAGTGTTTAAGAAAAGAGAAAAAAAATATATATATATATACAAATATATACACATACACACACATACACATACACATACACATATATATATATATATATATATATATATATATATATATATATATATATATATGTTGGAATAATTTTAAGTGAAGCTTTGGCCTGCCAGACCTGGAGGCCTCGCCTTTACGAGTTTATCTTTCCTTTTATCTAGGTTCTTCCTTTTTAGTGATAGGGATGTCTTTTGATCCCTGTCAGCCATTTGTATCCTTCCTGTCCTTATGTTGTCTGTGTGTTTTGGTTCCCGTAAGAGGCCTTCACTAACAATGAGCAGGGCTTATTTGCATAGGTGACATGTTCTTTGTTTGATTCACAGGAACTTCATTCCTTTTCATTTAGATGTAGGTTTGGTTCATAGATTGTAGTTTATCAGACCTATTTTTCTTTGTTAAAGGTTACATACAGTTAGAAGTAGTTGCATAAAAGTTATCCCATATTTACTCAATGTTTGTTTAAGGAACTGCATACCGGTTACCTCACGTTTGTTTAATGTGTGTTGAAATGTTTAGGACAAGTTACTTATTACTATTGTGTGTTAATTACCAAGTAGATAAAGTTAGCAAAGGTCTAGTTGCATTTGTTCCACAGCAAAGCGGCAATCAACGTGCGTCAGGGTATTTGTTGACCTGAGGACAAGTCAGCCAACTGTGAAGGAAGACAGCTGGGGACGGCATCTGCGGGGGGTCACGAGCCAACAGCGAAGTGCTAATTCACACCACACTACATTCTTTTGCTAATCAGCGTTGCTACAGACACAATCCCCCCCTCCCTTTAGTGTAGCAACGCCTCTGTAACCAGGGCAACCATAACATTAAAAAGAGGGGCACGTGGAGTAAGGACTCAGAACTGATGGAGGTTGTAACTGAGATTGCTTGCTCTATTGTTCTCCTCGCGAGTAAACCTGTTCTGGTTGTCTTCTCCTCTTCATTCCAGCGAGTGATTTAATGTCTAATCGTATTTAGACCCAACAATATATATTCAAGATTCAAGATTCAAGAGTTTTTTATTCGCCATGTTTGGGCGTGCCAAACAAGGAATTTGACTTCGGTAAATCACAGCCTCTGTTCAACATTTAGGTGACTAACAACAACACTCAGGACATGTGAAAAACGAAAGATATTCTCAAACATCCCCGGATCTTAAGCTCCCAAGAGGGCAAGGAAAAACTCAAAACTCCAGCTAGGGGAAATGAGAAACCTTGAGAAGAGACCACAGATGGGAGGGTCCCTCTTCTAGGATGACCAGGCTGCAATGGATGCAGAGAGGACACATAGTACAAACAGTGTAGACAAAAAAGGTGTGGCAAGCGGGATGTTATTGCACAGTAATGACTCTGAGACTGTAAGAGTGGTGTGAGTTCATCAGAGCGACAGCCTGGGGGAAGAAGCTGTCTCTGTGTCTGCTGGTTTTAGTGTACAGAGCTCTATAACGGCGTCCGGAGGGGAGTAGTTCAAACAGGCTGCAACCTGGGTGCGAAGGGTCTGTTGAGATGTTACTTGCACGTTTCCTGGTCCTGGACAGGTACAAGTCTTGGATAGATGGGAGGTTGATTCCAATTATCTTTTCTGCAGTCCTTATTGTCCGTTGCAGTCTGTGCTTGTCTTGTTTGGAGGCCGATCCAAACCAGACAGTGATGGAGGTGCAGAGGACAGACTGGATGATGGCAGTGTAGAAGGTCTTCAGCAGCTCCCGTGGCAGGTTGAACTTCTCTGTCTCAGGAAGTACAGCCTCTGCTGGGCCTTCTTCCGGACAGAGTCTATGTGGCCGGTCCATTTCAGGTCCCGAGAGATTGTGGTTCCCAGGAACTTGAAGGTGTCTGATGAGAGAATAGTATTACTGCGGATAGTGAGGGGTGAAAGTGGTGAAGGGCCTCGCCTGAAGTCCACTGTCATCTCCACGGTCTTGAGCGGGTTCAGGTCGAGGTGGTTTTGGCTGCACCGGTGGACCAGCCGCTCCACCTCCTGTCTGTACGCAGTCTCATCACCGTTCTGGATCAGTCCGATGAGAGTGGTGTCGTCTGCATACTTCAGGAGCTTCACGGAAGAGTCACTTGCGGAGAAATCGTTGGTGTAGAGCAGGAGTGTCAAAGTCAAATGGACGGAGGGCCAAATAAAAAATTTAGCTACAAGCCGAGGGCCGGATTGATCGAATGTTCATTGAAATGTTTTTAAATGACGCATATAGTCTAGTGAACCTAATTGAACCTACTGAAAACCTAACAAATATATTCCAATATGATCAGATAAATAAAGCAATATTTTCTTATGGCTCTGTCAGTAATCTTTCATTTTCAACAGACACAAAAGACAAATTTCCTTTATATAAAAAATCCCCATAACATGAACATTAAATGAAAGAAACCTGTATTGTTTAAGGCACCATCAGTAACCTATATTTTATATTTTAGCAAAAGTGGGCTAAATTTACTTCAAAGAAAAAAATAATAGCAATTTTCTATCATCCACTCAACTGAAATATTTTTAAAATATAATTGGATTGAAATACAATAAAATAAAGTGCAAAAATCTATTAATCAAAAACAACACTTTCCTCAAGGAGAAGTAACATGCAGTGAAAACAAATATTAAACTTTAACTTTTAAACTTTCTATTTTAGCAAAAGTGGGCTAAATTTACTTCAAAGAAAAAAAAATCTGCGTCTTTCGTTTCATAATGTCATCTCAGATTATACTCTTTCAGTACCGCCACACTTTCTCCACACAGAAGACAGACAGGTTTTCCAGCTACCTCCGTGAACATATACTCCAACTCCCACCTTGTTTGAAACCCCCCGGTTCTCAGTGTCCACCTTCCTTTTTGCCATTTTTGATGGGTATCTGAAAGTTAATTTTACAGTTATGCTGACGACTGCTGTGCTAATAATAAACACTGAAATGAAGCAGCGTACTGCTCGGTGCGTCACCGTTGCATTGTGGGAAATGAAGTATTGGTGCGTGTAAAAGATCTGCGGGCTTCCGGCTTGCTGCGGTCTGCCGGCCGGTTCTAATAATAAATCAAGATCATCCCAGGGGCCGTAAAAAACCTTCTCGCGGGCCGGATGTGGCCCGCGGGCCTTGACTCTGACATATGTGGTGTAGAGGGAGAAGAGCAGTGGGGAGAGGACGCATCCCTGAGGGGCTCCAGTGTTGGTGGTCAGGGTGTCAGATGTGATGCTCCCCAGCCTCACACGCTGTCTCCTGTTGGTCAGGAAGCTGGTGATCCACTGACAGGTGGAGGCAGGCACCGCAAGCTGGATGAGCTTCTGTTGGAGGATGTCAGGAGCGATGGTGTTGAACGCCGAGCTGAAGTCCACAAACAGGATCCTGGCGTACTTTCCTGGGGTATCCAGGTGTTGCAGGATGTAGTGCAGTCCCATGTTGACCGCATCATCCACCGACCTGTTTGCCCGGTAGGCAAACTGGAGGGGGTCCAGCAGGGGGCCCCTGACATCCTTCAGGTGGTACAGTACTAACCTCTCGAAAGATTTCATGACCACAGATGTCAGTGCAACAGGTCTGTAGTCATTCATACCTGTGATGGCGGGCTTCTTGGCCACTGGAACGATGGTGGAGCTCTTGAAGCACGAGGGCACCTCACACAGCTCCAGGGAACGGTTGAAGATCCGTGCAAAGGTGGGCGCCAGCTGCTCAGCGCAGACTTTCAAGCAGGAAGGTGACACGCCGTCTGGGCCCGGTGCCTTCCTGATCTTTTGTCTCCGGAACATCTGGCGCACTTCCTCCTCGCGAATCTGGAGTGCGGGCGCGGCCTCTGCAAGAGAGAGAGTCGGTGACCACGGTGATGGAGGTGTGGACAGAGCAGTTGTGGGGGGAGGTGAGTATGTGGATTGTGTGGATTGTGCTGCAGGAGGTCCCGTTGTGTGGGAGGACCGATCAAACCTGCAGTAGAACCTGTTTAGCTGGTCAGCGAGCCTTGGGCTCTCCACAGGACGGGGGGTTCGTTTCTTGAAGCCCGTAATGCTCTGCAGGCCTATCCACACTGTTGAGAGATCAGGATTGGCAGAGAGGTGTCTCTCCAGGCTCTCCCCGTAACACCTCCTGGCTTTCCTGACCTCTCAGTTCAGTGTGTTTCTGGTCAGCTTGAACAGGTCCCGGTCGCCGCTCCTGTAGGCCTCCTCCTTGACTTTGCGCAGCCTCCTAAGGTTCGGTGTAAACCAAGGTTTGTCGTTGTTGTACGTGCAGAAGGTCTTAGTCTGCACACACAGATCCTCACAAAAACTGATGTATGATGTGACAGTGTCAGTGAGTTCATGCAAGTCTGAGTATGCAGCTTCAAAAACACTCCAATCGGTGCAGTCAAAGCAGGCTTGGAGGTCCTGCCTTGACTCCACTGTCCACTTCCTGACAGTCCTCACCACAGGCTTAGAAGTTTTTAGTTTCTGTCTGTAGGCAGGGATCAGATGAACTAGACAGTGGTCCGAGAGTCCTAAAGCTGCACGAGCCACAGAGTGGTATGGATCCTTAATTACGGTGTAGCAGTGGTCCAGTGTCTGTGCCCCTCTGGTGGGACACGTTATGTGCTGTCTGTATCTGGGGAGTTCGTGTGCGAGGTTCGCCCTGTTAAGATCACCCAGAACAATGATTAGTGAATTTGGTAGAGGTTTCTCCATGTCTGTCACCTGGTCAGCCAGCATCTGCGTGGCTTCACTCGCACGTGCGTGTGGTGGGATGTAAACAGCCGCCATGACGATCGAGGAGAACTCCCGTGGTGAATAGAACGGCCGGCAGTTTATGAAAAGTGTTTCTAGGAGAGGGCTGCAAAACTCTTTCAACACCATGACATCGAACACCAACGTTCATTAATGTAGAAACAGAGACCACCTCCCTTTGATTTTCCGGAGAGCTCCGCGCTGCGATCTGCACGCGTTAGCCGAAACCCAGCTAACTCCATGGCGTGGTGGGGGGTTCGTTCGCTAAGCCACGTCTCAACAAAACACAGCGCGGCGGATCTGCTGAAGTCCGTGTTCCTTGAAGTGAGGAGCAGCAGTTCGTCCATCTTGTTCGCCAGGGAGCGGACATTCGCCAGATGAATTGACGGGAGGGCAGAACGGAACCCTCTCTGCCTCAGCTTTACGAGGGCTCCCGCTCGTTTTCCGCGTCGCCGCCGTCGCGCTAGCTTGTATAGCACCGCCGCTCCGGCTAAAATCTCCGACAAACAGTCTGAATCAGAGAGAACATATACATATACCGTATTTGCCGGTGTATTGGTTGACCTTTTTCGATCCAAAATCGCCCGAAAAAAATCGACCTCGACTTATACACCGAGTCATAAAATTTAACTTCGTATTCATCGCTTCAAATGTGATGGTAACCAAGGCTGTTTCTCATGCATCTCATTGTGCGTGGGTGTGCGTCCGTCAGGCTCATCAAACAGCGAGAAACTGAATCATTATAAAGCGTTCGTCGCATTAACACGCATCCTCAGCAACAATTTCAAATATTCTCACCTCAATAACGGACATCAAAAGCCAGGCAGCGACGATGACTGCTAGGGGGAAGTACTGGGTATTGAGCGAATGTGCGAGTCATCGCGCGTCAAGCAACGACAATAACTACCGGTACGTAAACATTCAATCGCCATGTCTAAATGAATGTCGTTGGCACTTAGAAAATATTCGCTAAACTTGGCCAGACTTCCAGGGGAAGAGGCCGAATTTTCACTTGTTCTGGCCGACCGGAGGAACCAGCCGAGGCGGACACTTTACGGCGGTTGAGTCGTTGGCACTTAGAAAATATTCGCCAAACTTGGCCGGACTTCCAGGGGAAGAGGCCGAATTTTCACTTGTGGTGGCCGACACGGGGAACCAGCCGAGGCGGACACTTTACGGCGGTTGAGTCGTTCGCACTTTGAAAATATTTGCCAAACTTGGCCAGACTTCCAGGGGAAGAGGCCGAATTTTCACTTGTGGTGGCCGACATGGGGAAGCAGCCGAGGCGGACACTTTACGGCGGTTGAGTCGTTGGCACTTAGAAAATATTCGCCAAACTTGGCCGGACTTCCAGGGGAAGAGGCCGAATTTTCACTTGTTCTGGCCGACATGGGGAACCAGCCGAGGCGGACTCTTTATGGCGCAAGAGCCGTTGGCACTTAGAAAATTTGAACCGGGCGGCGTGCACGAGTGCGCGGCCCGCTGGAAGTCGAATGAGGCTCCGCGATTTCATCCGCGGTGCTTATAAAGTGCCAATCCGCTCGGCCGGAGCTATTTTCGGCCACCCGGCGCGTGTGCACGGCCTCCCGGCTGTGCCGGGCGGCGTGCGCGAGCTCGCCGGCTGCTGGAAGTCGAATGAGGCTCCGCGATCTCCTCCGCGGTGATTATAAACAGCCGATCCGCTCCGCGGGAGGTATTCCCGGCCACTTGGCGCGTGCGCATGGCCTCCCGGATGTGCCGGGCGGCGTGCGCGAGCTCGCCGGGTGCTGGAAGTCGAATGAGGCTCTGCGATCTCCTCCGCGGTGCTTATAAAGAGCCGGTCCGCTCGGCAGGAGCTATTTCCGGCCACTTGGCGCGTGTCCACGGCCTCCCGGTGGTGCCGGGCGGCGTGCGCGAGTGCGCTGGCCGCTGGAAGTCGAATGAGGCTCCGCGATCTCCTCCGCGGTGCTTATAAAGAGCCGGTCCGCTCGGCAGAAGCTATTTCCGGCCACTTGGCGCGTGTCCACGGCCTCCCGGTGGGGCCGGGCGGCGTGCGCGAGTGCGCTGGCCGCTGGAAGTCGAATGAGGCTCCGCGATCTCCTCCGCGGTGCTTATAAAGTGCCGATCCGCTCGGCTTGGAGCTATTTCCGGCCTCCCGGTGGTGCCGGGCGGCGTGCGCGAGCTCGCCGGCCGCTGGAAGTCGAATGAGGCTCCGCGATCTCCTCCGCGGTGCTTATAAACAGCCGCATGCGCACGGCCTCCCGGAATTTGAACACATTTCGTCAATAAATTTTGCATATTGAATTTTGAAGTTTAATATAATGCAACAATTGAGCTCGACTTATACAAAGGATATATCATAAAATCGTAAATTTCCGTCGAATTTTAGGGGGTCGACTTATACACCGAGTCGACTTATACACCGGCAAATACGGTACATAAGTAAATAATGAAAAGCATAACAAGCTAAGTATTAATTTTTTCATATCTATACATGCATATATACGAGCATGCATGTATACATACATAAACAGATACATGATACAAAAATAAGAAACAAGCGAAACAAAATAGACACTTATCGATGTTGAAGCAATCAAAGAGATACCAGATAGGAATAGCTAAAAGTAAAGAGAAGAACTGTAAACAGAAAATAACAAAACAAAACAAAGAAGAATCTGAGTCAAAATTGTGGATTAAGTTGATGATCATAGTATGGATCAGCTGAGTGCGGTGGAGTAATTATGGACTGGTAGGATCATGAGTGGAGAAGGTGGTGTTTCAGGTGCTTTGTAAAAGCAGCCTGTGCAGATATGGATCGGATGTGGATTGGTAGCTTATTCCAGAGTGAGGGCCCTCTAAAGTGGATATTATATTGATGGCGTGATGTTCGACAGAAAGGTGGGTGAAGATTGTTCCTCTGACTTGTTGGATAAGAGTGAAAGTCTGATGCAAATGTGAAGAAATTATGAAAAGTGGCTGGAAGACAGTGTTTCCTATATATGTATTTATGGATGAGTAGACAGGTTTGATGAATGTTTACTTTATCAATTGGCAGTAATGAATAATTTCTAAACAGTGGTGCCGATGGTTCATATCTATTTGAAAAAGAGATTATTCTTAGGAACTTCTTTTGTAAAATGAGTAATTTGTTTAGGTATCTTGGATATGTGGCTGCCCAGATTATGTTGCAGTAATTGAGTAAAGGAAACAGGAAACTATAATACAGAGTGAGATGAGCAGAAGGATGGACCAAGGGACAAACTTTTCGTAAAATACCTAGCATTTTCATAGATCTTTTGCAAACCAAATCAATGTGTTCGGACCAATTTAAGTGTTCGTCTACTATAACTCCTAGGAATTTGGTGCTTGTAACTTGATGGATTTCGTTATTGTTTATGTAAATTTTGGTCTGATCTTTGGGGTAAGATTTGTTTATATTGCAGAAGATCATGAAGTTACATTTTTTTATATTTAGTGTCAACTTATTTATTTTGAACCATTTTGTAATAGCGTACAACTCAGCATTCACACTTGCAATGAGGGAATTAAAATCATCGTGGGTGGCAATGAGGTTGGTATCATCCGCAAATAACAAAGGGAGAAAATTTGAACAAGACATGGGAAAATCATTTATGTACACCAAAAATAATAGAGGACCCAATATTGAGCCCTGCGGGACCCCAAATGGTATTTTAGATCTGTTGGAAGAACAACCATTTTAATATACATATTGTTCTCTGTTGGCAAGATAGTTTGTGAACCATTTCAGGGCAGAATCCTTCTCTCCATATCTCTCTAGCTTAGCGATAAGGATCTTATGGTCGACAGTATCAAATGCTTTAGTTAGATCTAGAAAGACACCAAGAGCGAATTTCTTATTGTCAAGAGCTGTTGAGATATGATTGACAAGCTGAAGCAGTGCATGCTCAGTGGAAAACTTTTTGCGGAAACCATATTGATGCTTGTAAAGAATATTATTTGTTTCTAGGTGCTTTGCCAATCTTGAATAAACCAATTTTTCTAGAATCTTGGAGAAGCATGGAAGAATGGATATAGGCCGAAAATTACCATATTCATTTGTCTCGCCAGCTTTGTAAATAGGAATGACTTTAGCAATTTTTAGTTCTTGGGGTACAATGCCAAATTTTAAAGATGAGGAGAAAATGTGTGTTATTGGGATTATTATTGAATGGATGATTCTCTTAATAAGTAAGCTTCTGATCTCATCATGGCCAGGGGCCGAGTTTTTCAAGCTCATGACAATGCTGTAAACTTCCTCAACACTAGGAGGGTCAAGAATGGAGAGTGAAGGAAACTGTCCTTTAATTAGGCAACAGGGGCTTGCTTGTATCAGAAGTTGAGAAGCTAGATGCCAAGGTAGCGCCAACATTTACGAAGAAATCATTGAAACCATTAGAAATGTCTACTGGGTTTAAATGGGCTCCATTTTTCCCCAGCATCTCATTTGGGGTAGATGTTTTAGATTTTTTGCGATGTAATAAATGGTTGATAAGATTCCATGTTGTTTTGATGTCACCAGAGGCTTGAGTAAATTTATCAGCATAGTAAGTTTGTTTGGTTGTCCTTAGTAATACTGTAAATTTATTTTTATATTTCTTGTATGTTTCTATATTTATAGGAGTGGGATTTGCAATAGATTTTCTATAAAGTTTATTTTTTTTACGTGAAGACTTTTTTAGTTCATCCGTTATCCATGGTTTCCCTTTGGAGTTATTTTTACGATTAGAGATTAAAGGAAATGAGGACTCTAATGCATTTGTGAGTATTGTTAAAAAGGAGTGATAGGTTTTGTTGACATCTTGCAACAGGATAACCTCATCCCATGACACAGAGCTGATGATAGATATAAAAGATACCATGTTTTTCTCAGTAAATTTGCGGAATTTAATTTGATCACCAGTATAACCTTTGATTTTTGGACCACTATCATTGTGGATGAAATTGAAGACAGGAAGATGATCAGATACATCACAGATCAACAGGCCAGATGTTATTTTGTAGTCTAGAGAATTAAATAAAATGTTATCAATGAGAGTGGCCGTTGAGTTTGTGATCCTGGAGGGTTTGTTAATAAGAGGGAAAAAGTTACTGGAGTATAATGTATTAAGGAAGTCTGTTGTATGTGACTGCTTAGTTTCAAGTAAATTAATATTATAGTCACCAAGTAGGACACACAATTTATTTTCTTTGTTTATGATTTCTAGAGTGGAGTCAAGGGCTTCATTGAAAGTGATTTTATCAGAGTCTGGTGGTCTATATATACATCCAATTATCACATTTTTGTTGTTTATAAGTGAGCAAGATGAAAGTTCTATAAACACAGATTCTGCTATAGTCATCAAAGTTACCACTTAGATCCTTTCTGGGAGAGAAATTGAAATTATCAATCACATACAGTGAGACTCCTCCACCTTGCTTGTTTGGTCTACATGAGTGTATAGGAGTGTAGTGAAAGAGAGGGTAGCTAGATGTATTATCAACCATCCAGGTTTCAGTAAGAGCTATTACTGAAAAGGAATGTGTTAAGGTTGATAAATAGGTTTGCAGACTATCATGATTTTTAGAGATACTCCGTACATTAAAGTGAACAGTGGAGAATACATTTGTTAGGCAGTGGCCAGGAGGAGTATTGCACAGTTTGTTAAACATATCTTCAGAAAAATATTCGCATGACAATTCAACAGATTTTAGAGCAGTGTAATTAGTATCTGGGTTCAAGAAGGACTCATAAATACCAGCAGTAACATTCTCTAGGTCAAATGAATTAAATAATAAAGAGTCTAGATTCGGTGGGACAGAAATTCCTGCATTTTTGAGTGTCACTGGATGCCATGAAGGGTGTAAGGGGACGGTCTACCTGAGTTGGATGTCCTCCCCGCCAGTTTCTGTTTGCCATGTTGTGCTCCGCTGTAATCCACCATTCTCGTCAGGAGGGTCCAATAGGTACCAGTTTATGGTCATCAGTTCAGCCATTGTAGATGTTAGGTTGCACCAGGCCATAGATCTTCAGTTCTTCCAGTTCACTCACAACGAGGGTTTTGACATCTTCTGGTGTTGCTCCGTTTGTTTTAATCCATACTTTGCAGTTTCTGACCTTCTTCAGTTTGCGTGCGTTCCAGGCTATCTCAGCATTCTTCGTAGTGAGGTGTTCATTTAGGTAAACACCCGTTCCTTTTAGTTTCCTCCCTTGCTTCAAAAGATCTACTTTATGTTTCCTATTGACGAACCGAATGATAATTTTCGGAGCATCTTTTGGTCGTTTTCGGTTTCTTGGGAGTGTGTGACAAGCGGCAATGTTTCCTTTCTGGAGATCCATATGCTTACTCTCGAAAAACTGTACTACCTGATTTTCCAGCGTTGACAGTTCAAAACCAGCTAGCCGCTAGCACTCCGTTTTGCCGCTAGCACTCCGTTTGAGTTGGCAGATGCGATTTTGAAGCGATCCAACTTACTGCTAGTGTCATGAGGAAAGGATGCCAGGAAAACCAACTTGGTTTGGTCTCACATTATGACAAATTTAAGAATCTCTGGAGGAAGACTGTGGGATGCTTCCAGAAGGAAATGTTTCCCGCCAATCAGTGACGTAATGAAAGCGACTGTGTTCTCAATCTATCTAATCTATTCAGTGCAGCTACCACCCCACACAGCGATACAACTGGGGCGGACGCTCTCAATGGTGCCACGGTAGAATGTAGTCATGACTGCTGGAGGAGCACTTGCTCGCCTGAGTTTCTATAGGAAGTACAGGTGTGCAACTGTGATATCCTCTTAATCCCCTCCGACACTTGGACATCCAAATCTGGAGAGACAATTCCCAGCCACGGCACTACACCGACCCCAAGGTAACAAACAGATTCCCCTGGAGCAACCATGTGAATCGGTTGACCACACAGTGTCCAAGGTTCACGACCGCCATCCTCTAGGCCCATCCAGATACCATGGCACTTACGCGGTTGGACAGCCCCGTAGGCTGGCGAACGTCTCACCTGCGTTCCGCAGCGCCGTAATGTTGGCCTCCGCCCTGATGATGTAGTCCGGTACTATCTCTCTGCTCGATTTCTGGAGCAAAGTCAACATAGTGTACAGGTTGAATTGAGACCAGAGTGTGTGCCTTGTTTCTGATAACACCATACATTAAACATGGTGGCAGCGGAGGAGGACTTCGTCTCAGGGCCGTAGCAACAGAAGATGTGAGCGATGGATTTGCCTGAACAATTCAAACCGTTTGCAATAAACATAGCCCACCATGAAGAGACGATAACGTTTGTCGATTTGAAAACAAAGCTGCGTAGTTATGAAGCTACAGAGAACCTAACTACAGCAGAGACCAGCAACAATGTGATGCACACTATTTCATGAGCACACAACAACGCCACATGTAGACGTAAGGAGAAGAATGATGGCGCAAGAAAAGTCGCAGATGAGAGCGGCAACAGATCAGGATCGGAAGCAGCGGACTATGCCTTTAGGATCAAGCACACGGACATCGGGAGAAACCAGCACACAGCGCGCATCATCACAAAGTAAGGGATGATGGTCGAAGCTGGAGCTACTTCCCATATTGTCACGGATATATCCAAATTTAAAAGTTTTGATGACTCATTCAAGTATCGATGAACCTTGATTCTTAACCAGCGGGCCCTCCTAGGGCCCACCCGGTCTTCCTAGACAACCCCGTAGCCATGTTCTTCCCAAATGGCCAGAACGTCTTTGAGGGCTTCCTCACCATAACGGCTGTCGGTTATGACTCTCACGCCTCCTGCGTGTCTGTTTACAACCTCCAACAGTCTTTCCAGCACTGTAGGAGTGACTTCTCCTGCCTGTGCGTCACCGGGCGTTCTTCCTCGGCGTCGGTAACTCCTCTTAGGGATGAAGCCCCTATGGGCTTTCAAGTCTCCATCCTTTCTTAATCCGTCTCTTTTTGCAATGTCTGCTTCTGAGGGCCTGTCTGCAACTCGTTTCCTTTTGACATCTCATCAGTCTTGTGTGTGTGTGTGTGTGTGTGTGTGTGTGTGTGTGTGTGTGTGTGTGTGTGTGTGTGTGTGTGTGTGTGTGTGTGTGTGTGTGTGTGTGTGTGTGTGTGTGTGTGTGTGTGTGTGTATTTGTGTGTGCGTGCGTGCGTGCGTGCGTGCGTGGGTGGGTGCGTGCATGTGTGTGTGTGCTGGACACGTGCATATAGCTTTTTTTCGTGGCAATTGGACTGCCTCCACAACTTTTTTTTTTTTGCTGGCAAATCTTCTTCAGTCACTCTCCACTAATCTCTTGTTTACAGCAAAAATGTTTGAAATTTTGAAGAAAAAAAACTTTAAAAATGTTCCGCTTCCTCTAAGTCAGCTGGCCTCAGATGTCTCACTCAAGGCTGCCGACAGTTCCCTTTTTCGAGTCAGCTGTGTCCCGTTTTTGCTCTCTCAAGGATTCTGATAACCCACTCACTTCCCCAAAAAGAAAAAAAGGATCAGCAAAATAACTGCCAATAGATTAATCAAAATTCTCGTTGTCTCAACTTTATATAACTTAATCTCTCTTATTTTCCTGTGCAAATACTTGTATATTCTTGACACAGCCAAATCAACTCGTTTTCCTGACTTTGGGATTGAAATGTCTTTATTTCATAATTTTGCTTCATCCAATGTCAGACAGAATGCTCTCTGTCTTTAAAAAAAGAAAAAATAATTCTATTAGGGCTAGCCAGGGGTCTCAAACTCCAGTCCTCGGGGGCCGCATTCCTACATGTCAAATGATCAGTTCATTCTCACGTTCTGCAGGAGCCTGATAATTTAATCAGGTGTGTTTAACGAGGGAAACTTGGAAAACATGTAGGAATGCGGCCCTCGAGGACTGGAGTTTGAGACCCCCAGGCTAGACCCTAAACCAGTGTGGACCAGTTTCTGTCAACTACTAATTCCCCTCTTTTTTTTTCCGTTTTGCGGTGCAAACCAGACAGACTACAGTCTAGCAAATTCTTTAACGCACCATTATAGCCAATTTAGTCTTACAACACAGAACACCGACAGACAACATACATACACAAGCAACGCAGCGCAAATGTCATCTTCTCCCCGCTTCAAACACTCTGTGGGAAACATAATATTTAATATTCTCCTCGAGCACACTCAGCCCCGACCGGGCAAACGACCTGCTCTGCTCTTCCTCTTTTTAATTTTTCTTTTTTTTTTATTCTCTATTTTTCCTTCCTCAAAAAGTGCACACACGATGCAACGAGGCGCCGCTCCCACGCTAGCTCTACAACGTATTTAGCAAACTCTGGAGGCCAGCTTCAAAAGCCATCTCCAAAAAGCATTACACAAACTGGTCTTCTGAATAGCAGAACGCTTAGTTGTAGGTCGAAGCTGTTCATTTCCAAAGCCCCCCTTGTACTTCGGGGCTGGGATGGCAGCCTCCTAGTTACTCGATGGAGCATTTCGCGTCGACTCTACTCGCACAAGAACACCAACTTGAGGACCCACGCCTCGCTAGTTGATGCCCTCAACGGCTGGATGCACTTCTTGCGTTGCAATGTCTTCACTGCAAGGATACTTCAATGAGTGTGTTCCACGGCAAACTGCAGCCCACAGGCTATTGTGGCCAAGAGGTACTGGTACTCACGGAGGGCCGCCAGCTGTTAATAGCCATGAACCACAAAAACCGTAAAAGAATTGTTTTGACAAACCGTCGTCCTCATGGAGAGCAATTATAACCCACTGGTGAAAGCAGCAAAAAACTATTTGTAATCCGCTGGTGAACGCAGCAAAAAAACAATTTGTAATCCACTGGTGAGCGCAGCAAAAAAACAATTTGTAATCCACTGGTGAATGCAGCAAAAAACAATTTCTAATCCACTGGTGAGCGCCTTGTCCAAGTGGAGTCCTTAGAAAAAACAAATAGTCCCTCCGCGTGAAGCTTAAAGATGGTCACTTCTTCCTTGGCTCTGGTTTAGGCATAAAATCCAAGACATCTGCCAATGCCTCGCCGTCAAATAGCCGCGCACTATCTTCAAGACCGCAAGATCCGTGCCCAATTACCAACCCCTCTAGCGAAAGTAATCTCTCTTGCATTTTCCGCATAACCTAAAACATTACTCTCAGTTCTGCAAAAATGAACCAGTTCACACGAAACTGATCTTTAATCATACTTGAAAGCTTTAAGGTGAGGGGGCACTGGCCACCGTTAAGATGACACAAAACAGTTCTAGTCCTTCCGTGATACTAAAGGTTATTTTCTAGGAAACTCTATTCCTTAAAGAGATTGTTTTCAAGGCCGTTCTGACATGATATCAAGCAGTGAGTGGAATCCTAACAGCTTTTGGAAAAAAACAAAAACTGAAAAAAACTCCACACAGGTTCTTTTGAGTGAAATCTGATATCAAACTTAAATCGCAACTCCCCAAAACAACATTGAACGCCATATGTCAAACCTGCACTTATTATATTTAAAGGGCATGTAAAGACACTATGGGGTCCCAAAATGTATTTGATAAAGATGGACTTGTATTTTTGAAAACTGTTGTGAATTTTTGAAGAAAAATTGTGAATTGAGGAGTACTCGATGAAAAATCAACGGTTTGTATGTGATCGTTGAAATTCATCCCGGAAATTGCCGAAGTGACTGTGACGTAGATTATAGGAGGCCGAGCGTTGCCGAGTTACTTAGCCCATATAAGCATAATGGCGGATACAGAAGTGGAAGCGTCTGACGAATCTCCCTCAGATCATTCTTCACCTTCTGACGAAAATGAAGAAGAGTATGATTTCTTTCTTGGGGTACAAGGCTACCAATTTGAACCAGTGAGAAGTACCCCAGCGACTGAAGCATCGCAAAACAAAGGCGCAGAATGTACAGCCGGAGAAAATCAATGGCTCTATGCTGATATTGTTTTGGGTGTCCAATTTAGTAAATTCTAAGAAAGTTGCAAAGAAAATTTCTTTTAATAAAATATTCGGCAACATTTTTTTTTTATAGGGTAGAAAACAGTAGGGACATTAATTTTTAGGACTGGGAAAACCCATAAACAATTATTACTTTGGTGTGATAATTCTTATTTTCCCTTTGCACACAGTTTGTTACAGAAGTTACACCTATAGTTATAAGCCTAAACTTTTTTATTTTTCAAATAACATAAAGGTAACATTTTCATACCCCAAGAATCTCCCTTTTAGCAATTGCATGGCTCTGTCTTGGCACTTTCGGGGGCTGGGGGGGGGGGGGTGAACTTGAAGGGGCTCCATTGTCTCTATTATGCTTATATGTGAAGTATTGGAGACAAAACACCAGGAAATTGTATGGATCTTCGCGCTATCAATCGGTAAACAATGGGGGAAGTCCTATCATCTACGTCACGGTACCATGTGATCCAGAATGGCGCGGTTCATGACAGGGGCAGGAAACATCGAGAAATACACACAAATTGACTGCGTTTGGCTCACGAATGCAATTTTATTTCAAATTCTATAATATTATTTGGATACAGGTGTCTATAATCAAACATTCTGAGTGTTTTTTAAAACATGTTAAAGGTGCCTTTACATACTCTTTAAGCGACCGGCTTCCCATTAAAGGGTTAAATAAGCCGGAGGTGAAGAGACTCGTCCGAATTGCTAACCACCTTTATTAAATTAATTCTGAAAGAATCAATATAATCTCTTTATGACGCCATTCCCTTTGAAGTAAAACGACCCTCGTGCCGGGTAACTTAAAATTGAGACGCGTCGTCAGAATAACCGCGCCATACTGATGGCTCACTTCTGTGATTTGAGGCTTTTGTTAAATTTCGGATATATTTAGATGTCTTTGTTAAGACCTCAGGGATTCGTTATTTACACTAGTGCGCATTCGCCCCAGCTGAGCTTAAGATAACTATTTCAAACCAGATCAGACAATACCTGATGTTAATGATAAAAGCTGTCTTCACTTTAAAAATAATTGAGCAGATTTAAAGAATGACTATGCTAGGGAAATAAAGAAAATTTAAAGTTCTAATTACTGCATATAAAACCATGCTCAACATAGTTAATATAAAATAATCGATAACCGAATTAAGGATTACGAAGAAATTTAATGAATAAGCAAGAAAAAGAATTACAAGTCGAAAAACAACAATGAATTCCACTCACCCATCTCAGAACAAAAGAGGAGACAAAAGGTCCAAAATCCTCTTTGGTTGAACAAGTCGAGTGATCGGCTCTCCTTTGTTCCAAAATCTGAATACTGTTTAAAAAGAGGAAAGGTCTGCCGATGAGGAGATTAGCCAACGCCGTAACATTGGCGTCTTCCCCTTTCTGCCTGAAGCGGCTGTCTCCTCTGCTTTCCTCGAAGCTTAAAATTTGGCAAAGGCTAATTCGAAGCTTAAAATTTGACAAAGTCCAATTCGAAGACTCTGGAAATTTATTTTAGTAGATTTTGGTCCAATGTCAAAAAGAATGGAAAATCCATCTTTGTCTAAACGGCGTTCTTTACTCCGGGCAGCAACAGGGCCATCGCCCTGACCAGGAAGAACCCTTCTCTCGTCTGAAGCCAAGCTTTTATAGGCTTGTCAGTTCCTCTGGCATTACCTCATCGGAATGTGTGGAATGTCTGGAATGCCTGGTATGCTAGGAATGCATGACCTCATCTGATTTTCCAACTGATATTTTAATGCTGTCTCAGTGGATTTCTCAGCTGATATTTTAGGGTTGCGCAATCTTCACCTGACACACAGTACAGATCCATCTTAACACATAATCAAACTTAGCCATAATAATGGGATCTTCTAACTTTAACATATATATTGATATTGCTCTAGCTGTTACAGCTTAAAATTAAGGCATAGCAAACTCATATTCCAAAATTGTGTGTTGCTATGTGTTTGAACAGGTCGTGTCCTCCCAGTTGCTAACAATTTAATTTATTAGATTTGTTAGTTTCCATCAGGTCACCCCTATGTCAAGCTTTAACACCATCTCCTGGTGAAATTTTTGAACTACTGCATGTTTTGGGATAGCCAATGTGGCTGGGCCAAATTCGATACCCAATTTTACACCATCTTGTACCACCATGCCACTTAACACCAGATACGAACTGTGTTGCGCAAGCAGACGGACCTTGTGCAGAGGTGTTGCTCAGCGCAAGGTGATTGCAGAGGTGATCCTGGTGGACAACACAGGGGGAGGGATGCGTTGTTCATACCCTCCTACCCACAAGACATATTTTCGGTCAAGTCAGCCACTGCCTGTGGAGCAACAGTCATTTTCAAGCAAGGACAGAGCGTGCTGGTATATAAAGGCGGTACAAAATTCAACATCTATGTATACGGCAAGTTGTATTATCTACACTCTGAGAGTGATAATGTTGACCAATGTAATACTTGTCATGACATGCAGACATGGCACGAAATATTAGGCCACTGCAACTAAGAGGATGTGCTCAAACTACAGAATGTGGTGAATGGTATGAAAATTACGGGAGATACTTTAAACCCTGATCCAAGAGCAGAGGCTCCTTTACAAATGGTGCATACAGACCTAGTAGGTCCAATTACTAATGATTCTATTGATGGTTACAAATATGTGCAGTCATTCACAGATGACTATTCAAACGCAGTGTTTGTATATTTTCTTAAAGCAAAAAATCATACTGTGCAGGTAACTGAAACGTTTTTAGAGTATACAGCACCTTATGGGACAATAAAGTGTATAAGGTCAGACAAAGGTACAGAATTCATGTGCAGAGGGTTTCAAACTCTGTTGAGAAAGAATTGTATCAGACATGAGACATCAGCGCCATACACACCCCACCCAAACGGTGACTGCTGAAAGGGGCTGGCGTATACTTTTTGAGATAGGCAGATGCATGCTAGTTGAACGTAATCTACCTAAATGTCTATGGAACTATGCAGTACAAACAGCAGCCATAGTGAGAAACAGGTGTTTTAGCAAGCGTACAGAAAACCCCGTACCAGATGTTAACAGGTAAAATACCAGACTTGTCCAAAATGCAAAAATGTGGGTCTGAGTGTTACACATACAAACAAAACAAGGGCAAACTCTACTCAAGGTGTGACGTAGGTCTTTTTGTAGGCTATGACAAAAGCAGCCCTGCATACTTGGTTTACCACCCAGACACTGAGAAGGTTCAGAAACACAGTCTTGTCAAATTTATGTACAAAGAAAATGCGGAGAAACAGACACAGAGGACATAGAACCAAACGATGAGGGCAGATGGAGACACCCTTGGGAGGGCGGACGTACAGAGGCTAACGAGTCAATTGTAAAAGACAAAAATCCACAAGGTGGTACATCTGATATATATGATCAAGAAGTGACAAGTAGTGAACCTGTCAGTGGGAGATATCCTGTAAGAGAGAGGAGTAAGCCAAGTCACTTAAAAGATTTCCTAACAGACAGCGATGATAGTGATGAGATTATTCTCACAATTGATTACTGCTACAGCAATGTGTGGTATCCCAAACACATACACAGAAGCAATGAGGTCAGCTAACTTAAAACAATGGGTTAAAGCTATGGATGAAAAAATACAGTCATTAAAAGAAAACAACACATTTACTCTAACTACTGTTGGATTTTGTCCACAATTTAGGGAGCGCGCTATCTGCGCCTCATGGCAAAAGCCATTGCCAATCACCTGTTATCCAATTTACTCACTGCATGCTCGTTTGATTTCTTCAGATTTAGGAAAATGCTAAGACACTGAAGCAGAAATTAGACTTACACAGGTTGGTTGAGTTCAATCACAATTCTTGTTCAGAAAGCTCTGTTTTCAGGAAAGTACAATACAGCGCTGGGCCCTTCAAGAGTAGAAAGTCTCCATTCAGAAAAGGCAACATTCAAGGTTCTTTGGTCGGCTTATATTCATTTGCACATGCCAGTGTGGGCCGAGTTTGATGGGTGATGAGTCAGGGGGTGTGGCAAGTTCGCAGGATATTCTGATTCCATGGGAGTGGTGCTGATTATGGGCGATTCGGTGTGTGTGCGGGCTGTTGTCTTTCGGCCTTGGCGATCATCTTTGGCCGAGTCCTTGGCTGGCTCCCTCTGGCACCTGCTGGTTTTTATCTCCACGTGACCTTCCAGTGAACATTCTCCTCCATTCTTGCACATACTCTGTCGCACCTCATTCTTTCAATTTTGTCATTTTGTACTAAATTGTTTGAGCTTTTGGCTGTGACATCATTAATCTATTACTGTTCCCTGGCTATGCAAAGTTTGTTCTTTTGATACTCCATGTCTTTGCTTACGTCATTATATTCTCAGTTTAATCATGCTTCCAACCGTATCTTTTCTTTGTTAGGCAAAATATTTCCCTCTGTTCAGTAGTAATCGAAAAGCTGGCGTCTCGCATTAGGCGACATATGACATTTAGTCAAAACACAAGATATAATCAAGTACTGAACGGTCAAGACGAATCTGGCCGTGTCCATGATTTAGAGAAAAACATCAGGCATGCATTACACAGTTCCTTAAGGGTCATTAAGCTATTTAGGCAATATATCAAAAGACATTTGTTATTTCAAATTGCTCAGAAATATATATCAGATCATGAAGTTATAAAAACCTTTCTCATTACCACTTATCAAAAATATCTAGTTATGTCTTCTTTATTGATTTGGTGTGTAGGTATAATTATATACTTAAAATGTTTCTTTTATCGATTTAATATGTGAATATACTTTTCTGCTTATGTACTTTATTCAATGAGGTTTGAGCATATCTGTTTTTGTAGCTAGGCAGGACTTTTTGTATTTCGACCCCATTCCTTCACTACTCTGCCGAAGGGCACAAAAACAGTGGGGGGTAAACGGGTCTATGCTGTAAAGACTGACATGGAAGGTAAAGACAAACTCAAAGCAAGATTTGTGGCAACATGTTACAGTCAAAAGATGGGGATAGATTATGGTGAAACATTCTCCCTAACAGCAAATTTAACCAGTGTGAGAGTAATGATACAGAAAGCAGTCCAGGAGGATATGCTAATCCATCAAATGGATGTAAAAACGGCTTACTTACACGCCCCAACTGATTATGAGATTTACACAGATCAACCAGAAGGCTATGAAGAAGGGGAAAGTCTTGTGTGGAAGCTGGAAACATTTTTGTATGGTCTAAAACAATCTGGCCGTAACTGAAATAGGGTTCTACACGAATGCCTAACGGAAAATAGTTTCACACAAAACCCAGCAGACAACTGTGCAAGGAGACCGGACAAGGAAAGGTGATTTTGATCATCTGGGTAGATGATTTGATCATTTCAGCCAGTAATGACAAAATAATGGATGTTAAAATGATGCTTTCAGGAAAATTCAAGATGAAAGATCTAGGTCGGCTCAAGCATTTTCTGGGTATCGATTTCAAAATATCTGATGGATGTGTGAAAATGTCACAGGAAACACATGTACACAAGACTTTAGAAAAATTCAAAATGGAAAACTGCAAGCCAAGAGAAACTCCTTGTGACCAAAAATGGTGTTATGATGGATGATGCCAAAATGTATACATATAATGAAAACCAGTATCTAGGATTAGAATTAACAAATTCAAAAGGTTTTTTTGGGAAACTGAGGAAGTCTTCGGTGAAACTGTTTTGGGATGATGAGAGCAAGGGAGGGTGTTGAGATTTTTGTGCTCTCATTATAATCTTATGATGGCGTGTACATCTGTATGTCATTGTGTTATTTGTTCTGTGATTTATGCCGTATTTTGTGTTTACTGAAGTAACGTGAAGTTTTCCTCATGTAGGTACTGTGGACATTTTACGTCGGCTTTAACCTTGTTTGCGGCAACGGGAAGTACATACTATACTACCGTATTGGCCCGAATATAAGACAACCCTGATTATAAGACGACCCCATCAAGACTCAGGTTTGAAAAAAGACTTTTTGAACACCAAATTTAATTTTTATAATTACAGTACATCTGAAACAAATGGGTATAACAATATATTTGAGAGAAAAAGCATGTTATTTTGCCTCATTCAAATCATGCAAAAACTGTCTATCACATCTTAATATCTGAACATTTAAATATGTAAACTAAAGTGCGATCACATTTGTAAATGAATGGCTTCTGGTTTTTGAAATGTAAATAAACCAGTCTACTGTGATAAAACAACAAAATTGTAATAACTGCATTAACTATCAAAGTGAGGTCTAACTGTAACTGTAGTCTTGAAACAAATCTGAATAAGGAACAACTTTGCAATTAAATAATGCAAACTGCTATTGTTGGGGAGCCTGAGGACTGTATAGGGGGTTGGCTCGGATGGTTTGCTCTTTTCGCCCCCGGGTGTCGGTCAGAACACAGGAGGGAAGACGTGGTTCAGTTTTGATTGCTTTACTGAATTATTGGCAAAAACGCAACAGGCACTGTGGCTCATAGAGGCATACAGGCAAATTGGCAAAAGGGTATTGTGTGAAGCGTGTGAAGGGTGTGTGTGGTTTGTGGGGTGTGTGTGTGTGGTTCTGCAACAGACAGAAATACAACACGTAAATCAACACTCAACCTCTGACGTCACACAACACTCGTAGACAGCACACATTACATAACTAACTGCGCGTAACGGTTCCGCTATACTAAATAACCATAAATGAAATACTCTCGGCAGCACACCAAACATAAGTCACCGATCGAGACAACAAAAATAGATTTGCTGGCGACCGTTAGTCGGCGTGCCGCTGCGTAACGGCTACTCGTACTCGCCAGGCTGAACTCCGATTGGCTTAAGTGGGAAGTAGTCAAAGCGCATCTGCTGTTTTCTGTACTTCTTTGCCAGTCAGACTAGTCACTAGTGGCAACTTTGACCAAATACCACGCTTGACTAAAATCGCAAAGACAACTTGATGCTTGCAATGAATTTACTTGTATTCTTTGTTGCGGCTGTGCAAATATACAGCGTAGCGCCTGGTAAGTTGTACTTCGCTTGTTTATTATCCTCAAGATTGACGCTCTTAATTTTGAACTGACGCATTTATTATTATTTTGTTTGGTTACATTTTCTTCACGTCTGCTGTGTCTACATTTCATAAGCAGAAATGTTTTAGTTTTCTCATACTTAGACGGGGAACACAATGCTTTGATTATAACTTTTGGAATATTTTGTTGAAGTTGAAAAACTTAAAATTGACGCAAATCAAGGTGATACCTTGCATGAACACCATTTGATTAATAATAGTACAGCTAAAGTACAGTAATGAAATGTTCGACAGTAGAATCTTTGCAATTAATAATGAACATTTCACAGTAACGGCAATAATGTATCTAATCTTTCATAATAAAAACAAACATTGTGTAGCCTCCTGAATAGACAATATATGATCAATTACCTTATTGGAATAGTTTGTTTTGGGGGGGCAAATTAAAGAGAATGGCAAAAGTTGTGTAATTATATTTCTTTCATAAGTGGATTTAAATCGCTGATGAGGAGCATCCCGCTGGAATCATATCATCAAACATATTTATCAACAACCAGCAGAAAACAAACAATTGTCAATTCACTGACAGGTTTGAGTGAAAGAATGCAATTCACTGACAGGTTTGAGCGAAAGAATGAACTTGGATAAACATGAACTCCAACATGTCAAGTGCTGCAATGTTCCAACTGCAGACAGAATCATTGAAAATATAAATTGCACAAGATTGGTTAATGTAAAAACAAAGCAAGATCATGGGTGTCATTTTTGTGTTTGTCTTTCAGTCATTCACACGCTCAATTATTTCCTGACATGCTCTCAAATTGCAAAGCTACCAGAGTTCTGGGAGGTGGCGTATATTGACGGTGTTGAGATTCAGCAGTTTGACAGCAACCACAGGGAAACAAAAGTGAAACATAACTGGGTGAACAAAATCACAGAAGATGATACGCACTTCTGGAAGAGACAGACGGAGGGCAGTATTGGGTATGAGCAGGTCATGAAAGTCAACATTGAAATCGCTAAAAAGCGCTTCAACCAAACTGGAGGATTGTTTACGTCCGAGCGTCCGCTCGTAAAATTAATTTCATATGCTGGTTAATTTTTTTTTTTCATGACTAATGAACAGACATGCCACCGCTGGCTCCTCTCTGATTATTGTCACTGAATCTTGTGTGCGATCATTTCAGGTGTTCACATGTTTCAGGTGATAAACGACTGTGAATGGGACGATGAGACTTGTGAGGTTGATGGTTGGTAGCACAACCATTACGATGCAGAAGACTTCATATCATTTGAGGCGAAGACGATGACATAGACCGCAGCACATCCACAAGCTTTCATCACCAAATTGAAGTGGGACCAAATAGATGGGTACAATGAAGCCCAGAGTAATTTCTCCACTGAGGTGTTGCATTCTGATTTGAAGAAGCATATGAGCAACAGGAGGGACTTCCTGACAAGAACCGGTACGTTGTCCTCTCACGCCTTCTCTCAAACTCACGCACACACTTTCTGTGTTTCCTCCCTTCACATTCTCTCCATCTTTCGTGCCCTCCATGCATTTCCCTCAATCTTTGCCCCTGTGTGCAGAGCTTCCCAAGGTGTCTCTCCTGCAGAAGACGCCTTCCTCTCCGGTCACCTGCCACGCCACGGGTTTCTACCCCAGGACTTCGGACCTCTTTTGGAGGAAGGACGGCCAGGAGATCCACGAGGACGTGGGGATGGGGGAGACCCTCCCCAACCACTACGGAAACTTCCAGACCTCGGTTGACCTGAAAGTGGAGGTGACGCCCGACGCGGAGCAGGAGTACAAATGCATTTTCCAGATGGCCGGTGTCTCGGAAGACATTGTCATCAAGCTGGACGCCGGAAGCATCCTGAGCAACGCGCGCATCCAGGGTGAGCGTTTGGCGAGGCTCAGACACATCCGATTGGCTGTGGGCTCTCGCGAGTCATTGGCATGTCTCTCTTTGCGCTTTGCCATGTGAAGAAGAGCAAGACAGGAAGAAGGCAGTGGCCATCGCCGTCCCGTTGGTGGTCCTCGCTCTGGTGGCGATGGCGGTGGTGGTGATGGTCCTTGCCAAGCGTCTCAAAAGCAAACAAGGTGAGCGACACAAATGTTTGCTCCGTCAGGAACATCCAAAGAGAACATTGTCTGTGACCATTCCAAATCTCCTCTTGCTTTTTTTCCATTTCAGCCAAATACTCTCAAGCTTGTAAGTAAAACGTTTTCTGCTTCCTTTGAGCCACAAAAACAAGGCAGCCATGTCAAGGTTTGATTCAAACCTATAGTGTCAAAGAGGAGTCGCGTCAGACAATGCCAGCTGCGTACACTGGTGCCCTGTGATACGATCGCAAATGCTTTATTGCCATTGAAAGGAATGGAAAGACATTCTTCATCAAAATTGCTGTCGTGTAATTTAACATCTCTCGCTTTTAGCTGTTTCCGGGTGAGAGGCAGCAACGGTCACCCGGTAAGTTAGCTCATGCTGTCGACACGTGGTCTACGGATTCTGGAGGTGTGGTAGGGAACATCTGGATTCTTGTTGACTATCTGCTCTTCTTTGCCAGGTGTCAGAATTCTTTCAGAGGACTTTCTCATCACAACACAGGTGTTTTTTTCTTCTTCAAGTCAACAACAATTATGTTTCTGTTAAATGAAGTTTTTGGGTGGTTTCAACAACGATAGCGACAAGCTTCATTCTTGTTTAATTGTAGTTCCTGTTTTGAAATGCCATTTGATCTCAGGTCTTCATCTAATAAACAACTAACACGTTTCTCAGAAGGTGAGGTGCTTGACTGCCCTTATTTGAACTGCGGCTGAACATATTCAACGATCAATGCCTAATGTGGAAATCCAAAACGGAGTGTTCTACTCGACTGCAACCAGCAGAGATGGTGTTGAGTCACGCTCAACAGGTTGGCTGTCTAAAGAAGTTCAACAAGACGATGAGAAGTGAAGCGAAATACTTGCCGCTGCGCTTGAAATTTTGCTCTCTCTGAAAGAAAAAAGCAGTTGCCATTTTTCATCATTGTGGTAATCACGTGTCAATCAAATGTGTCAATAAAACATGATATAAATGTTGTGAAATATGTCATTTTAATGTTACTTTTTCAGAAATAGTTATATATGTAGTATATAAATACACATGATGTTGTGGTGACGTTGAGACATCTTTCATTGTTTTCCCAGACATGGCCCTACATTTGGTTGCTTCACCTCAACGTCTCCTAGGTTAACACATAAAGGGTACCGCCATAGATAGGCTAACGGATAGCTTCTTTGTGTAGTGGTGGTGGTGGTGGTATTGAACACAAACGGTGCATCAACACATGTAGACAGACACTATAACAACACAGAAACATATTTCTTATCCTCTGCAAAGAAATAAATAGTAAGGCTTGATTTGTTTACTGTGATCCAGAATAACACAATCAAAAACATAGGCAAAGCATTAACACTATACATCATGAATAGGTACAACCGTGAACCCCTATCTTACATAAATGATGTTGAACTTCTTATACTACTCCGAGTCTCTCCCGGATGACCGAGCTTCTCACCCTATCTCTAAGGGAGAGCCCGGACATCCTGCGGAGAAAACTCATTTCGGCCGCTTGTATCCGAGATCTCGTTCTTTCGGTCACGACCCATAGCTCGTGACCATAGGTGAGGGTAGGAGCGTAAATCGACCGGTAAATTGAGAGCTTTGCCTTTTGGCTCAGCTCTCTCTTCACCACAACGGACCGGTACAGGGTCCGCATTACTGCCGACGCTGCACCGATCCGCCTGTCGATCTCACGCTCCATCCTCCCCTCACTCGTGAACAAGACTCCAAGATACTTGAACTCCTCCACTTGGGGCAGGATCTCATCCCCGATCCGGAGAGGGCATTCCACCCTTTTCCGATCGAGGACCATGGACTCGGATTTGGAGGTGCTGACCCTCATCCCGACCGCTTCACACTCGGCTGCGAACCGTTCCAGCGAGAGCTGGAGATCACGGCCTGAAGAAGCCAACAGCACCACGTCATCTGCAAAAAGCAGAGACGCGATGCTGAGGTCCCCAAACCGGACCCCCTCAACGCCTCGGCTGCGCCTAGAAATTCTGTCCATAAAAATTATGAACAGAATCGGTGACAAAGGGCAGCCTTGGCGGAGTCCAACCCTCACTGGGAACGAATCCGACTTACTGCCGGAAATGCGGACCAGACTCTGGCATCGGTGATACAGGGACCGAACCGCCCTTATCAGTTGGCTCGGCACCCCGTACTCCCGAAGCACCCTCCACAGAACCTCCCGAGGGACACGGTCGAACGCCTTCTCCAAGTCCACAAAACACATGTGGACTGGTTGGGCAAACTCCCATGCACCCTCGAGGATCCTGCCGAGGGTGTAGAGCTGGTCCACTGTTCCACGGCCAGGACGAAAGCCACACTGCTCCTCCTGAATCCGAGGTTCGACCTCCCGACGGACCCTCCTCTCCAGCACCCCTGAATAGACCTTACCAGGGAGGCTGAGGAGTGTGATTCCCCTGTAATTGGAACACACCCTCCGGTCCCCCTTCTTAAAGAGGGGAACCACCACCCCAGTCTGCCAATCCAGAGGCACTGTCCCCGATGTCCACGCAACGTTGTAGAGGCGTGTCAGCCATGACAGCCCCACAACATCCAGAGCCTTTAAGAACTCTGGGCGGATCTCATCCACCCCCGGGGCCTTGCCACCGGGGAGTTTTTTAACTACCTCAGTGACTTCGACCCCAGAGATTGGAGAATCCGCCTCAGAGTCTCTAGGCCCTGCTTCCTCAATGGAAGGCGTGTAGGTGGAATTGAGGAGGTCTTCGAAGTATTCTCCCCACCGACTCACGACGTCCCGAGTCGAGGTGAGCAGCACGCCATCCCCACTGTAAACAGTGTTGACGTTGCACTGCTTCCCCCTCCTGAGACGCCGGATGGTGGACCAGAATTTCCTCGAAGCCGTCCGAAAGTCATTCTCCATGGCCTCACCGAACTCCTCCCACGCCCGGGTTTTTGCCTCAGCAACCGCCGAAGCCGCGTTCCGCTTGGCCATCCGGTACCCGTCAGCTGCCTCCGGAGTCCCGCAGGCCAAAACGGCCCGATAGGACTCCTTCTTCAGCTTGACGGCATCCCTTACCGCCGGTGTCCACCAGCGGGTTCGGGGGTTGCCGCCACGACAGGCACCAACGACCTTACGGCCACAGCTCCGGTCGGCCGCCTCAACAATGGAGGCGCGGAACATGGTCCACTCAGACTCAATGTCCCCCGCCTCCCCCGGGACGTGGGAAAAGCTCTGCCGGAGGTGGGAGTTGAAGCTCTTCCTGACAGGAGATTCTGCCAGACGTTCCCAGCAGACCCTCACAGAGCGTTTGGGTCTGCCAGGTCGGACCGGCATCTTCCCCCACCATCGGAGCCAACCCACCACCAGGTGGTGATCAGTTGACAGCTCCGCCCCTCTCTTCACCCGAGTGTCCAAAACATGCGGCCGCAAATCCGATGACACGACTACAAAGTCGATCATCGAACTGCGGCCTAGGGTGTCCTGGTGCCAAGTGCACACATGGACACCCTTATGTTTGAACATGGTGTTCATTATTGAAAATCCGTGTCGAGCACAGAAGTCCAACAATAGAACACCGCTCGGGTTCAGATCAGGGGGGCCGTTCCTCCCAATCACGCCCTTCCAGGTCTCACTGTCATTGCCCACGTGAGCATTGAAGTCACCCAGTAGAACGATAGAGTCCCCAGAAGGAGCGCTCTCCAGCACTTCCTCCAGGGACCCCAAGAAGGGTGGGTACTCTGAGCTGCTGTTTGGTGCATAGACACAAACAACAGTCAGGACCCGTCCCCCCACCCGAAGGCGGAGGGAGGCTACCCTCTCGTTCACCGGGGTGAACCCCAATGTGCAGGCGCCCAGCCGGGGGGCAATAAGTATACCCACACCTGCTCGACGCCTCTCACCGTGGGCAACTCCAGAGTGGAAGAGAGTCCAGCCCCTCTCGAGAGGGCTTGTACCGGAACCCAAACTGTGTGTGGAGGCTAGTCCGACTATATCTAGTCGGAATCTTTCTGCCTCGCACACCAGCTCGGGCTCCTTTCCAGCCAGAGAGGTGACATTCCATGTCCCAAGAGCCAGCTTCTGCAGCCGGGGATCAGACCGCCAAGGTCCCCGCCTTTGGCTGCCGCCCAGCTCACATTGCACCCGACCCCTTCGGCCCCTCCCACAGGTGGTGAGCCCATGGGAAGGGGGACCCACGTTTCCATTTCGGGCTATGCCCGGCCGGGCCCCATGGGCGAAGGCCCGGCCACCAGACGCTCGCCTTCGAGCCCCGCCTCCAGTATATAAGAAGTTCAACATCATCGCTACTCCTCCACGTTGAGAGGAGCCAGATGAGGTGGCTCGGGCATCTTATCAGGATGCCTCCTGGACGCCTCCCTGGGGAGGTGTTCCGGGCATGTCCCACCGGTAGGAGACCCCGGGGACGACCCAGGACGCGCTGGAGAGACTATGTCTCGCAGCTGGCCTGGGAACGCCTTGGGATCCCCCGGGATGAGCTGGATGAAGTGGCTGGGGAGAGGGAAGTCTGGGAGTCCCTCCTGAAGCTGTTGCCCCCGCGACCCGACCCCGGATAAGCGGAAGAAGATGGATGGATGGATGGATGGATGGATGGAACTTCTTATATAATGCCGGATGATGTGCACCAGAGTATCCCTGGTTGTATACTTGGTTGGCTCTGTAGTCCGGAGACTCGACTTGAACTAGGTGACATGACACTCCTTACCTCAAAAGTTTTGTACCTTGCTTATTTTGAGACTGGCCTGGCTTGAGACTCAACTTGAACGATGTGACTCTAGGCCTTCATAAGCACTGACATGCATTTACAAGCTGAATTTATTCAGATACTTTTTCTCCTGCAAATCACAGAATCAAAATAAAATGTTAATAATTTGGCTTACACTGTTTGTAACTTATAATATCTGACCAACAGTTTTCGTATAGTACCGTGCACCAAGCGAGGAATTAACCAGATACCGGTTAGGCAAGAATGAGGAAATTGGGCGCAAAAAGCCTGCCACTCCGCCATTTCAGGACTGAGAGCTGAAATGCAAGATGGTCGACCTAAGTGGAAAGTCCCTTGTTTGTTCACTTTGATTTTGTACAATTAAATAAATCAAGTCAGTGGTTACCAAGTCGCATCATGAAAGTCGCATCATGAAAGTTGATGTCTGGATGAATTTGAGCCCTTAAAAACCTTCAGACTCTTTTATTAAGCAATTTATTATAATGAAATATATTTTAAAAAATATAAGTAAAATAGATTATTTATCAGGTAAATAATAAAATAGTGATGAGATAAGTATTTTTAAAATGTACTACATGTTTTTGTTTTTTCATTTTACAGATTGAGTAAATTCACACATACCCTGTCTCGATTTTAAAGATTGTTTGCAGGAAATAAAAATGTTAGCATTCATTCATGGCTTTTTTGTTGTTGTTGACACGCTTGCAATGAAAAAACGGTTGGGTGATCTTTGGTGAATTGTCCTGCATGCGGAGCGCCACAACAGCATCAGTAGCTTGTTGAGTTGTTGTTGATTCATCTAAATTCATCACACACAATTGCACTACGTATACGTGTACCTTGTTATAAAAAAAAAAAATTCATAATGATGAGTTCTAAAAATATATGTACAGTATTGCACCTTGTTATAAAAAAAATATAATAATGAAAGAGTTCTAAAAACATATTTACAGTATGTGAACATGTACCTTGTTATAAAAAAGTTATGAGCCAAAAACTCATGCAAATCATCTGGGCAAAAACGGGTGTTTCGCTATGGCGACCCCTTTGGGGAAAAGCCGAAAGGAGTCAACCATACTAAAAGAGTTCTAAAAACATATATACAGTATGTATACTTTAGCTACATCTACATATGTTACACACACACGCACGCACACATATTTATTTATCCATCCATCCATTATCTGTACCGCTTGTCCCCACTGGAGCCTATCCCAGCAGTCATCGGGCAGTAGCCGTGAGACACCCTGAACTGGTTGCCAGCCAATCGCAGGGCACACAGAGACGAACAAACATTTGCACTCGCATTCACACCTAGGGACAATTTGGAGTGCTCAATCTGCTTACCAAGCATGATTTTGGGATGTGGGAGGTAACCGGAGTGCCCGGAGAAAATCCACGCGGGCCCAGGGAGAACATGCAAACTCCACACTGGGACGGCCGGAGGTGGAATCGAACTGGCACCCTCCTAACTGTGAGGTGATCGTGCTAACCAGTGCGTCACCGAGCCGCCCCATCATATTTATATTATCCATCCATCCATCCATTTTCTGAACCGCTTAGTCCCCACGGGGGTCACGGGCGTGCTGGAGCCTATCCCAGCCGTCATCGGGCAGTAGGCGGGGGACACCCTGAACTGGTTGCCAGCCAATCGCAGGGCACACAGAGACAGACAACCAATCGCACTCACACTCACACCTAGGGACAATTTGGAGTCTTCAATCGGCCTACCAAGCATGTTTTTGGAATCTGGGAGAAAACCCACGCGGGCCCGGGGAGAACATGCAAACTCAGGGAGGGCCGGAGGTGGAATCGAACCCGCACCCTCCTAACTGTGAGGCGGACGTGCTACCCAGTGCGTCACCGAGCCGCCCCATATTTATATTATTTAAACATTATTTTCTGTATGTCATTTATACTATTAATATAGTATTTACATGTTTGAAACTATTATTTAATGTTGTAATGATAACATATGCAGTTATATAGTTCAATATACATTTATTGATACACAAAAAATGTATGTATGTTAAAAATGAGAGGGTGACACTACTTCGTGGATTTTCACCTATCGCGGGTGGTCTTGGAACCAATTACCGATTATTGTATTCAGTTTATGTGTGTGTCGCTGTGTGCTTTTGCTCAGTGACACTATGACGGCTGTGGTGCATTTGTGGTCCGATGGAAATCAGAGCACGCAGTTCAACCGGAGAACCTGGATTGTTCATATTTCACCAACATAAAACACACAGTCAAGTCGAGACACCTCGACTGTGATAGCCACTCAGCCGCGAGAAGCTGGTGTAACACTTCACAGATTTTTGTTGGTGGTGTGCCTCGAGATTTTTTCCAATTAAAAGGTGTGCCGTGAATGAAAAAAGCCGGGAAACACTGGCCTACCATGCATGTTTTAGGGATGTGGGAAGAAACCGGACTGCCCGGAGGGAACCCACGCAGGCACGGGGAGAACATGCAAACTCCACACAGGGAGGGCTGGAATCGAACCCACATCCTCTGACCTATGAAGCGGACGTGCTATCCAGTGCTCCATCGTGCCGCCGCCTTCATTAATATAGTAGAAAATAAAATATAAACGGCCTGTACATATGTATAGCGCTTTATCTACACCACTTGGTGCCCGAAGCGCTTTACAATGGCTAACAATCGCCCATTCACAAAATTGGAGGCTGGTGCAATGCAAGGCGCTGCCAGGTCCACGTGGAGCAAATTGGGGTTCATCGTCTTGCCAAGGACACTTCGACATGGTCACCAGGGTTGAGAATTGATCCCACAACCATAGTTGAGAGGCGAACACTCTGCCACTGAGCAAAGTAATATATTAATATATATAGACAATGGACTGCGTAACCACGTGAATTTACGGCGCGGGGGATGTTTTGAATTGCTCTGTCGCCCTCTCGTGGTAAAAGTCTGAATCAAATGCTTAAACCATTATAAATATGTAAGGCTTTTTTTTTTTACTTGACCAAGAAAATGAGCATGTATAGTAAGGCTGTTTTTTTCTTAAAAATTGAGGCTTTTTTTTTGCTAAAAAAAAAAGGCTTGGTTTTCTTAAACAGAAAGACCACGTATAGTACAGCTTTATGTAGGGGGTTGTAAATACTGTATTTTATACATATATTTATATAAAAAAATCAAACTTTAAATCACAACCATGATCTGTTTTTAAATAAAAGAAAAAAAGTACATTAACCTTCAAATTTTTGTCAAGCGTCCCTTTTTCACACCCTAAATTAACAGCTTTACAATTAAAAAAATAAACACTTAAGATAGTATTCCACTGAAGGGCCAACATTTGCAAATTTTTGCAAAGGTAACGGTCACAAATGTTTGAACATACGTTCATCTGTATTGCAAGGAACTCTTGAAAATGATCAAAATGTCCTTGCGACAAGAAAAACAAAACTGTTGGTGAAGGTCTGCGACGAGCATTTGCTAGCTTCTCTAACACTCTCGAACACGTTGGGCAATCAGTGGGATAGGGGCTTAAGTGATAAAGTAAATATTGCTCAGAAATGTGGTGTACAGCAGTCGCTCAGGGACTTTGTGACAAGGGGAAAAAATGTTTTAACAGTCTTGAGCAGACAAGAAGTGAGTGAAGTAAAGTACTTCTTGTGGTGTGGGGAAAACATTTAGCTGCCACAATAATGGTGAAACTTGTGTCATGTGACAGGAAATAAACAAGTGGATCACAACTAACATGGCTGTCCCTCCCCGCACAGAAGCCCTGAGGACAAATCATAAAAAAGGAGTTTCTTGCATTCTAGTTTCTTCTGGTCTTCATAGCAAAGAGGAAAGGTGGGTGGGGTGGGGGGGAGAACCCTCAATCACAGTTCTTGAAATCATCCAGTTTTAAGGAAGGAGAAGAAGGGATGCAAGGGGGGTCCAGTGAATACAGCAGGGCTAAACTAAGCTAAACTAGTTACAATCGTAAACAAAGTCATAGTTGCTGGGCTCTTTGGGAATAGGGGGCGGCGCTTCAGGGATCTGAATGTTCTCCAGGTCTAGCAGGCGTAGCTTCATCTCCATAGTGAGCAGCGTGTCCATGTCGGATTTGGTGTAGTCACTGGTCATCTCCTTGCCCAGGAGCGCGTTCAGGCCGTCGGTCCACACGCAGTACTGGACATGGGACCCAGGGGTGGGAAAAAAAAAAGTATTGACAACACACTTAAATATTGCCGTTAAGAAACTATAAAAAGGAAAATACATATAAACTTCTGGGTACAACTACATGGAGCCTATGGCTACATTTAGCTACATTCAAGCAACTCGTCGTCTAGCGGTAGCTAGCAGTAGCTTCTCGTTTGCAGCTTGCACCCGTAGTTAAAAAGCCACTTCACCGCATTAGTTCGGCTCACCTCGTGCTTGTCCGGAGCGATAAAGTTTAAATACTCGTCCGACTCGTAGAGGATGGAGAAGGCTAAATCCAGCACCTCCTGGAGGGGGAGCGAATCATCATCACAAGCTGGTCAAGAATACGTTCACACTCGTGCTCTTGGCGCTTTTCATTAGCATGAGCATACCTTGTTCTGCTTGAGAGCGCCCTTCTCTTTCATATGCGGACAGTCTTTCCCCGTGATGACCGCCTTGATGTCGGCCACGGGCACTGCGGAGAAACGTGCGCGCCGTTAATTATCGACATGTTAACTTGTGCTCATGTCACAAACTGGCAGCGCTCACATTTGTCCTGCAGAGAATCGTGGGGTACCTCCCCTTGAGGACTCTCCTCAAGGTCCCCGTAGTGCAGGACCTTGTGATTGGGGGACAGCCGGCAGTACCAGAATTTGTCTAGCAGCGGGACAAAAAAACGGGGCGGACAGATGAGTCACTGAAACCTTTGGCAGCAAACGAGCGTCTTTGAATGAAACTGGTAGCCTGCGGTTAGGCAGCGTAGGCCCGGAAAAAGACACGCTTGGTGGCTCTGGTCCACGGGGAGCAGACGGACCTGTGGGCGGTGTGGAGGACACTAGCAGCTGTGTGTTTGTGTGCGCACACATGTCCATATGACATCTGAAAACACTGCTGCTAGCAGTGGACAATGCTAGCTGCCAGTGGTGCTCCACTGCCCATTCGAAGCCAGGAATTGCTACTAATGCTAGTTTGTCACCTTGTCTCCTTCGACTGCTGATCTTCCTGAAGCACGTTCCTTCACACAGTCGATTGAGCCTTTGTTGTTTGATCAGCTCCATAATCTCCGGCTGGATCTTCTCCCTCAGCTCCCTGCGGCAGGCAGGCAACCAGGTGCACATGGCGGAATACGTTAGCATCCTGTCGCGCACGCTAACACAGAATCGCCATCGTTTTTTCCTAAAAGGCTGAAGATAAGGGCGACTCACAGGATGGGGCGGGACTGGAAGTCCTCCTGATTCATCCTTTCTGACTGTCGTATCTTCAGGATCTCGGCGTAGCTCAGATTCTGCAGGCGACTCTTGAACTGGTCCAGTGAGTTAGGCTTCAGCGTCAGCGCTCGCATGACCTGCTCGCGCACCACCTGCATAACCTGCGCCGGAGAAAGGGGTGGACGGAGTCAGCAGCAGGAAGCCTCGTTATTGAGTTAGGGAGCGCCCCCCCCCCCCCCCCCCCCCCCCAGAGGAGCGCTAATCGCCACTAAGTAGGAGAAAGCGCAAAGACGACACGGGCGTAGCGTGGATAAGCCTCTTAAATAGTCGTGCGGCGGCTCAGCTTGCAGTAAGAAAGAAGTCATGAAAGGGTTTTTGACCGTGGATGATTTTCTCCATCTCTACTGAGTCTAGCCTCCTCCCTCTTATGCCGCTGAAGAAACGACGTGCAGAGCAGCAGAGATGCCCGAGCAACATCGAGCGTGTCACATCCGAAACACACATCGCATTTCAGCATGCAGCAACAGTGAGACACTCGAGACTGTTGATGCATGCAAATAGAATCGAGAGCAAATCTTGTCTGCTGCTGCTCGTGCTAATGGATAATGAGCGCGGGTCATTCTGGCGTGCTTCAATATTAGTGCAAGCCACAATGAACACAGATACATACACACACGCACGCACACGCGCGCACACACACACACACACACACACACACACACACACACACACACAAAAAAAGACAGAGGATTGTGAAAAAAGAGAAGCTCGCCCAGGGAGTAGGAGGTGAAGGCGGATGATAAAAATAGCTCGTCTGAACGCAACAAAAGGTGGCTGTGCAGGATGGGGGAGGTGGGCTGGGTCCACAAGCCCAAAGCTGGAAGAGTTGAAGAAACAAAAGAGGCTCTCGGCAAAGAAAAAAAAATGCAACGGGGGAGCGCAACGCTGCATAGCGCTCGTGCTACTACACGCCGGTAAGACGTGTCAAAATAGTCAGGCACACCTCCAGTGAGTCTCGAGAGTTGCTCAAAAACATCGGTCGGCCCGTGTGGCACCCACGGAGGGGCTTCAAGATGGGAAAACAAAAATAACTATTTGGGAACAATTACAAATCAGAATTGTCCTCATTCTAGAGAAAACCATGTGGACAATTTGAATGTAAGGAAAGTAGAAAGTATTAGGTTGGCGCTGCAGGATCATGCTAATTCCATGTTGACCCCCCCCCCCCCCCCCCCGCCTCCCCCCACCCAGATAAAAACACCAGCAGATGCCTGCCGCCACGTCCCCTGAGGTGATAAATTGGTGTGTGTGGCTTAATCACATTCAGCAAAGCCCCCCCCCCCCCCCGAACACACACTTGCCCACACCCACATTGTGATGTGTGTAATCCAGTAGATTATTCTGCAATTTGGGTCGTGGGTTCCATCTTTCTCCTCTTTCAGAAAATGCGGAAAAATGCTACCCCCTCTTCCTCCCCCAATCAAGCATTGCTGATTGACCACCCCCTTCACCCTCACTTCTACTTACATGTTGGCTCCATAGTCGCGAGCATGCACGCAACCAAATCCTCCGCAGCTCGGGCGGACCGAGAGGATGAGGAAGGGGGAGGGGGCGGACTGTGGGGGGAGGCAGATGGCCGTCTAGCTGATGGCGCCGAGTGCGAGTCACAGCGGCACAGGCAGCTCGTCAGATCGTTTTGTCCCCCCCCACAATGTACTCCTTTCCCAAGTATTCCCGTCGCTATGAAAATTCCCAACGCTGTACCTGTCGTGTTCTTCTTCCCTTCCCTTTTCTCTCTCACTCTCTCAGCCTTATGTTGATCTGCGGTTTTAAGAGCTCTGATTGGATACGGGCCACAGTCGCACACGCCAATAGTGATGCGGCAAGAGGATCACATGATGTGTGTGTTTGCGTGTGTGTGAGTGGGGTCCACTATATTATAGAGGAGATGGAAGGAGGGAGGGGAGGGAAGGGAAGATGAAGATGCTCGCACAAACATGGTGACAATAGAATGAAGCGAGCCAGCCCAAACAGTGTCGAGCAACGGCGCTGTATTTGGAGAAAGGTCGCTATGGCAACGGGTACGGTTGCCTGGCGGTGGGTGCACCGAGCATCAGAGTTCTTGCTACCGTTCAAACGCACAAATTGTCAGTCTGCAGATTATTCATTGTATTGAATCACACTGATAAATATTTTTTGAATCACACAATTGTGAGCACAATCGAAACTGGCACTTGCTGTGTCTTTTTGGCCATTCTATTTAGGACAGATAAATTGCACTTTTCGCAGTCCACAACCACGAGCACGGACAGCTGACCTTGTTGAAGTCCTCGCTGGTGGCCCTCATCTCCTTCCAGGTCTTGTTGAGCAGCTGGATGCAAATGCAGAAGAACTCCTCAAAGGAGCGGTCGTGCGTAAAAAACATCGGGTGGAAGTCGTGGCAGTTTTCACCAGCTGCGAGACAACGAGCACACGGACACATGCTGGGTCACGCTCACCTGGAAACAACTCCATATCCATTTCTTAACAATGCTATTTATCAGCTTGTCTACGGCATTTGGCATTATTAGCATAAAGTTAACAGGAGGTGTTTGCCAGATTTAAGACATTAGCTGAAGACCCTTTCACACAAATATGGTGTCTTCCGTATAAATAGCAACTGACACGTACAAAAGAAAAAAAGACACAGACATCAACTGTTCCTCATGGGACGCGCGTGCCTTGGTTGAGGTCAGCGGGTCCCGCTGCCATCCAAGTGGAAGTCTATTTTTGTGCCTATGCCTGAGGGCCCGTGAATGTGTGACGTCAGTTCGTTAGTGGGCTGGACACCATGCAAATGAGGTCCACAGGGGCATGGGGGCTTTAGCGGGCTTCGCGCCATCCCTGACATCTGCCAGCGTCCACTTGTGTGTGCGTGTGTGTAAAGGAGAGTCACCTTGTAGCAAAGCCACATGATGAATGCACAGTCAAAGATGTCATCCTCGCTCTAATTGCCAGCCTCATGGCCCGCTGTGACAAGGGGAGAGTGTGTGTGTAGCAAGCAACATCAGCACCATTTTACAGTGCAGTCGCTATGCGGGCCACAGTCATCTCATGCGGTGCTTGGCAATGGCGTGGCTCCAGGACCCGGACAAAGAGGAAAAAATAATCTATACAAAGCAAAACTCAAGCCAAATATAGGATATAAAATTAGAACATAGCGTCGACAGTATTAGCATTAGCACATGAGCATAATGAAATGTTAGTATTAAGCGCCAAGCAAATGTGAAGTTGTAATGGCAAAGTATACGACACAGCATGTCTTTTCCTGGTCTTATGATGTTGAAGCGAAAAGGTGCACGCACGTACTTTGATGTGGCCAAGCGTGAGAACGCGTGCGCTAATCATCTTTAATGAGCTTGACGGCTAATTACGCCGGCCTCGCAGGCAGAAGCGAGACAACAGCCTCACCAAGTCTTTGTTCCGATTTTATTTCGTCTTAAAAAATGCCTTTCTCCCCAATTACTTCTACATACTTTCAGTTGTGTAAGGCGACTCCAATCCCAACAATGAGTCCAGACGGCTAAAGAGCGCGAGAGATAGAGATTTGTTACGACTTGCCGAGAGAGCGTTGTGGCTCAGCGCAGCAGATGGAGAGCCGGGAGCGGGCCGGCAGATGGAGAAAGCATACAAAATAAATAAATATATAAATAAATAATAATGCGGAGGCAGAGAAGGAGACACGCCAGCAAGCAAAAATAAAAAAAAGAAAGATCTGCTGTCAACACAGCCCAACTTGAACAAAGATGAAACAATGTCAACATGAATCAAAGTACAACTGGAATTAAATACATCAAATACAATTGGTAAAATACATTTTTTTTTTTTTTTTTACATTGATTGAAATGGAGTGCCCCTGGATTGGCAGACTGGGGTTCTTTAAGAAGGGGGACCGGAGGGTGTGTTCTAACTGCAGGGGAATCACACTCCTCAGCCTCCCTGGTAAAGTCTATTCAGGGGTGCTGGAGAGGAGGGTCCGTCGGGAGGTCGAACCTCGGATTCAGGAGGAGCAGTGTGGCTTTTGTCCTGACCATGGAACGGTGGACCAGCTCTACACCCTTGGCAGGATCCTCGAGGGGCCATGGGAGTTCGCTCAACCAGTCCACATGTGTTTTGTGGAATTGGAGAAGGCGTTCGACCGTGTCCCTCAGGAAGTTGTGTGGAGGGTACTTTGAGAGTCCGGGGTGCCGAGTCAACTCATAAGGGCGGTTTGGTCCCTGTATCACCGATGCCAGAGTTTGGTCTGCATTTCTGGCAGTAAGTCGGATTCGTTCCCAGTGAGGGTTGGACTCCGCCAAGGCTGCCCTTTGTCACCGATTCTGTTCATAACTTTTATGGACAGATTTTCTAGGTGCAGCCGAGGCGTTGAGGGTGTCCGGTTTGGGGACCTCAGCACTGCATCTCTTGTTTTTGCAGACGACGTGGTGCTGTTGGCTTCTTCAAGCCATGATCTCCAGCTTTCACTGGAGCGGTTCACAGCTGAGTGTGAAGCAGTCAGAATGAGGGTCAGCACCTCCAAATCCTCGGTCGGAAAAGGGTGGAATGCCCTCTCCGGATCGGGGATGAGATCCTGCCCCAAGTGGAGGAGTTCAAGTATCTTGGGGTCTTGTTCACAAGTGAGGGCAGGATGGAGTGCGAGATCGACAGGCGGATCGGTGCAGCGTCGGCAGTAATGCGGACTCTGTACCGGTCTGTCGTGGTGAAGAGAGAGCTGAGCCAAAAGGCAAAGCTATCAATTTACCGGTCGATCTACGCTCCTGCCCTCACCTATGGTCACGAACTATGGGTCGTGACTGAAAGAACGAAATTCCGGATACAAGCGGCTGAAATGAGTTTCCTCCGCAGGATGTCCGGGCTCTCCTTTAGAGATAAGGTGAGAAGCTCGGTCATCCGGGAGAGACTCGGAGTAGAGCCGCTGCTCCTCCACGTAGAGAGGAGCCAGATGAGGTGGCTTGGGCATCTTATCAGGATGCCTCCTGGACGCCTCCCTGGGGAGGTGTTCCGGGCATGTCCCACCGGTAGGAGACCCTGTGGATGACCCAGGACCCACTGGAGAGACTATGTCTCTCAGCTGGCCTGGGAACGCCTTCGGATCCCTCGGGATGAGCTGGATGAAGTGGCTGGGGAGACGGAGGTCTGGGAGTCCCTCCTAAAGCTGCTGCCCCCGCGACCCGACCCCGGATAAGCGGAAGAAGATGGATGGATGGATGAAATGGAAAAAGGTCCATTTTTGTGTGACTACGTGAAGCACAGTGACATGATGCGTGCGTGTGTGACTTACGCAGCTCGCCCACTTTGAGGATCTCGCAGAGCATCTTGGTGAGTTCGATGCTGCTGCGTCCGAAAGGGCACTCGTGCTTGTCCTCCCGACTACTGTTCTCCAGAACAATCTGACGCGCCAGCAAAGCAACAAAGCGCCAGATGAATTACAGGGCTCATTTTTGCCTTCACCGATTTCACAAGGATCGCGGACTCACCCGGATGTAGACGTCCTGGTGGTGCCTGGCAAAGTAGAGCATGTTGTCCAGCGCCAGCATTCCGGGAGGAATCTGGGTGAAATCCACTGCCGGGTTCACGTGATTCTGCGGGGGAATTAAAAAAAAAAAAAAAAAAGGTCTGCAGTTTGCAACAGCCCCTCTGAGAGGTTTTGCATTGTATGTTAGCACTGAGCTAGTAGCATTTTGTAAGATAACGCTCCTGTGGTTAGTGCTTGCAACTCAAGACTCCGAAGTTGAGGTCTGACTTTGGTTTGCGAGGATGCTTACAATAAATCCAAGCTTCTTGTAGTCGCGAGTGTACATGGATTTGCGTTTCTCCATGCTGCTGCCACCGCTGTTATTGGGCTCGCAGTCCACGTCGAAGGCAATCCGACGCAGCTCAAAGATGATGTCACGCTGAGCCTGACAAAAACATGGTATAAAAAATCCTGTCAACACTCCTGTAAAAAAAGGAATCATTTCAAAAGATCTTGGAAATGACAACTTTGCTTCACAAAAAAATTACAGTCAAACCTCGGTTCTCGAACAAATCGGAATTTCAATGAAAAATTCGAGATTTTTTTGCTTCGGTTGTCGAACAAAATTCGGAGGTCGAACCTCGCGAGATGAGCAAAAAGGACCAGAGAAAACCCGACCGCGCGGCCCGGATGCCGACTGACTCCGTTCGTTATTGTATTTTCGTTACTTTGAGGATTGTATTAACCCCTAATCATGCCTCCAAAGAAAGCAAGAGGGGGCAGTAAAGCCATCCGAAAACACAAAGACGCTCTTAAAGCAATGCGACAGTGAGCACCCGGCGCGCTGCGGTTGCGTGATCGGACCAAATGAAGCTCCCTGCCCACTAAGGTCCACTTAAATTTTGGAAAGTACATCAGGACTTTAAAAATATTTTCTAAATTTCAGCGACGGCTCTGTCACAATATTGCGACCAGTGCGGTGCAGTTGGACGGTCGGCGGCGCGCTATGATTGTGCGTTTGGCGTTGCGCTGCTGTTGCGCGATGGGACAAAAATACGCAAATGATTAAATGCTCAAAAAAGGCGTCTTTTTTAGTCTTAGAACAGATTAAAAAATTTTCCATTATTTGTAATGGGAAAAATAGATTCGGAATTCGACCGATTCACTTCTCGAACCGCCTTCTGGAATGGATTGTGGTCGAAAACCGAGGTTTGACTGTATTTCCGAGACTCGATGGATTTTTCACAAAACATTTTTCATGAGGAAAAATTGATTTTTCCTCCACATGAGGACTGTTTGCTTTCTCCACAAGATTGAATATGTTTTCCCTCCTGACGTCAACCGCTAACCTGATCCTGGGGGTCCATCTTAGTCATCATGCGGTCCTCCAGCAGGTTGAAGGTGAGAACCTGCAGAACGTACAGTTGGTGCGCCATCTCGTCGTTGATGGGCGTCGGGCTCCGGATCACGTTCTGACCAGCGCAAAACACCACGTCAGCCCAAGTCCCCACCCAAAGAAAGAAGCGAGCAAAGCGAGTCGGGTTGGCGCTTACGCTGAGGATAATGGAGCGGAGTTGCTTCTGGGCCAAGATGTCCGCCATCTCCTGCACACCACAAAGGGACAATCGGCAAACAGAAATGAAAACCACTTGAAATGATAAAACAATAACAACGAATGAGAAAAATCCAAAGCCAGACGGAAAAGTATGTCTGTACAACTAATGTAGTGGAGGGTGCCACTTACTGTCAAGGGACAATTTAGGATGTCCACAATGTGCTCATCAGACTAGCGCGGCGAGGAAACAAAGTGAGAAAAAAAGACAACAAACACACCACAAGGTGAGCGAGAGTGACGGCGGCGTTGACATAAGATGGAGGGGGGTAAACAAAGGAAGCCTGGCTGAGGAATTGATGTCAAAAAAGCATTTTGTATTTTTAATAATGTCATGTCATTCCAATGCGAAATTCCAGCACATGTGCACAGGAGAAAGTTGGTGATGGGGTGGGGCTTCATTCATTATTTAAGGGCACAGACAGCTGGACGGCACTGATACGAGATGGAGTTAGGAAGTGCAGGCCAAAGCAGGTGAGAAGGAAGAGAAGGAGGAGGGGAGTAGTCAAGCATTCATACTTGTCTTCTTTCCTCGGGAGCTTTGAGGAAGAGCGCGTTGATGACAGCAATGGTGTACGTCTGGATGTCCTGATCCGTCCTGGAAGGACACACATAGGGCACGAATCTTAAAACAGCTTCAAAATATTTGGTGAATCTGCAGGTGCCTGGGCGTGAGCGCACGGGGGTCGACAGATCTCGTTTGGTAGAGGGCTTGCAATTATTTGCGGACGCTATTCACTTGTGTGGCTTCACTCTGTAATTTTCTTGGAAATTGTTATTCTGACAAAAGCCACAGATTAAATATTTGGTTGAAATCTCGAAATATTTCTTTTGTTTTTTTCCCCCCGGCCATTTTCAGTTGCTTCTAGTGCAAGCGCAGGCTCACCCCTGCAGGTGCGGGATGAGCTGGCCGATGGTGATCTCCTGCGCCACCTTGTGGTAGAGGTCCTGACTGTTGAGCACCATGGACTCCAGAATGGCTAGCGAGCGCTGCAGCACGGCCGTGTCCATGGCCGCCTTGTTGACGTAGCTGGCGATCTGCGACGCAAAGAAGCACGCCCGCCTTTACAGCCCGTTCGCTCGGCAGGCATCTTGCCGCTCACCTTCTTGATGAATGCCACGGAAAAAGTGTCCCAGGAGACGATGCCGTGGTCCATCAGCTCCACAAAGGCCGTGAGCGTGAACGAGAGCAGGTCGCCGAAACTACAAGGCACAGGCACAAATACAAAATAATGAGGGACATGCTTTGGCGGATGAGGAGTGAGTGAGCGGCCAGCAGCAGTAGCAGCAGTAGCGGCGGCAGATGAGGAGGAAGAAGCAGCTGCAAGCTTGGAGAGCGGATACGGAAAAGCGAGAGCGAGCCTGAGTTGTTGAGTGCCATGCAAGAGCAAGAAAAACAGGAAGACAAGGTTCCCCTTCAGGTATCAGACATGAGGTTATTAACGCCATTTGTATCAAAATTCTCTAACTCAAATTTGTTTTTGAGGAACCACATATGGGAAGGCCTGCTGAAGAACACATCCAAAGCACAAATGAAACTAAAGAAGGAAAAGAAAACTGTCTTGTGACTTTTGGACACATTTGCTTTATAGAAAGACCAAAAACAAGCCAACTTCTACTTGGTTCACTTCAGAATTGAAGGCCAAACTCAACACCCAGTGATAACCTTTACGATATCGCCCTCTAGTGTTCTAATGCCCATAACATCATTTGAATTGAGGAGCGCTGCCATGTCAGGACTAAATGAATTCAGCGTCTTTGAGTCATTCTTGGCACTGTTAATAACGTCATTGAAATCTGTCAAAAGATTAAAGGGCAAAAAATAATAATTCAAGTGCCGTGTTAGTATTTTATACATGTGCAATTCCAGATTTTTATTTCTAGACGAGTCTTTAAATGAGGATAAAAGAGGATTCCATAGTGGTAGAAAGAAGTGACACCTCTTTGAATGGATCTATGGCAAAGTGAACCCCCGCGTCACACAGGACCACCAAGATTAAGAAAATGAAAAAAAAAAAAAAGAATACATGCTGCTAATAGACAAACAAATCTTGGCAGTCCTTCGCATAGAGAGGAGAAGAACGCCCTGAAAAAAGGACATGCAGCACAAAACGGAAGCCTTGAATGAGTTCCCAGAAGACATTTTGGGCCGCCGCTCTCAATCATGCGGACTCGAGCTGCGGCAGCACTGGCGGTGAAGAAGCAGAAGAGCGCAGAACCGCCTTGAGCACAACACCGGAGAACGCGGACGCAGGCTATCTTACCAGGGCTTCATAATCTTCTGCAGTTTCTGATAGCGCCTGCAAACATTTTACAAACTTTGCCGTCAAATGCCACAAAAGAAAAACAGGCAAAGAGCACCAAACTTGAGTTGCAAATAAAACAACATAAACAATGAAAGAGTCATTGGGGGGGAAAAAATACTCAACAGAAATTGTTTCCTTATCCAAGAAATTGTTATGTAAACATGACAAAAACACATGGCAGTGATTTTGCTGACTTACGCAAACACTGCCAAGGAAAATTAAAAAAAGAAAAACAATAACATATTTGTTGCAAGGTGTGACTTCAATTAAAAAGTATTTTTCTAACCTTACTAAAAATATATCACTTTGGATGCTAGAATGCCACGAAGGAAGATTCAGCTGCTAGTTTGCGCCAGTAGAGGGCGCCTTCTGCCTCTCGCTTGTGCAATCAAATGTGCACGCGAGCCTACGCACACGAAGATGTGATTTACATAAAGGCGATTTAATGAGGTGTCAACATGAGCTTGCGCTGCCACGGCTGCAGGCAAAGGGCGCCTTTCAACGGGCAAACCTTTATTTGCCACACAAGTGGGCAAAAACACGCCGCCCACTCAGTTCCTATGTGCACAGGCGAGACTGTGTGCGCATGTGTGTGTGCGTGTGTGTGTGCGTGCGCGAGGCCTTTCCATCATGGATGAAAAAGTCCACCTCAGCAGAAACTGCCTTGACTTTTATTAACCTTCAATCCAGACAGCCTCTGGGGAAGACAAAACTATTGGGACGCAAACAAAGCCACAACTCTTTTTTTTTTTTTTTGCTGGCAGCTGGGCCCACTCCCTCAAGTTTTTGTTGTTCTTCAAGGTTGGGCCTCAGTCGAGATACTCGTACTTTGTCTGAACAAGTGCGAGAGGAGGCGGCGGGACTTACTCTGTGCCGCTCTCCACCATCTGGGTGAGCAGTGAGATGCCGTCCATGTTGATGAAGTCCAAGGCGAAGGTGACGTCGCGCGAGGCGCTGGCCAGGTCCTTGAGCGCCTCCAGCTTGGCGTCCATGCTGGACGACTGGATCCGCTCGTGCAGCTGCAGCGCCGTTTGGTACTAACAAGACACACCTGCATTAGCACGCTACGCTACGCCACTCAGCTAAGCTCATCCATCTAATACACTGCAGCTCTGCTTAGCTTTTGGCCTTTGTGGCGGATCATGCCAAGCAACCACAGCACCACTTACAGGTGAGGTGGTCAAACGCAGGATGGAGCCATTCTTGATGTCATTGCGGTTCTGAGACACACGCACAAAAAACAATATTGAAACAACAAAGCTCACATTTGGGGACTTTTTGTTTATATACACTAAACCTTTTCAGTGATGTAGAAGTTGGCGTCAGCCATTTGCAGCGCAAAATTCTCATGATTCCCCAGAGACCAACTGCAATAAAAACAGTTCATTCATTCATGGGTCTCAATTTACACAACACATTTTAGTGTGTGGCCAAAATTTGTTGAGAAATTTAACATTTTGTGGCGTTTTGCAACTTTTTGTCAACTTACCCTTCGCACACTTCTTTGATGATGGCGGAGAGTGGCTTTTTCTGCCAAAACAAGAAGAGCAAAAGGAAGGTCAGTTGAGAGTTTGATAAGGTCCAAGAAGAAAGTTGTGTGTGTCAATATACGATAGAATTAAAAAAAAATGGTTTTCCGCCTTAACGTTGTGATTTTCGTATGCGCTCATTTTTTTTTTTCAGGGTCCTCTTTTATCACACCTATTGGTGAATGGGGGTGTTACCTCACACATACACACACGGGGGGGGTGAAGGGGGCTCTGGCATGGCATGACTCACACTGCCATATGCCGCCATAGGCCGTTCGTACGCGAATCAGGAGGATGAGGAAGGCGGTTATGAGGCGGAGGCGGTGCAACAAGAGGAAGAGGAGGAACAGCAGTGTGAGGAAGCGAAGGATGATGAGCGTAGCCGCATCGCGGCGCCTCGGAGGCAAGGGAACGCCAACATCTGCAGAGGTTGGTGCGTCGAGGCCGACCCCGTTGCCGTGACGACGCTAAACTTTTACTACCGGTGGTGCGTGCGTGACTCACGTGCACACGCATGATACCTAATGATTGACTATAGTCTTTTTTTTAATCGTGTATTTTTGGTGGACTCGATCATACAATTTAAATTTCATTTTTGTTTTAAATCAACTTCTTCAGAAAATAGCCTTATTTTTTTCGAACCATCTTCTTTCGTACCAAGCGTTTTTTTAGAATTTATTTTTCCACAACATCTTTCACTTTTATGTTACTCATAAGTAGATTGGTTTTTTTGTTTTCCACTGGGCAAATTGAGTGTGCAAGTGTTACCTGGTCGATCTCCATGAGTTTGGGGAAGGCCCCCGGCCACTCGATGGCCACCTTGACGGTGTCGGCAGGCGGCGGCATGGCGGCGTGGTTGCTCTGGAGCCTCTCTCTTTAAAGCAGGAGGACAATCATTCACACCTGGAAAAACAGCAAACTCACTTTGGTCATGTCCTCCAGGCACCTTCAAATGCACAGAAAATATTAGAGCAAAAAAAAAATAAAAAATCATCATTGTTGTCATGACGATTGATGTCGTCACACCATAATTCAAAACCCAAACCTTGTATGTAACCTTAACGGTTTGAAAGCCTTATTTACCGCAATTGGTATCCTAAATTCAAAATCCTACCCAGGCCTGGCAACCCTGTCTCCTAAGCCAACTTGGAAGGCGCGTGCGCACGGCGTGATCTTCCAACCCGAGCGGCGCGGTGTTAAGAGTGAGTCAGCCCATAATAATCCACACCAGCTTTCTTCCCGCGAGCAGTCGCCATGGCAGCAGCCGCATCAATAGCGAACATGCCTCTTTCTTTCCGAGGCCCGATGTTTTGTCACAACCCACCCCACCCCCAAAATAAAGTGATTCACTCTCCAGCCCCTCCTTCATGTCCTCCATCATGAATGTTTGCATTCATTGACCAATCCGAGCCCACTTGATGCCATACTCTTGAAACCCCAACTTCAGACTTACACACTTATTTGAGACCCTACTTTGAAATCCAACACGAGACCTCTAGCACCAATTGAAAACCCTAACCGGGAACCCTAACCGAACCAAATCTAGAAACTGTTGTCTTCTGGAGCGCAAAGACGACAAAAAAACAACAACTTGTCAGTGGTAGAAATGTCTTGTCTATCCAAAAAACTCACTATGCTAATGCTAAGCAGATCAGATAAAGGGAGGGTGTAAATTGTGGAAGGGGCAAATTTAAAGCTATCATGTGATCATGGGGAGGTCAAAACAACAAAGTGTGTTGGTCTCAGGTTGCCGCCGAGTGATCCTCCTCAGCACGTCCCAACAAAGACGGAAACGTGAAACCGACCCACAGAGCGCACCCTTTGCTCACCTCTTAGTTCAACGTTTGAAATTTGAGACACTTCAAAATCAAAAACATTCTTATTATAAATGAGACAAACAAAAGTGTGAAAACATTTCAAAAAAGTAAATTTTTGCGGGAACTTTATACTAGTCAAAATCAGGACAATCGGGTCGTTGCTTCCAAAACGCAAACGTGTGGTGCTAGCCTGAAAGCGCAATCCGACATCAAAGCGACAAAAAAAAAAAAAAAACTACTGCAAAACATAAGACAGGCTTATGTCTTAGTGATCAAGACGCTCAAGTTACCCCCTCCAGCGCGGGCGTGCAGATTAAACACGCAAATGTACAGAGGAAAACCTATCCAAAAAAAAAAAGGCTGGGACAAAAGACTGACGTGTGAAAAGGAAGGACGACAAAAGGCAAGGAAAGATTGGCGAGCGGAGGAAGAACTGCCATGAAACAATGCACCCAAAACAAAAGGCAAAAAAAAAGAAAAAGAAATAAAAACAATCAAGTTCGATGATCACAGTGACAGATGGCCGCTCATGTTTGCGCACCTTCACAACTTTTCATCACAATGAGTGCCTACAATATGCTTTTATTATTGTAGGATTTTTTTTTAAAGCTCACTGTCAAATTATAGCTTCTCAAAAAAGTAACCTTTTTTTGCTGCATATATTATTGGATCGATATTGGTCTCGACCGGTATCGGAGGGTACGATTATCGACATCGTATAGGAAGTGAAAACGCTGTCTGGGGACGCTGATCTCGGAAAACCCTCAAGTGGAAAAAGGTAGCAAGCGAGTGTCACAAGGGCCTCGCTACAATGTTGCAAGCAGGATATCCTGTCAAGAACACACACACAAAGAACAGGAGGAGCTTGCGACAGACTCCCAACTCCAAACACGATACTAAATGTAGCCGGCAAGTGTTCCAGCTGGCAGACGGGAACAATAGAACGAAACGGAGGAATATTTACAAATGTCGGCCCAGTAGGTCAGCCACAAAAAATGTTCTACTTTTGACTGACGCCGCATTTCCATGCGCACACCACTTTGCTAACCGGATGGGCGACGTCTCAGCACCACCATCGGACCGGTGCAAAGGAGCGCTTGCTCTTGTTCGACCTGCTCGCCAAGGCTACAGAAAATTGTCAAATTAGGATTTTTTTTTTAAATTAAACTGTGAACATTTTTTGTAAATACAATTCTAAATTTAGACTGCATAGTAGAATTACTAGTTATTTTTAGTTTAATTTTTTTTCGATTAACGTGTGGCCTGTAAAAATCATTTTCATATAATTCTGACAGCCCCATCATAAAATTGTGATTTATTTTCCTATAAAAACATTTTAAAATTGTCAAATTAGGACATTTTATCATAAAATGATAATTACTGTTTTCAACTTGTGTCTTTTTCCTTGTAAAGTTAGACAACAAACTGACTCACCTGGCGCGACTTCTGCCTGGCTTATTCCAACCCGCTCAATAGATCAACTTTTGCGCGCGTGGATGTGTTGTTGTCATGGACATGTTGGCAAAAGGCGAATGTTTGCACCCGGCGGTGCCGAGGAGCAAGAAGGGGAAGTGGGCGTCTGTCGAGAAAAGAGGAAACGAGTCAGTGCGGCGCACGGACAAGGAGGAAGTGTGACGTCACGGCCAAAAATGTCAATTAAGCTCCCATTCATTGAGCTCACAGAGCAAATATGTCACTGGGTGCGGAAGAACTAAGGAGCGTTTCAGCTCAAACGGCATTGTGACATGAAAACGTTTCCTCCACCCTGCATGAGCTCAACAGTCTCACAAACACAAAAGTGGCCCATCCTGTCTGTCATGAGGTCAACATTTTGCGCTCAATAATAAATATCGCCCAGCCGCGTTAACTGACTTTCTTTTTCATTTACATTTTCTCATAAAAGACAAGTATGAATAGGACTTGAAAAAAGCTACACTGACATAAAAAAATGTTTTGCTTTGATTTTATTGTCTTTCTTGTTCAAATTTGTCCAAAATGACGAGTACCTACTAAATAAACAACAGCGCGAACATCGACCATTCAGCTCATTACCGAATGGCTCCTCCGCGTTGGCCAGGCCAAGAATCTCGAGGGAACATTTATTATTCAACGACACCATCCCCAAAGAGGAATAATCCACTTGACTTGTGGATGCTCAAAGGCGCCGGTGATTATCATGCCATGAAAACTCAGCGATTTGTAAATGCACATTGTCCTCTATCGGCCTCACCGTGAAGCTACGCGGTGTGGCGCAGGATGCGGCCCAAAGCCAGAGCAGGAAGCCTGCGTCGGATTAATACTATCGCTATCTTATTGGATCACTCACGCATGCTCGCTTGGGTCTGCAAAGCGTCAATCGCCATCCACGGAAACGCAGAATGACGTTGAGCGATCCCGCGGTCAACGCTTTGTACGCTTCTAGTGGAGGTTTCTACAAAAGCTAAAGGCACATCAACGGATCATACCAAAAATCATTGTCAGGAGTAGTCTTACGTTTATTTTTGTTAGCTGGTCAATGACGGTTTGCATTTTGCATTAGCTTTGAGCTAGCCATGTTGGGGAACTAACAAAAAGATTTGTATTTGAGTGTGTCTGAGCATGCTAGCCAAATAGCCTCATTGAAATGGACCCTCGCGCCTCACTCATCGATCTGGAAAACCATCGCAGCCGGTCGTTTGACAAACATTAACCTACATTAGCGCTGACATGACCTTATTTGACCTTTGATCAAAAAAACAAAAGGAGTCAGTAATTGCAAGTAAAAAGCAAAGAGTGGCCATTAAGTGACGAGTGACAGAGTCGATTGCATCCTTCCTGCCTGCCCGCCTAGTTTGTGACCGCCATTCATTACTTAAAGGCTCTTCTGTTGACGTGCTCCCCTGAGGCCCCTCGAGTTGTACGACATAAGAATGGTGGCGGTGTGGGGGCAATGCTGTCCTCAAGGGGCAGTTGTGAGCCAGCCGTGGTGTTGGACACGCATGTCTTTTTCAGTTTATTCCTGGTTCCCTAGTGGAGTCATATGTACTTGTAATGTAAGGGTGGGTGTGGGTGGGGCTGGGGGGGTGCTGTGAAGAAGACTTGGGGGGGGGGTTGATGAAGTCCCGCCCGTGCCGTCTGGCAGGCGACTGTGTCATCTGGAGTAGCGGAATCAAGCTTATGAATTATAAATTAAGAGAACTGCCTGTTGCCTGTCTATGAAACAAACACCCGACACACACGCACACACAGAGAAAATCCAGCCAGGTCATGTGACCAAGGCTGGGATGAATGGCTCTTTTTGGTTGGGCAGAGGAGGAAGTCATGGAAACAGGTCTATAGTTCCATTGTCTAACTGTCTCTCCATATCTTTGTGCGTGTTGCAGTCTTCATTCACAACAGAGCAACAAAAAAATGAAACAACGCCTCCATCATAAAGTAACATCCTCTCACGCCCCCGCCATCACTGTGAGAGCATGCTGACAACCACGCGGAAGCTAACTTTAGCGCTATGAGAAATCAGCCAAAATCCAGTGAAAACGAGGCCCTCGTTGAGGAGGGAAAAAAAAACAAACAAAAAAAAAGAAAAAAAAAAGGAAACAGGTCATTATGACTCGCTCTACTTTCCACATTGTGTAACCGTGCCAACCGTAGAGCGCAGGGCAAAATCAATAGAAGCACCATGACGTCTCCTAGCTCGCCTTCCACTGCACAAAATAAGAATCAAAGCGCTGATTCATGTGGATATTTTTTTTCCTCATCAGGTTGGATTCGAGAATTGCGAGAATGGGCGGAACATAGCACCAAGACAGTGTGGCTCACATCGTGGCGCCATAACATAGCGTAGCATCGCAACATCATGATGGAAACTAGCAACAGTGACCAAATCTTGTCTTGTCCTAAGTGTGTGACACAATACAGGTACGACGGGAAGAAGCGTCTCCATCTGCAAGACAAGTTGGTGTGCATCTCCCGGAATAGAAACGCCACTGCCTTCATGCAAGAACAACGCCATAGCTATAGGCCAAGTTGGGCTCATTTCATAAATGGAACGTTTACAGGCCCGCGGCGCCACTGGTGTGCACACGCACCCACCACGCTCGGAAGGCTCCTTGTGCTGATGCTGCGGCACGCATGGAACACATCAAGCGACAAAGAACACTTCTAATCACAAATGTTCTCATGCCACATTTTGCGGAATAAACCGTCAGTCAAAATGTAGTCGCTCTAGCTTGTGGTGAATTTTGTGAATTTAAATTTAAATTTAGTGTCACAAAACTTGTGTACAATTTAACGATTTAAATATGCTTTAAAACAAAACCGATTTATGGCTTGCAACCAGTGAATTTATTCACCAGTGGTTAAGATCGTATTTAAGATTAAGCGTGATTGTGAAAAAATAAAATCAGACTAATTCCGTTGTTGACGGAGCACAGCATTAGCGTTCCCAACTTAGCTGGCTTTTAAGCTAAAAGGCTAACAATGCAGTCATGACACAAAAGCTTTTCTCATGATATTTAAAAAAAAAAAAAAACATTAAGAGCTTAACATCGCACGCTTGTGGCAAGCTGGCATGTGCAGTTAAACGGGACGTGAACGATCAGTCATCCCTGGTCGTGGAATTCTGTTGCAAAAGCAGCCGAGCGAGTTTGCACGCTCACATAGTGAACTGCCAGTGGTGAAGGATTTCTTGGACAAGGTCAACATTCCGGCATCCTTGCAGTCAATGGGTGGTAAACTTAAAGGGCCTATATGGCCTGCAGCGCCAATGGGGCTAACGACGCGTGCTAACTAGCTGCTATCGAGGTGCGTCGTAAATAAATGGAGTGAAAAGCATTTAGTGCTTAAGGGCGAGGCAGTCAAACAAAAACTTTTTGGCGGATTTGAAAACGGCAAAGGCAGACGGAAGCACAAGGAAGAGTTGCAACAACTCACTGCTAATGCTCTGTTCGCAATTATCAACAATGACTTGGAACAAAGCGTACGCATAAACAAAGTATTGTGAGCTAAATTTCGCAGCGCAGAGGATTAGCATGCGCACCCAAGCATAACCCAATAACCCAAAGGTCATCATCATCATCACAAGTGCCTCATTAATAGCTTCAAAAGTGTGCCGAGGCTGGGAAACGGGGCCACCGGTGGGTGTTTGTGAACGAAGCTCGCTGCCAAGTGCCAGTCTGCCAGTCATTGTGGCCAAGCTTTTCCCCGCCGCATCCCATCCATCCCCCCTGCCGACTTTGCGCGCGAGCCTATGCTGAGATGCAAAAGAGCAGGGAGGGAACTTTGGGGATTGATTTGTGGCTATTTTTACCCGTCCTACTTGAACCAAAGGGTTCAGACGCGCACCAGAGACTAGCAGAAAATGTAACAAATGAGGCGAAAATGTGGCTGAGGTCGCTTAATGAATCAATCAAAGGCCTCAATCTTCATCATCCATCACCGCGACGCATTTGGCTTCCATCTAGCTATGAAGAGTGTCGTTTTGGGGCTGGGAGGGTAAGGTGTTAAATGAACAATCGGCCGCCGGGAGCTATAAAAGCCCACGTGTGCACAATGGAGAAAGTTGAATAAAAGGTAAGCAGAAGCGTTCTGTCTCCCAACTGACTGATGAAGCGGCTTTACTGCACACTCTTGACCGGAGCAGACAATTGCTCGTCTTATTGAACCATAACTCAGGCGAGCGGGCGGGCCCGCGAGCAACCGAGTCGTTAGCAACCGCTTGTGACCTAGTTTCCGACCACTCATCAAGCTTTGGCTGCAACGCTCCACCCATGCCCACTGACCTAAACTTCACTTTCTCGCAAATTAAACTGACTGAAACTTTGCATCCGAGAGGATGCTACCGGAATGGTTGCTTCAACCCAAAATGGCCGACTTCCTGCGTCTTTTCGGGCATGGGTCCTTGAGGGTTTTTGGTGGGTTGACTCATGATAGACATGCCGCCCAAAAGTTCTATTGCCAAGTCAAACTGGCTTCAGGGGCTGAAGGCTTCAACCCCAATCAGCCAGTGACCAAGTCAACCAAGGTGCCGTGAAAGATTTTGCCCTCATGAGGGATGAGCGAGAACAAAGGAGTCACTGTCGTCGACAGGGATGCACGCATGACGCATACTCGGCGCGCATTACACACACTTGCTGATCCATTGCCAAGCGGCCCTGCCACACCTTTTCTTTCCACATCTTCCAGGAAATGAAGCACCTGAGCCAAAGCATGGTAATATGGTAACTGTTGTTATGCTAACACGCAGCAAGACGGCGACCTCGGTACAGTAAGTACTCAACTATTTTAACCCTACCACACAAGCCCGCGCACACTCACAGACAATCGCATACGCGCACACAGGCTTTTCCCACTTGCATCCACGCCCTTTCTGTGGGCTCAGTCAGCCGTCAATTAGCTGCGGCCGCAGCCTCCCAACTTTAGACTGCTGCCCTATTATTTATTTATTGATCTTTGCCCCCGGCCGCACACGTTTCGACAAACGCTACTCGCGGCCGGCCATCCCTGGCACTGCGAAAAAAAGTGTGCCGAGGAAAAGGAGAGACAAAAAGCAAGGCGAGTGTGGGCCGGTGCTCCACAAATGGGGAAGACTATTTACAGAGTGTGGGACTCGGAGGAGTTCATTTTAGTTTCTTAGTGGTTTACGCACACGCCTACACGGAATACACGCGCACACGGGCACAGACACACAAAGGGAGGTGATTCCTTCAGGCATCTTGGGCTGCTGGGAGTATGATGTCATGCCAGTGATGTCATACAACCAAACTCGTCACATTCAGGCATGGCATCACAAGGGTCAAAGGTGAGCCTGAGCCAGCTGACACTGTGCAGGGCGGAGGCAGGCAAAAAGCATTCCCGCCCACATTTACGTTCACACCCGGCGATGATTCCAAGATCTCACGGCAGCGACGGTGGAAAAACGATTGCCCCCACCCTCGTTTCCATGGTGACGGGAAGCGGTTGGAAGCACTTTAGGCAAAGCGTACAATTTGTGGCATTTGCAAATTACATTTCATGTCGTTTGTGCTTTATTTTTAGAATTGTGGCAACTTGATGAGACTTTCCCACAAAAACTACACCCCCTATCAATGTTCAACACACCCTACTGAATTAATATTCAACAATAGCTTTGTTATTATTTTGGTTTATATTCTTTCAGGAAGTGGTTTATTTATGTTAAAAATGTTAATTTTTTTCAATGGAAAAATAGTAATGTGGTTGTACAATAACTTTTTACTCTTTTTAATTTAAAAACCTGAATTTTGTTCATTTTAAAATACAATGTTTACACAAACATTTTTCATGCAAAAAAATGCAAATTATTTTACAAATTAATTTAAAATACATTTAAGGCACTATGTGCAGTTGTTTATTTGTGAAAAAATATATATTTTTAAACATTGTTTCCATTATTTACATAAATATTGTTAATGCTTTTTTTTTTTTTTTGCTTAAGGATTAAAGAAAAAATGTAAGTGCTGTTAGTCACATTTTTAAAATGATAGTGATTGCATTTTAGCGAGACTTAATCATTTTACCCCGTGGCCTAACTAGAAAAAAATAAAATAAAACGCTCCCAAACCTTGTCTTGTACTCATTGAGTGTTGCTAATAAAGTGTCTGTGAGGAACCCATTTCACTTCCCGATTGCATTTTTTTTTTTTTTTTGCCATGATATGAAACTGCCCCTGTGCACTTCCTGCGCTTCTGGGAGGCAAGCGTTAAATTCCAACATGACTCAGATGCAAAAATTCAAACCACACGAGAGGATGCATGCAGCTGTGCCGAGGGGCTTTCCCCACGGACAACAAAACAACAGACGTGGTAGTGGCGCGGGCCGAAGGCTAAGATGGGAAAAGGTGCACACCACCTTGATGGAGGTAAAAAAAAAAAAAAAGAAGACAGCTAAAATGATTTTTGAAAGAAACGTGCGCAGAAGATGTCCTTGTGCGCCATTGATTGATTCCGACAGTGAAAAGGCCAAGCCGTGAAAGCTTTCAATCCGAGGCATCCCGCAGGCTTGGCGGCGACCTTGACGGATTCACCTTCACGCGTGGCCTCTACTTAGCCTAACGTGTCATCTTCACGCAATCTCCTTGCAAAAGCCATCTTTCAAAAGAAAACTGCTTTTGCGGACAGGAATCGCCATTTGTTTAGACGCGAGATGTTATTAGATATTGTTGTCAAAGAGCCTAGGTCACAAAAAGATGCGTTTAACTATGAGTCACACAGCTATGACACACACTGCGAGTCAACACAATGGAAGAGAGACTAAATGTGTTATTACCGTGACAAGCGCCAACGGCTAAGCGCCGGTCACCGTGATGGAAATGATGCACATCTAAACCAGATTACACTAGCGGTAGAAATACGCTGGAATAAGCTAAAATGAGCGGGAAAACAGACCCAAAGCAAAAAAAGTAAAATATATAAATCACATTAGACAACAACATTTTGCAGAAAAATCAAAACTGAAAAATACTATGATTTAGGAAAAAACAAAAATATCTGAATACCAAATCAAAACATTTTTGGGAAGAAAAACATTTTAACAAATGCTACAAAAAAAAAACACAACAAAAACTTTGCACATACTATAACCCAAATATTTGCTGCAAAGCATGACTGCGCCACTCAAGTAGAGCGTTAGCTAAAGGTTCTCAGCGGGGTAACACCAAATACCACAAACTCCGGCTACCCCTCCCTCCAAATTGCTCATTTCCAGCACTGCAGTGGCACAGCTGGAAGGCAGCGAGACGTATCACTTTCGGGCCACCGATGACGTCAACGCTCGCTTATCCTTGCAAGGGGGATTCATTTTCCCATGGTGCATCGATTCCATTATCGCAGATCATTAGCAAACGTGCGCCTAATGGCTTCCCTTTCCCCAAATTCCAAATTCAAGGACGCAAGGCCCTTGATTCTATGTTCACAATGGCCTAGCTAGGGCCTCGCCCGCCCCATCTCGTCGCCCCATTTGCCGCCAGTGGGAGCAATTAAGCCGGCCTGCAAATGAACGCAACCTCAAACTGCCAGCTAGTACATTCAAAAGTTGGTGGGGGGGGTTTTCGTCGGCAAAAGTTAATGCTTGAAAGCCACGGGAGAACGTGGAAGACGGTAAGGGGGGCGGGAAAGCGGTTCATTAAGATAGACAGATAGGAGGCTGGCTTGACATCAAGGGGAAAACAATTTACATAGCCGCCGCCAGGAAGCTGAACAGAGCAAGAAAGCCGACACGCTGGAGCGCCGCTGCAGCTGGAGGGGGGGGGGGGGGTACGTGAATGACACTTTCATATTGTGCGAGTAGAAGCTAATGAGAAAAGATAACAAGCGGAGAGGGAAGACGGACGGGTGGTGGCAGTGGTGGTGGCGCTTTCTCAGCACCATTTTAGCTTCTCAAGTGTTTTAGAAGAACCGTGTTGTTTTCCCCATTTGCGCCTGCCATTTGCAAATCCTAACGTTCAAGTGGCATCCAGCATCTTAACTACTTATTAACCAACCTCACTAACGTTTGGACTGTTTTTTTTTAGCGCTTACAAATTCAAAATTTAATTTTGCGACAACAGTCTTGTCAGCGTAACATTATCGTGTTCGATAACTGCGGCAAAAATATATGCAAGTATTTCAACACAAGTCAAAAAATGAAAACTGCAGATCTGACCGATCGGACTGACCGTGTTTTTAGCAAACAACTTATTTTGGAACGAAAACAATGCTAGCATTTGAAAATGGGCCTCAAACGTTTTGATTCTGATACTGTTTACATTTACAAGATAAAAATAAGGACAAAAAAAGAAGTCACAACTGCGTTGAACTCACGAGTAATTCTAAAGTAAACGATCAAAAAGATTATTCCGATGCGAGCGTGACATCACCACCGCCTGGCAGGCACATTACAACGCTCCTCCAGATCAGAATCAGAATCAGCTTTATTGGCCAAGTTTGTGCATGCCAAACAAGGAATTTGATGAGATGAGAGTCTGCGGTGTAACCGTAGCCGAAATGTTTACTCGAGAGGGCCGACAAATAAAATATTTAACTCGGGTGCAGCGAATAAATCTGTATGCATTCCTTTTGACGTACAGCCCCCCTGAGCAGAGGGAGGATGTTTCTTCTGGCCAGAACGCACGCACGCACGCACGCACGCACGCACGCACGCACGCACGCACGCACGCACGCACACACACACACACACACACACACACACACACACACACACACACACACACACACACACACACACACACACACACACACACACACACACACACACACACACACGCACTTCGATTTAACGGAAGAACGCAAAATGGATGTTTCCTGGCCTTTACGGCCAGACGTGGCGCTGCAGGCAAAAGACGCCTCACGCTCCGCCGCAGATTCCGCGCAAACATGCGAGCCCTTCGGCTTCAAAGCCGCCGCTGTCGCAAAATTACGTCTCCAATTTAGCCACGCCAAAATCTACGGGCATAAGACGCCGCAAACCACAATAATGAACATTCTGCTGAAGGACCGCAACAAGACAACTTTGAACGAGTGTTGTGAGCCAACACCAGATGCTGCTGTGGTTTCTCAAAGAAGAATGTAAAAATTCCACAGCAAACATTCCGCTAGCTTAGTCGCATCATTGCCCAAGTCATTTCTCAAATGTTTTTGGAAAACAAAATCGAACGCTTCAACCGTTGTAGACTACCATGACCTGACAATCAAATGTGATTCCTTTGAGACTTTGAAATTGGCCACATTGCTACCTGTTGGTTTGGCCCAGCCCACTGTTCGTCAATTATTTTCTGTCATGCCCCCCAAAAAAACAATATTTCACACTGCTCTCCTGTGTGACTATAAATAGTATAATTTCTCCACGAAGTAGTAGGTACAACTCTGAATAAAATTGTATCTTAATTAACCCTGGGTCACCCATGCCCCCCTGGCATCGCGCGGCACCCCCAGGGGGGCCCATCCCGCTATTTGAGAAATACTGGCCTGGCATATGTTCAGATATGAATATTTGGGGGTAGTTAAATTATATAATAGACATTTGGAGCATTGAAAAACCAGATTTTGAATTTAACATGTGGCACATTCAGCTTTCTGAGGCCTAATGTTCCACATGGGTGCGTTTGAATGACATCCACTCAAACACCTGCATCTTTTTTTTCCCTTTAGGTTTGGCGTCATTATTTCAGAAGAACTCTAGCGTAATACAAACTTTGAGTGGCCCTCTCACTCGTATGACATACATCCACGTGGGCATTCCATAATAATAATAAGTGGCTCCATTATTGATAATAATAGAAATAATAAGATGACGAGAATGCCCACGCGGCATGACGAGCACGCTGGGGTGGGGGGGTTGGGGGCTCCACGGACCATTACGCATCTCTTTCATTTGCGCAGAGGCAGAGTCAACACACACTGCAGTAGATCACACACACGCGCGTACGCACGCACAACTTGCACAAAGCGTTTCATTCGAACGACACTTGGTTAAGTCGCAACGTAAACGCGCGTTCCCGAAAGCGGCGGAACGCTGCAACGCGTGTGTGCACGCGCAGAACTCGCCATTGCGCAACGTTCGGCGACGAAGGAAGGAAACGCTTTACAACTAGAAAGGCTGAAAAGCGTAAGCGTACCTGCTGCAGCGAAGACACTTCTCCAACTGGAGTTGCTGTGTGTGTGACTGGTTGGCTGCGCGCGTCACTCTCTCTCTTTTGCTCTCTTCCTGTGTTTGTGTGCGTTTGTGTGGATGCGGGCACTTCCTCGTCTCTTCCGCCCCCTGCAGGCCGCCGCCGTCATGACCAGCGCAAAGCAGAAGACCTGACAAGGAGACAAGCACATGCGGCATGTGTTGCGGTTGTGTCTGCTGGTTTTCATTTGGAAGCAGATTTTTAGACCCATTTCATGTGAAATGAGATACGTTTTCAGACATTCCAATAATTTAGTCTTTCATTTTACTGCATGACACTGTTCTCACCAAAATGGGAGATTTTTTCTGTTTACTGCGGCTCAGAGTTGAAACATTTCAATAATTTGTTTTAATTGGCAGGATCAAAACTGAACCAAATATAATGAATGTATTCACCAGGAATGAGACACGACCCTGGTGTAATTTGTTTTCAACTTGTATTTAATATTAAATTGTCTTACAGAGCTTACATTATGTGACCTTTATAGTTGAAAATGTATAGTTCATTCTGTATCATTGTCATGACTGAGTCAGCCAAATGGTAATCTAATTGTTCAACAGTCATGTGGGATGCTGGGATTTTGCTCATTAAAAAAATAATTCAAGCATGTTTAAACACATAAAAGATGGAAATGTGACAAAAGGTTGGCATAAAATGTAGAGAAACTTGGTTTATTACTGTGGTTTTGGTAGTGTACAAATCATAATGAGAGCAGTTTGTCACAGGTTCTCATATTTTGAGCAAAAAAAGCCCTTACATTTCATCTTACACTTTTATTTGTAACCTCTTTGAAGTGCATCTAGTAAAAACATTTTTGTATTTATTGTAAATCTCTGCCAAAGGAAATGATACAGCAAATTGAAGTGAGGCGTTAACGCCCAAGAAAAGCTTCGAGCATAGCCATATTTTTAATAATTCATCGTCATTGAATGCTCCCCCACCCCCCCTCTGCGATGGTCACGTTACATGCAATGCTTCCGCGTGATCTCTTTCATAAACGATGCAGTTTGAATTCAGGAACAGAATTAATGGTTTGACTGATTCTGTTAAGGAGCAATATGCAGTGCCCCACCAGATCCAACAAGTGGCGCTGATGGTGGGTCAAAGCATGTATGAGCAATATCACTCTGAGAAAGAAGAAAAAAAAAAACATTGCCGTGGATACGAGTTAATTTTGCTTCTCTTGCCCGCCTGGCCAACTGAAGATGTTAAAAAAGAGTTTTGAGCAGCATCATAGCAATGAAAGTGAATCAATGCTAGAGCGCCGTCAGATGCTTTAGCACGTACAAATGGTGGCAATGTTTTCAGGCTGGAGGCGAGCGCCAGCAAGAGTAATCCTTCCATCCGGGGCCGCATTTGAATTTAAAGCTGCGCGGCGGGATGTCAAAGGCAGCGAGTCACAGCTGCGAAGGAGGGAACAAGACAGCAGCTTTATTCGTTCCAGTGCATGGAACTCTTTCACTGGGATCCGGACGCTTCCCGCTGCCAAGGTGACGCCCATTGTTGCACATGTTAAGAATGAGACTCTTGGAGATGAACCTCTACCTGCTGTCTCCAAAACCAGAAAGGTGGTAAAGAGGCAAATTTTGGACACTGTATCTTTAAGTGATGAAAGGACTTGACATTTCACAATTGTCAGTCTGGCTACAAGAACTTCCTACAAAACCATTGACCTTCGCTATGGACAAAATAACTTTTCAAATGATTTGTCGTGGTCTGTGTCGTGTGAAAGATCCAGCAGGGAACCTCGGAGAGAAGCAAGGCTCACATGCGAACATCTGCCTTAACTAAGCGAGAGTAACAGACGATGAAGAGATGGGGGATGGTGCTCAGAGCAAGATCAAGCCGCAGCAAGTTCTTCATCATTACTTTCGGACTTAGGGGTTCAAGAACAATGGAAAAAAAAGGTCTTTATCCTCAGCACACGAGAAATATTGGCATACATTTCTCAGCCACCGAGCGGATTTTTTTTTTTCCAGAGCAAACAACCCCCAAACCTCAAACCATCCCAAGTATGCTACGCAGTCGCCTCCTGAGGGTTTAGTCCGGAGCGCGGCGGTGAACGGTTTCCGTTGCGCGCTCCGCACTCAACAGAGTGCTTTCACAGAAACCCAAGATGGCACCAACACAAAAACAAGGTAAACATCTGAACAAAAAAAAAAAAAGTCTCATCTTGTGTGAGTGTTCACGAGCCAACACAAGGGTGAGTCATCACCTGCACAAGGATGCTGCCTTAAGGTTGTATTTCTTGACGTCCACTCGCAGTGTCGCCGATCAATCGGACTCGGAGGACGACTGGTGCTTCTGCTTCTTCTTGTGCTTCTTCTTCTTCTTTTTCTTCTTTTCCTTTTTCTTCTTCTTCTTGCCGCCGTCGGAGTCGGAGGACGAGGAGGATGACGTGGTGTCTTGGAGAAGCTGCTGCAGCTGCTGGATCCTGTAGAGGAGGCCATGCAGACCATCAGGCGCAACGTCAGCGACATTTCCTTTGTCCAAGCAACTGCTGCCATCTTGCTCGCTCGCAAAAGTTTTGTGTTGATTTATGAGCATGAGACGCCTTCCCACCACTAAGTGGAAGACGGACACAAATCAGATCAGAGATGTGCGTTTATTGGCTGTCTTTGGCTAACATTCTAATGTCGACATCACCTCATGAGTGCTTAACTTGCAAAATAAGAGATGAGACCAACGGCTTTCTATCGGAGTGCGACAACAAATATTTTCTTGACCTAGCATGATGGCTAATACTTGCTGTGAATATTCAAGGGAAATCAGCCGGCTCTGGCTTTGTTATGGCGGTACTCGGCATTTGCACCGAGGTTTAGGCAGATTGGCACCAGAGCAACGAGCCAAGGACAGCGACTGAAAAAAAGTGTGTCGCTTGTGCTCAATGGTATTTATGTGACCACTCGGGGTTCATGCCACTAATAGATGACAATCGTTTCCTATCGAGGGATAATGTTTTGGAATCACTAACGAAGAAAAATAATGGCAGCCTTTCCAAAGTCAACATAGCAACGCTTTTTGGTTTCAGGGTTACGAGTCATTTGAGGGAGGATGAAGGCCTCGAATTTGGCAAATCGAAGAGACGCTGACATCGCGTAATAAGAATCCTGCTCCATGGGGATTGTGTTATGATACGAGGAGGAAAGCGTAACCAGAAAACAAGTTTTGACAGCGGGATCATTCTTATTTGTGCGTTTTCCAATGACGCCAACATTTAGACAATTTGGAATATGCGCATGAATCCAAATCCACTCCACGACATCAATAGACTCACTGAATAATCCTGCTCAGAAACAATTTAAATCCAATTCTGACAATTATAATTATATATCATTAGATGTGGATGTAATTATAAAAAATATAATTACTTTCTGCAAAACGAGCATAATTACTGGTTGAAAAACAGAATTTGAAGGGCAGCTTAGGCTCAGTTTTGTCTCCCTTTCAGGGAAAACGTCAGATGTTTCATGTGGTGATGGCCTTTCAATGAGCTTTTTCCAATGCATGCAGACTCACACCAGTGTGCCGCGAGCACGCCGGCATCAGAATAATACTTTGTTGTACCGCTCAATCACCTGCTTTCTTTGGCGTTCCTTTCATTCTCTCGAATCAGGTCGTACATGGGGTCTTCGTGGGCCTGCCAGATAAATGGGAAGCTGTTAAAATGGACTCCCAAGAGATGAGAGATAGCAGTCAGGAAATGGCCTCTTATGGGACTCCATTTACTGCCATTTTTGCTCCCTTTTTCCGTCACTCAGCATTTTCCCAGTTGGAGAACAAAAAAAAATATATACAGTTGCATTTATGGTAATCATTGTAGGATCCTGAGTGCTCCATTGTTCCATTACGTTACATTAGATAGAGCGGCCCACACGTGCTTTCCACACGCGCATGGTGCACTCACCACGCGGAACTGCTCCAGTTTCTGGTTGCCTTTGATGAAAAACGGACACTCGCGATCTCCCGTGCGATGGCCGTAACGTTTGCACCTCCAGCCTGCCAGAAATAGAAAAATAAATAAAAACACCACCAGGAACAGTTTGTCAATTGTTTGATTAATCAAACAATTCAAATTAATTTCAAGGATGGTTTTAGAGCCGGCATGTGGAGAAGAACTTGTAGAGGTCTAATCCTGGTCGCCAGGGTAACTCAGCTGTGCTCTTGGGTTTACTAAACACAAAATTTCATAAAGCTTTCATAAAACTATAATTACAGCAAAAATGTCAATCAATAGATATGAGCTTTTGGGGTTCATTTTAAAAAGCTAATCAAAATGAAACTAAATAAATAATTAAAACTAACTAGTTTTGTAACTTGAAATTGTGAGGTGCCATTTTCCAATAACATGAAGCCTTAAGTTTTGGACACCATGGGATCAAGTTATGCGCTATCTGGGGACCTATATACACAGATTGTCTGAACTTACACTGCATCACCTTGACCTCTTTGCCCAGCGGCATCCACAGGCCCTTGGTGGGCGCCTTGGCCAGGAAAGTGCGCGCACCCTCATTTCCGGGTTCGGCAGGAATGCAGTCCTCGGGTTTCTCCTCATGCTCCTGTCAATCAAATGTCCGTATGTAGGGTGAGTAGTCAGTGTCACTTTTCTTCACAAGACTTGGCCAAATCTGGTAAGTCACGAGAGGGAGGTTACCTTAATATATCCAGGTGGAGGTTTTTCATAGCTGGAAAAAGATTAGACGAGTTAATTAACTGCTGCTTTTTCTTAAAGTCGGACTGGACGACTAAGGAATTTTATTGATTCCAGTTTATTTTTAAATGACCTTTGATTTTTTTTAAAGTCATTTAGCTTCTTTTGTAGCACAAAGCTCTGTTGACATGCACTAAGTCTAACAACATGGTTGCGAACATAGTGGAACTGCCAATAGACCTTAATTTCTGCATTTTGATCACTTTTGTGATATACTGTACTGGCCAAAGGTATTGGCACACTTGCAATTCAGATAATGCTCAATTTCTTCCAGAAAATGATTGCAATTACAAATGATTTGGTAATAATATCTTTATTTATTTTGCTTGCAATGAAAAACCACAAAAGAGACTGGAGAAAAAAAAAGCGTTAAATCAATTTCAATCAATCAAGCAATCAAGGCTTTTATGTCTCTGGGTCTTCCTGGGTATCCTACCATAGTGTAGAAAAGGCTGCTAAAACAGTGGTCCCCAACCTTTTCTGCACGACGGACCGGTAACGTGTCAGAAATATTTTCACGGACCGGCCTTTATATAAATAAATAATACATCTATATAAAGAAATAATACATTTATAATAAATATATAAATACGATGAAATAAAATGATACGACTGGCATAAAAACAAGATATAAACGACATGAAAATAAAACTCACCATTACGTTGAATTAGTGAGAGCATTGAGCTTGTTTCTCAGAAACGAGCCGGTCCCATCTAGGCGTAATAGGGGACAATGACACCCCAAGTGGTTAAGGTTTGTCTTTTAATACAGGATGCTTGGTGTCCATGTGCCGAAGCAGTTTTGAAGGCTTCATTGCCTCGTTAGCTAGCCTGTTGCCACATACAGCTCAGTGACCTAGTGGTAGAGTGTCCACCCTGAGACTGGAAGGTTGTGGGTTCAAACCCCGGCCGGGTCATACCCAGGACTATAAAAATGAGACCCATTGCCTCCCTGCTCGGCACTCAGCATTAAGGGTTGGAATTGGGACGCGGCAAATTATTCCCGGACGCGGCACCGCTGCTGCTCACTGCTCCCTTGGGGATGGGTTAAATGCAGAGACAAATTTCACCACACCCAGATGTGTGTGTGACAATTATTGGGTCTTTCTTTTTTTTTCTTTTTTTTTTTATATTATGCAGAGTGGGCTTAGCGCAGTGGTTCTTAACCTGGGTTCAATCGAACCCTAGGGGTTCGAGGAGTCGGTCTCAAGGGTTCGACAGAGCCTCCACTGTGGAGGTCCGAACAAACCTAATTTGGCGCCGCGGATGGCTGCCACGGTGAGTCGCTCTCTGTTTCTTTGTCTTATTTTGTGTGTTTTCTGTGTCTTCTGCTGTCCATCCCGGATCACTTTTACTAGAGAAGCACTGTTAAACATCGGTCAGTCTTCTTCTGGTATTTTCTCTCCTGTTCTCTCTGATTCAGACTGTTTGTCGGAGATTTTAGCCGGAGCGGCGGTGCTATACAAGCTAGCGCGACGGCGGCGACGCGGAAAACGAGCGGGAGCCCTCGTAAAGCTGAGGCAGAGAGGGTTCCGTTCTGCCCTACCGTCAATTCATCTGGCGAATGTCCGCTCCCTGGCGAACAAGATGGACGAACTGCTGCTCCTCACTTCAAGGAACACGGACTTCAGCAGATCCGCCGCGCTGTGTTTTGTTGAGACGTGGCTTAGCGAACGAACCCCCCACCACGCCATGGAGTTAGCTGGGTTTCGGCTAACGCGTGCAGATCGCAGCGCGGAGCTCTCCGGAAAATCAAAGGGAGGTGGTCTCTGTTTCTACATTAATGAACGTTGGTGTACCGATGTCATGGTGTTGAAAGAGTTTTGCAGCCCTCTCCTAGAAACACTTTTCATAAACTGCCGGCCGTTCTATTCACCACGGGAGTTCTGCTCGATCGTCATGGCGGCTGTTTACATCCCACCACACGCACGTGCGAGTGAAGCCACGCAGATGCTGGCTGACCAGGTGACAGATGTGGAGAAACTTCTACCAAATTCACTAATCATTGTTCTGGGTGATCTTAACAGGGCGAACCTCGCACACGAACTCCCCAGATACAGACAGCACATAACGTGTCCCACCAGAGGGGCACAGACACTGGACTACTGCTACACCGTAATTAAGGATGCATACCACTCTGTGGCTCGTGCAGCTTTAGGACTCTCGGACCACTGTCCAGTTCATCTGATGCCTGCCTACAGACAGAAACTAAAAACTTCTAAGCCTGTGGTGAGGACTGTCAGGAAGTGGACAGTGGAGTCAAGGCAGGACCTCCAAGCCTGCTTTGACTGCACCGATTGGAGTGTTTTTGATGCTGCAAATTCAGACTTGCATGAACTCACTGACACTGTCACATCATACATCAGTTTTTGTGAGGATCTGTGTGTGCAGACTAAGACCTTCTGCACGTACAACAACGACAAACCTTGGTTTACACCGAACCTTAGGAGGCTGCGCAAAGTCAAGGAGGAGGCCTACAGGAGCGGCGACCGGGACCTGTTCAAGCAGACCAGAAACACACTGAACCGAGAGGTCAGGAAAGCCAGGAGGTGTTACGGGGAGAGCCTGGAGAGACACCTCTCTGCCAATCCTGATCCCTCAACAGTGTGGAAAGGCCTGCAGAGCATCACGGGCTTCAAGAAACGAACCCCCCCCCCGTCCTGTGGAGAGCCCAAGGCTCGCTGACCAGCTAAACAGGTTCTACTGCAGGTTTGATCGGTCCTCCCACACAACGGGACCTCCTGCAGCACAATCCACACAATCCACATACTCACCTCCCCCCACAACTGCTCTGTCCACACCTCCATCACCGTGGTCACCGACTCTCTCTCTTGCAGAGGCCGCGCCCGCACTCCAGATTCGCAAGGAGGAAGTGCGCCAGATGTTCCGGAGACAAAAGATCAGGAAGGCAGCGGGCCCAGACGGCGTGTCACCTTCCTGCTTGAAAGTCTGCGCTGAGCAGCTGGCGCCCACCTTTGCACGGATCTTCAACCGTTCCCTGGAGCTGTGTGAGGTGCCCTCGTGCTTCAAGAGCTCCACCATCGTTCCAGTGGCCAAGAAGCCCGCCATCACAGGTATGAATGACTATAGACCTGTTGCACTGACATCTGTGGTCATGAAATCTTTCGAGAGGTTAGTACTGAACCACCTGAAGGATGTCACGGGCCCCCTGCTGGACCCCCTCCAGTTTGCCTACCGGGCAAACAGGTCGGTAGATGATGCGGTCAACATGGGACTGCACTACATCCTGCAACACCTGGACACCCCAGGAAAGTACGCCAGGATCCTGTTTGTGGACTTCAGCTCGGCGTTCAACACCATCGCTCCTGACATCCTCCAACAGAAGCTCATCCAGCTTGCGGTGCCTGCCTCCACCTGTCAGTGGATCACCAGCTTCCTGACCAACAGGAGACAGCGTGTGAGGCTGGGGAGCATCACATCTGACACCCTGACCACCAACACTGGAGCCCCTCAGGGATGCGTCCTCTCCCCACTGCTCTTCTCCCTCTACACCAACGATTTCTCCGCAAGTGACTCTTCCGTGAAGCTCCTGAAGTATGCAGACGACACCACTCTCATCGGACTGATCCAGAACGGTGATGAGACTGCGTACAGACAGGAGGTGGAGCGGCTGGTCCACTGGTGCAGCCAAAACCACCTGGACCTGAACCCGCTCAAGACCGTGGAGATGACAGTGGACTTCAGGCGAGGCCCTTCACCACTTTCACCCCTCACTATCTGCAGTAATACTATTCTCTCATCAGACACCTTCAAGTTCCTGGGAACCACAATCTCTCGGGACCTGAAATGGACCGGCCACATAGACTCTGTCCGGAAGAAGGCCCAGCAGAGGCTGTACTTCCTGAGACAGCTCAAGAAGTTCAACCTGCCACGGGAGCTGCTGAAGACCTTCTACACTGCCATCATCCAGTCTGTCCTCTGCACCTCCATCACTGTCTGGTTTGGATCGGCCTCCAAACAAGACAAGCACAGACTGCAACGGACAATAAGGACTGCAGAAAAGATAATTGGAATCAACCTCCCATCTATCCAAGACTTGTACCTGTCCAGGAACAGGAAACGTGCAAGTAACATCTCAACAGACCCTTCGCACCCAGGTTGCAGCCTGTTTGAACTACTCCCCTCCGGACGCCGTTATAGAGCTCTGTACACTAAAACCAGCAGACACAGAGACAGCTTCTTCCCCCAGGCTGTCGCTCTGATGAACTCACACCACTCTTAGAGTCTCAGAGTCATTACTGTGCAATAACATCCCGCTTGCCACACCTTTTTTGTCTACACTGTTTGTACTATGTGTCCTCTCTGCATCCATTGCAGCCTGGTCATCCTAGAAGAGGGACCCTCCCATCTGTGGTCTCTTCTCAAGGTTTCTCATTTCCCCTAGCTGGAGTTTTGAGTTTTTCCTTGCCCTCTTGGGAGTTTAAGATCAGGGGGTGTTTGAGAATATCTTTCGTTCTTCACATGTCCTGAGTGTTGTTGTTAGTCACCTAAATGTTGAACAGAGGCTGTGATTTACCGAAGTCAAATTCCTTGTTTGGCACGCTCAAACATGGCGAATAAAAAACTCTTGAATCTTAATTTATTGCGTAAATTCTGATTTGCCAGTATGTAATTTGTTGTGAGGTCATGCACAGTGTTGGTTTTGTTCTTTGAGCAAGGTGATGTTCATGCACGGCTCATTTTGTGCACTAGTATAAATCATCTATGTCTTGAATTTCCCCAAAATTATTTTCCACTAACGAAGGGTTCGGTGAATGCGCATATGAAACTGGTGGGGTTCGGTACATCCAACAAGGTTAAGAACCACTGGCTTAGCGCAGTCACCTGTGGTGATAAATCCATATTTTAAGTAGGACTCCAGAAATTTTCTTTTAAATGCAGCTTTCCTTTTCTTAGAAGTGGTAGCCTCTTCTTCTTCTGTCTCCTCATTGGGCTTTTTTCCCTTTCCGAAGAAGCTTTCCAAACATCTCTGTTTCTTGCTCATATTTGCTTGCTTCGCGGGCTCGACTGAGGTGACATGTCACGTGACCGAGACGAGCGTCTTGACCTGAACCGATGGATGTAATTGGGAGAGAATCGCCAATTTTTTTTAAAGTTTTCAAAATAAATTCTTACTCATTTTTGCTAGCTTTGCGGGCTCGACTGGGTGTTTCCCCCAGAAACATCTCTGTTTTTTGCTCATACTTGCTTGCTTCGCGGGCTTGACTGAGGTAACATGTCACGTAACCGGAACGAGCATCTTGACCTGAATTAATTGATCGTCAATAATTATTTTATTTTATTTTTTTCTGTGCGGCTTGGCAAACCGGTAACAAGTGACCCGCGGACCAGTACCGGTCTGCGGACCGGTGGTTGGGGACCCTTGTGCTAGAAGACTGTGAGACTCTTTTAAGAGGGTGGAGCCCGTATCATATGTGAAAGGCAGAAGAGAAAGGAAAGACGGTGGCCATAGTTTGCGAGTTCTGACATCATATAGTTTAAGTTTAGTTCAGCCAAGTACAGTTTACCCCACTTCAGAGTGTGTGTAAAGAAAGTAAGTTCTACACGTTGTTTATTGTTGTATAACTACCCGCCTCTTTGACTGCCAGTCAGTGATACAAAATGTCCTTGAGTATGTTTAAGAGCGCTATCATAGTGGTTTGCATTCGCGTGTACAATTTTGAGTTGGGCTGTCTTGTGTATATATTGTGTTGACATTTACATTATTCAGACATTAACACTTATTTGTTTTATAGAACCACACACATAATTGTACCGAGGCTGCCTATCGTCCGTTTTCATTCTGACGCCGACGGATAGTACGGGTTGACACTGTTGTACCCTCAGACTGCTGGACAGCTTGAACTTGTTTGGATGTTAGTAGAGGTTCTTAATCCACCATCCGCACAATCTTTCGTTGAAATCTCTCATCAATTTTTCTTTTCCGTCCACATCTAGGGAGGTTAGCCGCAGTGCCATGGGCTTCAAACCTCTTGATGACACTGCGCACCGTAGACACAGGAACATCCAGGTTTTTGGAAATGGACTTGTAGCCTTGAGATTGCCCATGCTTAGTCACAATTTTGCTTCTCAAGTCCTCAGACAGTTCTCTGGTCTTCTTTCTTTGTTCCATGCTCAAGGTTGTACACACAAGGACACAGGTTGCGTCAACTTTAATCGAGTTTAACTGGTGTGATTTAGTAATTACCAGTTATGTGCCACAGGTAAATAACAGGTGCTGTTAAGTACACAAATTATAGAGAAGCACCACGTGATTTTTCAAACGGTGCCAATACTTTTGCCTACCCCCTTTTTTGTTTAGTGTGGAATTATATCCAATTTGGCTTTTTAACAATTATTTTAGTAGTTTTACATGAAAGACAAACGAAATGAACATTTTAATATCAAAGCATTTGTAATTGCAATAATTTTCTGGGAGAAATTGACCATTATCTGACAGAATTGTTGGGGTGCCAATACTTTTTGCTAGCACTGTATGGCAGTTTATTTTAGGACCATTTCGCCTAGCCCGAATTCTAAGCATAAATAAATTCAAGAAATGATGTTAACACTCACAATGTCTCGATGTGTTTGAGGTTTTGTACTTGCTGGTTGAGCCTCTTCATCTGACTTTTAAGCTTCTCGTCGTCCTCCTTGGACGTCGTCTTATGTCGTTTGTGCTCTCGTCGCTCGTCTTTCTCCCTCGACCTCTTCCTGCTCGACATTTTGTGGCAAACGTCGTTCCACTCAAAATAATAAGACCAGATAAATGCGTTTAGACACTTTGTGCGTCGCACTAAGGGCTTGTGGAGAAGCTGATGTGAAGCTAGCGCTGCTGCTCGACTTCCGGAGCGGGAGATCTAAGCTGCTTCGTACAAGTCCAGTGCCCCGAGCGGGTGGCAAGCGGGACTGCATTAACAAGCTACATAAAGTTTATGTCATAAATAAATCATCTATGACTGAGGGGTGTCCAAACTTTTTGCATGGAGGGCCAGATTTGATAAAGTGAAGGGGCCCGGGGGCCGATACTTTTTTCAGACATTTTTTAACTCCAGAAATTTCATGCAAATACATACTGTTATGAAACAAATTTCATTGTCCCAATTGTCTTTACTTTTTAAATGACAAAATAACCAAATATAAGCCACTCAAGCAGATGTGAACAACTTTAAAAACACACATTTTGCCTTTCATTCATATCTGAAGAGTCAGATAACATTGAACAAACTGTATGAAATAATTTAATTTACAAGAGTTTAAAATTATTTTTGCCTCATGAACATTTTAAACAGGAGTTATAAGTAATGCAAAGTTGTCTGTTATTATTAAAACTTAAAAAAAAGTGAATTTTGCTCTTGTCATTTACAAGATTTTTCAGAAAGTAATAGTTTGTGTCACGTCTACAGGTTCATAACTTCAACAGTATTAACATGGCCACTTCGTAATATTTAATACTAAGTAATTTTTACTTTTGATTTACTTTTGACTCACAGCCCCACGTGATGAATCGCTGTTGTGATGGCAGTTCAGCTTGGAGCTGCTTCACTTTATCAGCGCGGTCACTCCCTGTTAGCTTGTCGTATGTGTTAGCATGTTTAGTCTGATGGTGTCTCTTTAGGTTGAAATCCTTAAACAAGGCAACAGTCTCTTTACGAATTAGACAAACACCATTGCCTTGATTTTCAGTGAAGTAGTATTGTAATTCCCATTTCTCTTGAGAGCGACGGCCCTCAATGCCAACTTTCCTCGTTTTCTTTGCAGTCGCCATGGCAGAAATGAGCGGAGAGGGCTGGTGCTGTCACCTTTTGGTAATAGGAGGAATTACAGTTTCAAGTTTCATGATTTTTTTTTTTTTTTTGAATTTTTTTTATTCAGTTTGACAGTGCAGGCGGGCCATAAATAATACATTATAAGACATAAGCTGTGGGCCGCATGAAATATGACCGGGGGCCGGATTTGGCCCGCGGGCCAAACATGCCTGCTTTATGAGAAATGTGAACACCATCAATACATAAACTACCTTAAAATGATTGTAATATAATAATTTTATGATCTAATCTCACATTAAATTATATACTAAAGGAAAAAAAAGGCATGACAGTTTGACTTTCTGAAAAGGTTTTATTTCATTTAGATGTGGTTTAAAAATGGGAACGTGGTAATAAAGCATTGTACATTTATGAGCAAACCGGGTGGGAAAGTAAGTACAAAAAAAAAACTCTTATTGATAGAAATAGGTATGGGAAGTAATATAATACCCAAATAGAAACTAATTAGTTAATAAAAAAAATTTAAAAAAACAACAACCTGCAAATGTTTTTCTACAAAAGCCATTCTGCAAAAAAAGAAAACTAGATTAAATTTCTACAGGACAATATATCATCCTATTATGTAAATCATGAAATAAAGCCAGAGGGAAAAATAAATGCGACAAGTCTTATGAGAACATGTTGACAATTGTATGCAAATTTTACAAGTAAAAAACAAAAATAACATTCACATACAGACATGCGCACACCGAAGTACAGTATTAATATCAAATTACTTCTTGGATTTACTTTAAAAAAAAATGAGCTTTGTAAAGAAACAACAATAGACACTGTATAAGCTTATCAACAGCTTCCATAATTATTTTGTCAAACGAAATAAAGACATGTAAATCGTATAATTTTGACATCAATGTTCATCAATACCACATAATCGCTCGAATTTCTCATTCATGAAGCAGAAATGCTCATTTGAGGAATTTCCATCCCAAACCTCTGATCAAAGCATCACGTTTGAGGTCCCAGAGGTTCATGGCGGCACTGTTGCAACATTCCAGCCAGAGGGGGCGCTGTAAGAGCGAAGCAGTCAAAACCGGCCTCCCCTCCTTCCGTTGAAACGGCTTCCCCAAGTAGAAGACGACCAGGTGACTCAGAGAGAGGAAAGGAAGTCTTTCAAGCTGCCCTTCTTGTTGTCTGGCTTCTCCTCACGCATCAGGATTTTGCTTAGACGCCGGACCACCCAGTTCTTGCCCTTGAAGGGGGTCTTGGTGGCTGAAGGGGTGGATGAGGTGGAGCCGGGCGTGCCAGAGGATGTAGACGACCTGGCCAACAGGGAGGATGAGGAGTGAAGACCACCACGCAGTCACGCTCGCGCTTCGGCTGGACTGAGCTTACCTGGGGGTGCGGAGGAGGGCCTTGTCCTTGCCGGGAATGTATTTGTTGGTCGACGGAGTGGTCTTGCGCTTGCCGCTGTTGCCGGGAGTGGGAAAGGTGGACAAAAACTCGCGGTTCATTCCTTTGTGTTTGGTTGTCTTGCTGCACGCGTGGCAGGTGGCCATCTAGAAATACAACACAGAAAACATAAATAAATCAATTCCAGGACTAGAACGTGCACCAATTTCACAAAGTAACAGAACGTGGGTGGACATGTTCATAAACAATAAGAGCGATCACATTATGTCAGGGTGAAAGCGACAGTAAGCAAATGCCTATGACGTTTGTTGTGACTCATTTCAGACCCCTGGGATATAACAAAACCAATTGGGGGGGCTCTAACGATGAAGCTCTGCCCCTCAAAACATCTGAACTGCTGAGTTATGCTCCACAATGGAGCGCGGGAAGTGATTCAATTAAAGGCCTAGAGACATCCCTTTTTTTTTTTTCAATTAGAACGGAATTTGATAGAATGTATAAAGTGAACACATTTGCCGCATTGGAAATGAAAAATGGACACCGATTACTAAGAATAAAGCTGAAATGAAATGCCAGTTTATCGATCGGGTCCCACACGAAGCCAAACTGGCGGCGTCATTACTGTGACGTCACAAGTTGTACATCTGGATGTCAACAAACCCAAACATGGCGGATGATAGCGACAGCTCCGTTTCTGGCGGCAATATTAGCATCATTTTATCCAATTCAGAAACCTCTTTTGACGCAGAATATGATGAATCTAGCAGTTCACTTGGGCTGAGCACATTTTCTGAATTGTGCCCCTCCTGTCACTCTGGTTAGGTTGGCATAGTAAAAAGTGCTCTTGGGGGCTTTAGAGTGCCGAGTTGATCTCGGCACATGAAGACATGACCACCTGCAACGTTTGGTTTAGGTTTTATAAGCATTTTTAATTTTATTGCTTAAATCGCATTTTCTCGACGAGCTGAGCACGTTTTCTGAATTGTGCCTCTCCCGTCACTGTGGTTAGGTTGGCATAGTAAAAAGAGTAGAGTGCCGAGTTGACCACTGCGCATGGAGAAATGAACAGCTGCAGCGTTTGGTTTAGGTTTTAGGCGCATTTTTAATTTTATTTCTTAAATCGCATTTTTCGACGAGCTGAGCACGTTTTCTGAATTGTGCCCCTCCCGTCACGCTTCGACATACTTTCCAAAGTCTCCTTTATTGTCAATTCCTCCGCATGTCAAGACACACAAAGAGATCGAAATTACGTTTCTCACTATCCCAGGGTGACAAGACAGAGTTCAGAACGCACATACAAGTAAACAACACAGGAAAATTAAAACAAGATGAACAATAAGAGTGATAGCACGCTAGCCGCTCCCGATGCACAGCAGAGTCCGGAAAGATGACAGTCAACCAGGCCACTGTGAACACGAGCAGACAGCAGGCACGCACTGTCCGGTTCGTGGATCCTATCAGGCGAACTCAACCCATCTTGTCGTCCCGCGAACGAACGTACGCCAGGATAATGGAAGGCACGGCTAGGCGAGCTGGGTTGGTCGCAAACCTGGCCCGACGTCTCCGCGCTGGCCCCTCTTCTCTTTTTGTTTACATTCACTGAAGCTAAACGCGTACAACTTGAGACGTCATGAGACGTCATTTCCGGCTGGCGGCTCGGTGCAGTCAAACTCGTCTGTGCGGCAAATTTAAATTATATTTTTCAGAGCAACAGCTTCCTTTTCGTTGTTTCGGGCGTCAATTTATATTTATAAGCCCCTAAGCTAACTAAAACCGATTTATACATATACCGGTGTCTCTAGCCCTTTAACAGCTGAGCTTCTTTCCCAGCTTTTTTGAGAGCAGGATGCACTTGGATTTTAGCCAATGAGAGAACGAAGAGGGGCCGTTGGCACGCGGTGGCGTCTCTAAGGGGCGACGGGTGCTATAACGCTCAAGGGTGGACGACAACTTTTTCCGCGTGAGCTCTACGAACCTCCAATTAAAAACTGCAAACGGTACAATCTGTTCAAGTAAACGAGACGATCCGGCAGGCACTCCACATCAGGATCTCATTTCCAGCAGATTCCTATTTTACGACCACCCGCCGGGGGTTAGAGCAAAGATTGTTTAGGAGAAAATCGCATCATCACTTCTAATAAGACCAAACCACAGGCTCAAACTTTGCCTTTTCTTTTTGCATGCTCAGCTGGCACTGGACAAAAAGTTTGAACATGAATTGCCTCTGCCTTCAAAAGCTGACTGTGGGCAAAAACTCACCGACACGAAGGTAGCCATTTTGCAACAGGTGACGACGATGGGCTGCTCCGTAGTAGTGCTTACTATGCCGGAGCGTGCATGTCCTGCTTTATAGCCGGCTGGGCAACTGGCCCACCCATCTATCCAAGGGGGTGGGGCTCTGTGTGTGTGTTGACTGTAAGTATGACTGGCCGGGATTTATTGGTGGCATTCCCAGCACCGAGCAGAACGCCGCTCACTGCAGAAACTCATCCAGTGACGTTTAAAAGGTGCATAATGCACACGGATGCATCAAAAGTTGAGAGACTGTCTAGAGAGGGATTTGGACCTCACGCTGACCTGCGTTCAAAAATGAGAACGAGACCGGCAGTGCCACTGAAATGCTTGTGCGTGCGTGTTCGATTCATTTCACCTTGGCAGGATGACACCGCCCGAGAGTGAGGGATGGAAGCGCAGACGAGGGCCTTCTCTCAGTGGTGTTTTTCTTTCCAAGTGTGACCCCGTTCTGAGTCATCCGAGCCAATATCGATACGAGCCACAAAAGCAGACGGGCTCTTGGATCAATACGACTGCGCCTTCAGCCATCAACTGGTTTCAAGATAAATGCAGTCAACACTCAAGTGAAGTGACTGACTTCAAATTACAATTGGGCATGTGCCAGAAATAGACAGTGCCAACGCTTAATCTGCCAAGTTCCTCGGCTGACTTTTATTAACAGCGTACGGAATGACGACATTTATTTATGCCCGCCCAATTTTTTTTTGGGTCCATTTCCTCCACAGTGACTAACCTGCCTGGCTCTGCTTGCAGGAAGTGACTGTAGGCACAAATACGCATGTGGGGATGGTTGAGATTCTTCTTTAGCAGCAGCCGGAGGCCTCCTCCCTCATTCCCAAACCCCCTCCGGGCGCTCTCGTAAACTTGCAGAGAGCGACAAATCACATGCTGGCAGAATGAGTCAATTGAAGGAAATGAGAAAATGGCAGTAATTGTTGCTGGAGGTTGACCCAGCCTCACGAAAGGTACGCATTTTTTAACCACTTAAGAGTACTCCGTTTTTGTTTTTTTTAAACCCCACTGCCCGACAAGAAAAATAAATGTTTCCGTCTCCATTTATGGTGGCGGCCTCAGTTGGACTAACAAACTATTAGCAGATAATCTGACCGGCAACGTCACAGGGGAAGGAATGACGTCACGGGCCCGGACAGGCATCCGGCCCGACGGGCCCCTCAGACCCACGAGAGGGACATTTACCTCTCACACTGCTCTGTACGGGTCTGGAGTTGCTTGAATGTTTTGGTCGTCCTCGCAGATGTTGTGAGCGGGCTCCTACAGTTTTGGAGGACCGACTCTGTGCGGCTGGCTAAAAATATACCCCGACTATTAGCTTATGAGGAAGTCATGTGACCAAAACACTCGCATCTGTGTAGATGAATGACATAGTTGTGGTGTCAAAACGCCGGCGGGCATTCGGTAGGCTCACCAGCACTGAGGATGACGTCCAGAAGTGATGCAGGCGACGCTTCTGTAACAGGCTGAGGGCCTTGCCCTCGGCTCTGCGCCACAGAAGCCTCTGCACCCTGGCGGAGGGCCGGCGTTTGGGTTTCAGGCGCAGCCGCTGGTTGTCAGGCCGCAGCAACTGAAAGCAGTACTGGCATACCAATGTCTTATCCAACGCCACCGCAGAGGAGCCTGGCTTCTTTTTATCTGCAAACGAGACCATTGCAAAGTGTAGCAAGTGAGAGGAGCCAAACAGGCATTCCACAATATGGTGTTCGCTATTAGCAGTAAGCGGCATGGCGCTCTCAGAGGCGACAGTCATGATATCGCTTGGACAAGGCAGTTGGGCGCCCGCCAGACAGCTGGTGGTTTGCGTGAGCTTGAGCAACACTGACAAGGTGCCATTTGCCAGCGCAGACACTTCTTGACGATAAAACGCACATTGACACAAGTGAGGGGAAAATGCTCACGAGGGAGCTATTGACTTACCCAGGCACGCAAAATACTTCTCACTGTGGAGGAAATGGACAAAAAAAAAAGTTAAGACACATGACTGCGAGATAAACCACTTTGCAAATGAATATGTAGTTTGCAGATAGGATGGACAAACGGATTCACATGGAGGAGAGATTGCTCCAAGTATTTTGCCACATTATGAGAGTTAACACAAACTAAGATTGCAAAGTATCGTGAGATAGACTGTAAATCAGCACTTGTAAGACCAAAGGCCTGTTACCAGTTTCAGTGGCTGCACTTGGATACAAGTGTCTAAAAATGAGTGGAAGCCAACTTGGACTCTGTCAAACAATACATGGCAATCCACCAAAATATATTGCCAGTTTCAAGTCCTCACTATGAGGCTCCACTTTTGGAACGTCACCAATGACATATTTGTGCTCTGCCACCGCTAAGTCTGCCTAAAATTAGCTGTGGCCCTGAATCAATAAAGGGATTCATTTTGTTTGGCTTTTATTTTTAAGTCGATCTGCACGTGCGTTTGGGAGGCCTGGATCTTGTTTGGGATCAGATTTAATCTGGCGACAGCGGGGGTGTTTGTTGATGTAGTCCACCCCGAAGGCGAGACATCACACGGAAGATACCAGGACAACTCGGCAGTTGATCCACTCAAAATTTCAGAAACTCTTCTGGATTAAACTTTATTTAGAGTTCACGTCTGAAATGTGTGAATGAAAAGTTTCAATGACATTGGAACAATACAAATTTGAAGACACAATTTGCATTATTTGTAACTACTGTGTTTTAAAGCGAGTCATCAAAGTTCAAATGACCAAAATGCGGTGAAAATGACCAACTTCCTGTGTGTTTTAACACACGGCTTCCTTGGTGGAGGTAACGTCTATGAAAGGACTGCTGATTCCAGGCCAGGATCTTGAAGAATTTTGTTTTCCCACAGCCTCTCCGGTGGGAGTCTACTGCTCATAAACGAGCTCTTCCTTATTTACATACTTGACACGCATCTCCTTTTAAGAGCACGTTTAGTTGTGACGATAAACGGGAGAGAGGCTATCGGCAGAGTGCTGGAACGTCGTCCCAAACACGTACCGGCCCGCCTTTCCGGGATTACAAACATTAACGCATATTTCCCAACAGCATTTTTTTTTTCATGCGTGACCCTGATTGTCCACAAACATTGAACAATCCCTAATGGCAATCATTCTAGCACACAAAAAAAGGACATGCTTCTTCAGATCAATCATAGTCATGATATCATCCAAAATACGTATAATGCTTTTTACGGCCAAACATTAAATTTAAAGTACTACAAATATGGAAGACTTTAATGATGAATTTTAAAGGATTTTAAAGAATTCGTGACAAACAATGTTGCTATACAAAAAAAATGTCCACTAAAGAGGGCAAAATAACAAGCACAGTGGAAAACATTTATCTGGACTTGCCTGTTATGCCTTTTAAATATTTTATGATGCGTTTCCACCATCAAAAACAAATGTAATGCCAATGGGGGTTGTGAAGTGTTAAATAATGCAAAATAATTGATACCTTACAGGAAAAACCGTGATTCCTCCGGACAGCTTTCTTGAAACAACAGGGACGCGTTAAACCGAAACATGTCCGACAAGTCTTTGGATTTGAAACTCATTTTACCCACACGTAGAATCCTTTGATGACTTTCAGTGTTGTTGTTTTTTTTTTAATCAATAGAACCTTATAAAGCAAACGAATGAGCCAAGTATACCATTATTCATGCGTAGTGAGAGGAGCAAATGTCGATCACGCTAATTCGAATCATTTTCAGTCGCGAGTCGATGACGTAAGAGAACGCGGTAAGTTATGGGAAACCGAGTCTGGAGCCGTTTAAAAGCCTTTTAGTGAAAAACCAAACAAAAAACAACAATCTCGAATTCACTCACAATCCACCACTACATTCGCAACAAAACAACAACAACAACAAATAGCTACGTTCAACTGACACTGAGAGAGGAGTAATTCAACTCCAGGTGTCGCTCTAAGGCTTCAAACACGCAGAGGTCTCCCGGTGATACACTGCGGGGAGAAAAATGTGTCATCGGCTATTTTGAAGCAGCACTTGGGAGGAAGAGAAAGATGAAGCCCGCCGATGTGTGAGCACGAAGTCAAGTAAGTCGAACGCAAATGCTCCACACGTGAGCCTAGCCGACTGCGACGAGAAACAGTTTCAAAACCAGAATAGCACTGTTTGGAAAAGTGACTTTGGTCTGGCGCTGTGACAATTCCTCTTGACCGGTTCCAGAACATCTGCAGACAAAAGGTACGTTTTGAAAAATACCACATATCATATTTGCATGGTTGGTGTTGATCATCAGCAATTAACCACTTTATTAGGTACCACAATAGAAAAGAGCTCCATCACAAATTCCAATATTGTGATTTACACTGCTAGACAGGTGTTCATTTTATGAAGCAAATGTTATTATTTGGGGTGTATTTTGCAGGCTTTGAACAATGGGGATTCTTCCTGAAACTTTATAACTACGTGAACTAGTAAAGTGTCACATTTTTATTATTTTTAAATGTCCATGTGGGTCTAACATTGTGGCAGGTGAATGTACCGAATGTGTTAGTGTGGTGTGATTCAGTCACATGAGCAATACTAACTGATGATGATGGAAGCCAAGCATTCTTTTATTGCTAAGGGAACTGGTTTCACTGACTATTATAAAATTTGGTAGGCATGTCTATCATGAACAGACCCACAAAAAAGTCTTAAGAGGCTATGCTCGAAAAGATGCTGGCATTCTGCCATTTTGATTTAAAGCAGCAATTTTAGGGTGATTTGGGCAATTTCCTGACCTAAGTGGAGGTGATGAAGATGCACGATGTCATGCTCCTGCAGGGCTTTGCATATTTAGCTCACTCATGCTGACACGCTTGCCCTGTGTGGCTTGAGGATTCACAAGTAAGGTCATGGATACATTTTGCTCTGTGGTTATGGGAGTGCCTTATTTTGATTTGAATACTGTTTGCCCTCCACTCATTTCTGTTCATTCTCAGGCCCTAAACAATCGTAATGAAGCTTTGCCTACTTTGTGTTTACTTCAGGCAACAGCATCCAGAACACCAGAGAACAGAGAAGCTTATTCAGCAGACTCGGACAGGCTCTCCTATCACCAAGGGAATTATAATAAGTAAGTGGATGAAACAGTGTTTGAGTCTTTTTCTGGAGAAATAGGTGTTCCATTCGACAAAGCTCGAAGGAGTTTAGTAGAATGCGTCCCTCTGGCTGCTCTGTCTATAATTCATCTCCTGCTTGCTTTGTCCTTCACCTCCTTTGATGTGTTCTGCATTGTCCTCAATCTAGGTTAGCCCTACTTTAGTGAGCTGCAATAGCACGAAGCAGACAGTGGGAGCGGGGGGGCATTGGGACCACTGAATGAAGAATCGAAAAGGTTCCTTTTGGTGTTACCAAACCCTTTGCCACGTGTTTCCATTTTGGCCTTTTCTCTCGGGAGCATTTTTATTCATTTGATCTTTTTTTTTCTTTACAGCCAATCACCCACGGCTGTCTGGAGTTGAAGGTGACTTGCTGGGCCAGGCCGGGGGCTGCAACACAGGACATGGGTCTTGTCTCTTGTCCCCGCTCGTGTCTTGTGTTGCAGCCAGCGGCTCGGCCGCTCTGCATTGCTTCCACTTGCTTCGTTTGACATCATTTTGTCAATGAAAACGAGATTACATTTTGGTGGAGCAGAAACGCATATTATTTTCTTAGGAGATAGTGAGTTGCATACATTTCCCCTCAGTCAGAAAAAAATGGGGATGGTTTTGCTTGCCGTGAACAGCTTGGCTGTGTGTTCGCGGTTGTGACTGCATGTTTCCGACAAGGCCAACAGCGACAAGCGCACCTCCCTACACTTTGAAACGTGAAACCAGCCTTCAAATTTCAATTGGAGGATGACGTTAGATGTAAATGTTATGCAAGAGTTAAAGGGAAGATGAAGTGCAGCGTAACCCGCTCACCTCACTCTATTTTAACTCAATGAATCTGCTAGTCAAACATTGAAAGATGATGTATTTTCTGTTTTTTATAAGTTAGACACCCCCCCCCACACACACACACACACACACACACAAAAACAAAAACATTTTAAGGTTTTGGAAAGAGACAAAAACTGGCTAAAAACTTGGCTGGGATTTTGCTATTAATATTCAGCCCCAACGCTGTTTAACTTAGCAATGCAATATTTCAGGGATTGTCATTGTCGCCTAGTGGTCCGCGGCCCTCTAGTAGTTCAGGTGGTATTGCAAGTGGCCCCACAAAATTGGAAAAAGAAAATAATTGTAACATTTTTAAAAATAAAATTGAATCATTATTTAGACTTGATTTGTTTTCCAGCTCCTTTTGTGAAAATTTACCCATCCAAATTGTGTCAAATGTAGCCGAGATTCCCAAAATAGACATACAGATGCAAATAAATAGCCTGTATAGGTCTATCCTCCTTCGGTGCAAAATAAAATAATATTCCGCCAAAGTAGTGCTCCCCGAGTTGCTTGTTGTTTATAATAGTGGTCCCTTGGACAAAACCAGTTAAAAACCCCAGCAATATTTGGTTGGCATGTCTATCCCGAGTAGACCCACAAAAACTCTCAGGAAGCTTTCATGCCTTTCATGTGTCTGAGTCTTGGTTCTTCAACAGCTGTAGCTATCATGTCTGTCGATGTTATGTCCAGCACTCTGTATACAGCCATGTGCTTTCCAAATAAAGTTGAGTTGAGAAAATAAATGCTTTAAAACTTTGGGGAACTTTACTTTGAAAAGAACCGACAGTGAATGCGTCGACTGTCACACTACCACCACCATAGCAACTTTCTGACTTGGCTTCATGATGACGTGTTTGCTAAACAAAGAAGCAAGGAGCACTATCTAGTGACTCCTTGCACCTTTTGCTTCTATGTTTTTCTGACTGATGTACTTTGAACCATCAAACAAACACACCCACCCACATAACATCCAAGGACAACCCAAGCAACAAGACGAGAGAAACAATAGTGCTTTAAAGCTGTTGGTTAAAGAACCATTCAAGGCCTTCTTTGGAGGCCTGGAGGAATGAGGTCAATGCAGCCGGGAAGGGAAAAGAAGGGGTAGGAAGAGTCTGAGTAGCTGAAGAAGAGAGAATGAAAGAGGAGGAAAAAGGAGCTTGGCGTGAGACCAAACAGTGCAGGTGTCTGTCCAATAACAGCAGGCCACGCCAGAGCAGGACCTCGACGCTCCGGGAGACTCAAAGCGAGCCTAGAATGGCAAACAAACACACACATCCAAGGCTTTTCATATGTGTGTGCTAGCTCCGTTCATTGTTTATTCATGGAGCGCACAAAGGCATCCTTCAGTCCTCCCCCAGACAACCAAAAAGGTGTTTTGAGCAAAAAGAAGCAACATGACGTCACACTCAATTAACTCAAAATTGTGAGAAATAATTTATCATCTTGTATGCTACCTCTTGTAATGTAAAAAAACGCTAACGTATAGCCTACATAATAATTCCATTGAACTGCGTTTCTTCTGAATCCATGGGAACAATGGTACAAAGGTAACCGAGCTCATAAAAACACCTTGACAATAATGAGCAGGCAGAAAAAAAAAAAATTCTTCCACCAGGTGGCAGGAGGTCTAAAAGCGTTGAGTTATTCACACTTTAAAAGTCACAATTTTAAAAGGAAGAGTCAACGTGTAATATATATATTTTTAACGCAATAAAAATGACTTAGATCAAAATCAAAGCAAAAACAAGGCTTTTAAAAAAGTAATATAAAAACTATTCTATTTTGACAGGATGTAGCGGAACTACTTCCATGGCGTTTCCGTCTTGTCCCCGGCTAGCGTGACGAGGAACGCGGAGCAGCGAGAGGATGTTGGCGACGTCTGCTGACATCTGCACGCCAGCGGTTTATTTCTCCCGGAGAACCGAGGACGGCAAACAACAACCGCGACAGCCACGGAAGGACGCCCGGACTCATGCGACTGCTGGCCGAGGTAGGTCGGCGACGTCGACACCTTTGTCTGTTCGAAGAAATGCTTCGTTTCCTCACTTCTCGAGCAGAGGTGCAAAAGTTCTCAAAACTAAAACTACTCAGGTTAAGGTAGACCTAGTCGGATCGTTTACTCGAGTAAACGCTAAAAAGTTATGTTCTCAAGCACTAACATAAAATTTTGTTTCATTCTTTTAAATCAGTCCTCGCAATGAGAAGTGCATAAAATCATTACACTATCAAACACTTTTATATAGCTTTGCTTATGTTGCAAACAAAATGTTAATTTAGATCAAAGTTAAATAAAAACACTGAGCACACATTCGTTTTATCACATTCGAAAGAGAAACTTTTTAGACTGATGCAAGGCACTGGCCACAAGTCCTTCTTTGCACAGACGTCCAAAAATTTTATATGGCCACGAATTGGGAATATCTTGCTTCTCTTTGCTTCAATACTTGTCAAGTGCTTTCAGATATTTGTTGTGAAATACATACTGTTGAAGACAGCATGTAAATAAAAGTACAGAAAATGACAAGTCATCGGAATGGTTGTTTGGATGTAGACCTCATTAGTTATGTCCATGTGTTTTAATTTGGCACTAATATTTTTATTAAGCCTGGTGGCAGACTTCTAAAAATAGATTTAACTTTTTAAAATATTTTAGTTTTGGGAGATTGTGCCTTTTGATCTTTGCTCTGCTGTAGCAACCTGCTGGCCGCATCGAAGACCCAATGAGGAAATGAGCTGTGTTGGATGGCTCAAAAACGCCACAAGTCGTCAGTTCCAAGTGAGAAAACACAGCACAGGGGTCCTCTAACGTTAGAATGCGCGCACGTTTCAATCTGGCCGACTAATGAGCAACTAGCTGCAGTTGTGGTATCTGCCCAACATCAAAGACCTTGTCTAAAAAAAAAAAATGCTTCTTTTATATATTATTTTTGGACTGTTCACCACTAATTGAAAGTGGTGAATGGCGGAGAGAAAGGGAAGAATTTAGGATGCATGTCAAGTTCTCAGTGGGGCTTGGAGCTATTGGATGTTGGAAGGTGTCACCAATCAAAGGGCCTTTTTGTCCTCTGGCGTCTCCGTTTTGTAACCTCGAGACGCCCCGAGCTCCCTGGCGGGGATCCAACATGGCTTTCTTCCTGTGGAAATCTGCGTTTCCTCCCAATAATCTGCCAAGCATGAGATACAGTAATTCTCTCAGTGCGGCTAAGCTGAGGAGAAAACCATTGTTTTGCCCATTGAATCAAAAAGAAAGCACATGTGAACAGTTGTCACATTCCCGCAGGTTTTCCTCTCCTGGCTGCGATGAGGGGGCGTTACTCACACAAAGTGGGCGTGCTGGCCAAGGCCTTCTTCCTGCTGTGGCTGTTGTGGCTCGGGTATCTCCTCCTCGTCCTCTCCCCCTCATCGTCATCACCCTCCTCGTCCTCCAGCGACACGCCAGACCCGGAGCATGATAAACGCCACGTCGCCGAGCCGGACCTGGCCGAGCTGGCCCGGCCCGTCTACGCCAAACCGCCGGCAGATGACGGCGCCCCGGGGGAGTGGGGCCGGGCGGCGGTCCTTGACCTGGGGCCGGAGGAGAAGACACAGGCGCAGGACAGCGTGGAGCGGTACGCCATCAACATCTTCGTCAGCGAAAGGATTTCCCTCCACAGACACATCAAGGACAACCGGATGCCCGAGTGAGTCAGAAGCAATTCAAATTTTGGAGGTGTCATTCATGTAATCCGATTTTCGGACTCGGTGTGAAGTGGAGACGGCGCGCAAATAACATTTAACATGATCGCTGTCCACTATGTGTCATACGCCAGGTGTCGCAGCAAGCAGTTTGACTACCGCCATTTGCCCAGCACTTCTGTCATCATCGCCTTCTACAATGAAGCCTGGTCCACGCTACTCAGGACGGTCCACAGCGTCTTGGAGAGCACGCCCGACATTCTGCTCAAGGAGGTGATCCTGGTCGACGACTACAGCGACAGAGGTGGGACCTCGACCAGGAAAGTGCCAGCAACTTTTGTTGACGTTGACACGCTTGCTTGTTTGTCAGGCTACCTAAAAACGCCGCTGGCCCAATACCTGAGCGGCCTACAGCGCGTCCGTCTCATCCGCACCACCAAGCGCGAGGGCCTGGTCCGGGCCCGTCTCATCGGCGCCAGCTACTCGGCCGGCAACGTGCTCACCTTCCTGGATTGCCACTGCGAGTGCGTCCCCGGCTGGATCGAGCCCCTGCTGGAGAGGTGGGTCCGCTCGGCCCGTCAGAGCGCTTCAGATGGGGGGTACGCAAGCAGCGGATTGTCTTTTTTTGAAGGATCAGGCAGAACCCCAACACCATCGTGTGCCCCGTCATCGACACCATTGACTGGAACACTTTTGAGTTTTACATGCAGCCCGAGGAGCCCATGATTGGGGGCTTTGACTGGAGGCTCACCTTCCAGTGGCACGCCGTGCCCGAGCAGGAACGCCGGCGCCGCAAGTCACGCATCGAACCGCTCAGGTGAGGACGCATGGGGGCGAAGTCAGACCTGATACGCAACAACTGTGTGGCGTCCTCGCCAGGTCCCCGACGATGGCGGGTGGCTTGTTTGCGGTCAGCAAAGCCTACTTTAAGCGCCTGGGCACCTACGACACGGGCATGGAGGTCTGGGGCGGCGAGAACCTGGAGCTCTCCTTTCGGGTCAGCACCACCTCCTTGTCGACCGGCCTGCCACGCGTTTATGCTCGCTCCACCAAGGCTGAAGCGTGCGCGTTGTCCCTCAGGTGTGGCAGTGCGGCGGCAGCCTGGAGATCCACCCTTGCTCCCACGTCGGCCACGTCTTCCCCAAGAAGGCACCGTACGCTCGGCCCAACTTCCTGCAGAACACGGTGCGGGCGGCTGAGGTGTGGATGGACGACTACAAGCAGCATTTCTACAAAAGGAACCCGCCTGCAAAAAAGGTGTGCACACCCCAGTGTTAATGTCCCCCAAAAATAAAATGAGGGAACAGCTGGCTGATCTCCCGGTTCTCCGGACGGATTCTTTTTCAGCCGGAGGGACTTTTGTCCTTTCTTGAATACTTTTAGCTGACAAAGACCGACTTGGTTTGCTCAGACGGTTTGCACAGCAGCCGATATCATTAATTAGTGGATGAGTGAATGCTAATGCTATGCATGAAGCTAACTCAACTTATTCATATTTATTTCATACTTTAAAAACAACTGCAGCTCGAACAAATCGCTGTACACAAAAGCACAGTTCAAAAAGTAGAATAATAAATTGTCTCTAAAACTCTGTGTCAAATCATCCGATCAAGTTGGAGAGCCAGAATTGCTTTGATTCCCAAAAAGGCAAAACATCAGCGCCAGAGGGCACAGATACACCGATACAATGAGTGACAAATTTAACCTGGGCTGTTTTTAGCTTCACCAACTTGAATTACTTTTAGTTCCACTCCGAAGTGTAAACTCTGTGTGGCCAACCGCTTCCTCATTCTTGCATGGTAGTTCCTCAAAGCTGCCAAGATCAGCACTATGCAACATTCCAGGAGGGTGCACCAACAGGTGGCCAGCCGCTGCACACCTTTGCAAACACGCCCATGTTCAATATTTATTTTAGCTGCCTGCACTAAACATACACCTGAACAATTGAAAATGGATTGGCGATGACGATGATGCTATTTCGCACCTGACAGGAGAACTACGGCGACGTTTCAGAGCGCTTGCAGCTCAGGGAGCGGCTACAGTGCAAGTCTTTCCAGTGGTACCTGAGCAACATCTACCCGGACCTGCACATACCCGAGGACAGGGCGGGATGGCACGGCGCCGTGAGTGGCCCATTGCAGATACATTGAAGGACAAATCATTCCAAATTGAGCCAACCTAACTAACCAGTGGGAATTTGCACAAATAACAATTTTGACTGATTGTTGCCCTCCAACCAAGTTGCGCAGCTCGGGAATCCCTTCGGAGTGTCTGGACTACAATGCCCCGGATCACAATCCCACTGATTCAAACCTCTCGCTGTTCGGCTGTCACGGCCAGGGAGGCAACCAGGTGACGCACTTGACCTCCGTCGTGTTGAACTGAACCACTTCACTGAAAAACAGCCACTAGCTTTGTGCTAACTTGGTGGCTTTGAGTGCATTAATCGCATTACCATTTATTTCCGCGATGAAACTCAAGTGTGTGACAGTCGCTTGCCTTTGCGTCGCAGTACTTTGAGTACACGTCCCGGAAGGAAATCCGCTTCAACTCGGTGACGGAGCTGTGCGCCGAGGTGGCCGAGGGCCAGACGGCCGTCGGCATGAGGCACTGCCCCAGCGACCGTGACGTCTCGCCGGCCGCCATCCTGTGGGACTTTCGAGACGTAAGCAGTAACCCCCCACGCTCTTACTATAACGTTGTTCGTCTCGCTCACCGTCTCTCATTTCGTCTTTTTTGCCTTTGTTTCCCTCCTGCTAGGACAAGAGCATCTACCACCCTCAGTCAGACAAATGCATCACGGCCTACCGCACACCCGAGGGCCGCGCTGACGTCCGCATGAGGACCTGCGATCCGCTCGATCAAAACCAGCAGTGGAAGTTTGAGTGGTAGATGCCCAAAGCCAAAGTCTTGACTATTGAGGGATGATTGGCCCCCTTTTAGTGCATTTTTTCTGCCTGCATGTGCTGCAGAGATGGAGATTGCTGACTTTTAGCCGCTGTGTAGCATGGAAGTGCCTCAGGAAAAGTGTCAAGCTCACAAAGTGCCTGACTGCGTCACTCCGAATCAACAGAGTGCGCCACCTCAGGCAAAACCGTGTCGCCACAGACAAAAGGTTATGTCTATAAATCGAAAAAATCCACATCTAATTGATGCACATTATAAATGCATTGTGACAATAATGCATTAATTTTAGTACTTTTGTAAAGCCCCCCCCCCCTCAAAAATACATTCTTGAACAAAATTAGGATAAACTGCCAAGAACTGCCCCAAACCCCCCCAAAAACATATATATTTTTTTAAAATCTTGAGGTGGTGGCTTTGACCCAATGTAGCTGCTTCCTAAAATGAGAGGCAGCAGACAAAAGACACTTTTAACACAAGCAAGTGCAATTATTATCGACAAGACTGAATCGGTGGGCCTTTTAGAAGGATGTCATTATAACGCCTGTGAGATTTCTTGCCTTTTAAATGTGATTAGTTGAACGAAAACATGATTGTTGGATGACTATAGTCACTTTGTGACTTTAAACTCGCCTCTGCTGGATGTTTTTTTGTCTGACTGTACTTGAAGTGGCTAAAACAAAATGGAGAACTGTTCGGTACCTTTTGTTATGTTTTTGGATTATTGTCGAGTTTGAGGGACAAAGTTGATGTAGGCACTCCTGAAACTACTGATGCAATGACGGGATTACTTGATCTGAAGGGAAGGAATTAAAAACTGTAATGATTGCAATTGGGCTTTGTCTATACAGTTTTGATCTACTGCAGAACTTATGTTTTACTTTAAATTCATATTTAAGCATGTGCTTCAAACTTGTCCCACGAGAGGGCGACAGAGTAATTCAAGAGCTCTGCCCACCACCAATTCACATGGTTACACAGTGCTGTTTTACGTGTCTGTATTTTTGCCTCGCAGCAAGGATCTTAAGAAAGTGAGCGCTGAGAAGAAAGACGTGTGCAGTTCTAGTTTACGGTATTCCATTGTCTATATTTATAGTTATGATTATGTTTAATATGGCCCTCCACTATGACTATCAATGTCCTCCCGAAATAAATTCAATTAATTCAAACTGATGACATAAAAATACAATTTTTCACAAATATGAAGCTATTACACTGTCAGGCAGTTTATTGTGATTTATAAACGCGTGAAAATATTTGGAGATTAAAAGTGATTAGAACAGTTGAGAAATGTTTCGAAAGAGCATAAATGTTCATCAAGCGACGAAAGAAAAACATTTTTGCTTTTCTGGGGATTTTATTACGTTGGAGAAGTCTAAAAATAATAAAAACATCGGGTGTTTTATTTTGAACTACAGGCGGAAACGGCACTGTCTGGAATCACAGCTATTTACTGAATCTCACGCCAAAGTTAGAATTGACCTCAATGGACTCATTCGCTCTCGCTAAATAACCAACCTAACTCGATAATCCGGGTAAATAAATAATCCGTGTAGGCTAATCCATTTATATTTGTCTCATTGGAATGAACGGAGTCACGTAGGTGTGAAAAGGGGAGCGAGGAGGAGGAGGAGGAACAGCGCCGCTGATGAAGCCGCAATTAGTTGAATCGAATCCACCGAGGAATCTCCACCTCAGCGAACACCTCACTCGGTTGCAGGCAACCAAGAAGAAGCCGCGACATGGCCGCCTGTCGACGGAACCGACTCAAACTTTTTCTCAGCGGCGCTGCCTTGTTGGCTTTACTTTTCCTCTACTTTGGCGAGCCTCCCGACACCGACCCCCACGTCCTCGAGGCACGCGAGTCGTACCTGAGGAGGCCGGTTTACGAGAAGCCGCCGTTGCTGCCGGACGCCCCCGGGGCGCTGGGCAGTGCCGTGCTGCTGACGCTGACCGGCGACGAGAAACGCAAGCAGGAAGAGAGCATCTCCAAGCATCAGATCAACATCTACGTCAGTGACATGATCTCATTGCATCGACGCCTCCCGGAGAGGTGGAACCCGCTGTGAGTAACTTTGGAAACAACGCCGGGAGAATGCTGAAAGTCGATCATTGACACTGCAGCTTTCCCATCATTCTGTTTTGTGAATGCTGAGAGCACGCAAATTTGTTCTTCACTTGCATGGATGTCACGCCATCGCTGCTTGAATACTGAGAGTCAATTGTGCAAACTTGATAGTTCTTTTTCTCAATTCTTGTGTGTTGCTGTGCACTTGGATTGTAGGTGCCGAGACGTGCTCTACGACTACCACCATTTGCCCAGCACCTCTGTCATCATCGCCTTCTACAACGAGGCCTGGTCCACGCTGCTCAGGACAGTCCACAGCGTCCTGGAGACGTCTCCCGACATCCTGCTCAAGGAGCTGATCCTGGTCGACGACTTCAGCGAAGCAGGTGACCCGGCGATGCGTCCTACACTCTTTCCCGCCGGCCTTTGAACTATTTTGGCTAGCCTTGTTTAGCTCACAACACGTTTGGCCGCAAAGTTGACAAATTACCCGCCTCACCCTCTTCTACAGTTGAGATGTGGCAATTAGAAAGAGTTTAAATTACTACTTCATGTGACAGATGGGCTGAAAACAAGTTGCTCAGGACTCGCCAGATGCTCCAATTATTGGCATGCCTTCACAGGTGTGTCGGTGTGAAGTACGGTGGTTGAAAAAAAATCAACACACAGAGGTGCCGAGAACTTTGCAACACAACAGTTGTCCTAAATGTTTTGTCAAATAATAATAAACCAGCTCAGTGGCCTAGTAGTAGAGTGTCCGCCCTGAGACTGGAAGGTTGTGGGTTCAAACCCCGGCCGGGTCATACCAAAGACTATAAAAATGGGACCCATTGCCTCCCTGCTTGGCACTCAGCATTAAGGGTTGGAATTGGGGGGTTAGATCACCAAATGATTCCCGAGCGCGGCACCGCTGCTGCTCACTGCTCCCCTCTCCCCCAGGGGATGGATTAAAATCACATGGGGATGGGTTAAATGCAGAGGACAAATTTCACCACACCCAGATGTGTGTGTGACGATGATCATTGGGACTTTGGGGGACTTTAATAAAAACAATTCTACCTTAATATCGCAATGGTTTGTTGTTTGTGTTTCTTTTGTAAAGATCACTTGAAAGAGCCTTTGGAGAAATACCTGAGAGGCTTGCGGAAGGTGCGCCTGATCCGGGCCACCAAGCGGGAGGGCCTAGTGCGAGCCCGCCTGCTGGGGGCGTCCTACAGCACGGGCGACATCCTGACCTTCCTGGATTGCCACTGCGAGTGCCACGAAGGCTGGCTGGAGCCTCTTCTCCACAGGTACAAGCCGGGTCGGGCCGGGCCGAGCCACCTCCTTGCCACACACCACGTAAACAAAGCCTCCCGCTAGGATCAAGGAGGAGCCAACAGCCGTGGTGTGTCCCGTCATTGACTCCATCGACTGGAACACTTTCAAATATTTGGGCAACCCCGGCGAGCCTCAGATCGGCGGCTTCAACTGGGGGATGGTCTTTACGTGGCACACAATCCCAGATCACGAGAGGAAACGGCGCAATTCGCCCATCGACGTCATCAGGTGTGCTTCGGCCCTCCCAAAAGGGGGCAAATGCCGTCCTCAACTTTCACGCAGAGATCCTGCAACATCTTTTCTCATTGTTAGGTCCCCCACTATGGCGGGCGGTTTATTTGCTGTGAGTAAGAGCTACTTTTCCTACTTGGGCACGTACGACACGGGCATGGAGGTGTGGGGAGGGGAGAACCTGGAATTCTCCTTCCGGGTAAGAAAAGTTTTGAATGCTAAGTGTTCAGTGTCACCACAAACTCAATGGGCATTACGCGCGGTTTATTTCCAGATCTGGCAGTGCGGCGGCAGCCTCGAGGTGCACCCATGCTCGCACGTGGGCCATGTCTTCCCCAAGGCGGCGCCGTACTCGCGCAAGAAGGCGCTGGCCAACAATGTGCGCGCCGTCGAAGTGTGGCTGGACGACTACAGGGAGGTCTACTACAACCGCAACCGTCACGCCCGAGCGGTGAGCCGGCCATGAACGAACACCGTTAGCCAACAGGTGTCGCCTGTCGCTCCTCCGATGTGTCAGCCGTGTAATCGAGCTGGAGCTGCCAGGATCAGGTGGCTTGTGCGCCTCCTGTGCCAAGTAACGGGTCACAAACACCCTGTGTAAGCGCCAGAAATCTCTAGTTTAGTTTGAGAAGGTGACAGCAGCTCCAGCAAAATGAGCATCTCTTTCACACAGCTGTAAAAGAACTGCCTCTTTCACACGGCAACATATTTTCATTTGCAGCGACTTGAGCTGCTCTCTTTCACACATTGAGTTTTCACCAAATGACCACTTTGTTCCTGCCGAGACTTGGCCAAATGTGTTTCACACAGAGATCAAGCAAATCGTCTTACACAAAAGACATACTGTCAAATCAGAGCCCTCTTTTGCGTGGTGGCCCCGCTAAATGAATGCCTTTTACACAGAAGCCTTTCAAAACGAACGCCTGTTGTCTTTCAGGAGAACTTCGGCGACGTGTCAGAGCGCCTTCGGCTGCGGGAGAAGCTGGGCTGCAAAAACTTCAAATGGTACCTGAACAACATTTACCCTGAACTCTATGTCCCAGAGGACCGGCCGGGATTTTTCGGAATGGTGAGAAATGGCTGCAACGAAGCTCATTTTTTGATTGTGGGGAAAAAAAAGTAGATTTTTTTTGTGTGTTTTTTTCAGTTAAAAAGTGTGGGCAAGGCAGATTTTTGTTTGGACTACAACCCTCAAGGCGAGAGCAAAACAGTGATTCTATATCATTGCCACGGCTTGGGCCATAACCAGGTTGGCAACACAACACACAAGAAACAAAAAAATGCCAATATTCTTTTTCCTTTTTGCGTACCTTCAGCTGTCTAATTGTCTACAAAATCCTGAAATTGAAAAAAAAAAAATGGTTTTGCAGTTCTTTGAATTCTCGTCGGACGGAGCCCTCCGTTACCACATGGGCGACTCCTGCGTGGAAGGCGACAACGTCAGTGCCTATCTGACCGTGCAGCTCTGCGCCAAAACCTCCGAGCCGGTACTGGCGCAACAGAAGTTCAACTTGAGGGAGGCAAGTATGGGCCATGTTCAGATCACACATGGAAAATACCTAAAGAGGGGTGTGTAGACTTTTCCTAGCCAGGGTTGTACTGAGCCCAATGCCTTGCGCTTGCTTGTAGGATGGCAGGCTACTGCACTTGGACAGCCTGAAGTGCGTGGAAGCGCTGGAGCGGACAGACCAAGGCGTACCGGCACCGATGCTGCGGCCGTGTTCGGACAGCCATTTCCAAAAGTGGACCTTTCAGCCCATGTGATGGTACCGTTCTTCACTTTTTGCCACCTCCTCACGTTTTTGCGTGGTCGGTCAGTTGGTTCTGACGAGTTCTTTGTGAAGACTGGAGGGATTCATTTTTACAGCTGTGTGGATTTTGCTGTTTTTTTTAATGAAGATGGAGAATGAAGTGCACAGTTTGCCCAGCAGAGAGCGCCCAAGCTCCTCCATCAAACTTGTTGGACAAACTTCAGAATCGGCCTGCTAAATGTTTACACTGAAAGGGAATTTGCCTTTTCGGGCGTGCAGCTTCAACAGACTAAAAACAAAGCCATTTTTTCAAGTCTTCGTTCTTTAGGTTTACTATTTTATTGTTCACTTCCCCTTTTCTACACTTTTGTTTGAAATTGTTATTCTATGTTCACTTGGCTTTCATTGTTTACTTCCCCTTTTCTACACTTTGGTTTGTATTTTTATTATTCTTTTTTTACTTGGATTTCTTTGCAGGATCTTTGGTCACACGTTGCAAAAAGGCCTCGTCTTTGATTCGGGGTGGCAGAACACGGTGCGCCCGTCTCCAATTGCACACGTGTCTTTAATGATAATGCAAAACAAGGCTCTCCATGGGGGTTGAGGCTTTGCAAATGCTCAGGCTTCAGTTGTCAGGGCGACGGAGTGCCTGGGCCATTTCTCCGCCGCATGCATGTCGCTTGATTTGAGGTAATCCCCAATACCCAGAACAGCTCAGGAGCTGCACTTGCATACATTAGACCAGTGTTTCCCAATCAGTGTGCCGCGGCACACTGGTGTGCCGTGAGAGATGTTCAGCTGTGCCGTGGGAAATTGTCCAACATTAAATACCGAGCGAATTGTAAACAGGATTACCAAACCACAGGTCAGTTAACGCAAGGCTAATCGTGCATGCGTGGCAAATCGGAGAATCTTGAGAATCTTTGTGTGTGTTGCTGTTAGTGTTGGCTCGTGAGCGAACGATTCGTTCAAAGGAACAATTTTTATTTCAGTGAACAAGAGTGAAGGAATCACTTCCTGAAGCGAAACGAAGAAGAAAATGACGTTTTCGTTCCGATGGAAATCAGAGCATGTAGTTCAACGGGAGAACCTGGATTGTTCCTAAAACAGTAAACAAAGCCATATTGATTCTTTTGGATTCTGATCACAATCACTTTCAATAGTTTATTTCTTATACTGTCTAAAACCTTTTTTCAAAAACTGTCACTTTCATTTACAAAAGAAATACAATTTGAAGAATATTTAGTATTTATCTTTATTCAATTATTCGACTCTCCATACATATAAAGGAATAGGTCTTTTGTTGTAATATAACTGATTTTAATATAGAAGCTGGTGTAACACTTAACAGATTTTTGTTGGTGGTGTGCCTCGAGATTTTTTCCAATGAAAAGGTGTGCCGTGAATGAAAAAAGGTTGGGAAACACTGCATTAGACGACATATTTTGACTTCCAGGAGGGAGGTTGAAAACATGCCAGTCCCTCACAGATTCCAACATCAGCGGCCGAGAAGCAGCTCTTGACATCTACCAGCTGCACCGTTGCGTGTGCGTGCCATGATCCCGTGAGATGTCCAAACACCTCATAATCAGATATTGATTTGCTTACAGGATGTAGAGTAGAAAAAAATTCAGATTCCCTCCCACCCCATACAAGTCTTAGAAATTAGGCTTGATACGTTTCAAGCCTTTTTAGAAGATTGAACGCTTTTGCGAGCGATCAAGCTCCGCCTCCCTTTCCTTTCTCCTTTCTCTTCATGCCATTCCTTGATTGCTTGCTAAATGGGCTCCCTTTCAGAAACGAGGACCCAATCTCAGGTTGCGTGCACTTCCAATGCGTTGTTGAGATCGGCGCTTCTCAAACCAGGGTCGATAAGCCGCGACTTTGGGCTCTGTAAAATAATTTGAAGCCAGGCAAGCACGGCTGTTCAAATGGACGTGACTCAGGGTCACAAAGCATCACGCTATCGTTACCTGACCGCTCCACAAGAGGGCGCAAAATCCCCGTATGTGCACCCATGGTGCTTATGTTCAATTTCAGGGTACTTCGGCCCTGCGTTGTTACGCCGCGCTTAATGCGCATGCCAGAAACCTTGACTTTTGGCATATTAAAAGCTCTGATAGGATTGTTTTTCTTCACACCTTGTCCCAGATGCCCCAACCGGGGTCTCTTACCTCCACACGCCCTCGAATACTTTGACTCCCGCATTTGACAGCGTGTGATCAAATTGAATTCCGTCCGCTCTCTCGGGGTCCCCGGTCTCTTCTCAGGTCAAATGCTTTTCGAGTGTGTGAATTAAATGCTGAGGCCGTTCCCCTCCCTCCTTCTTGTGAAGACCGATTACTGAAAATGGCGCTCTCAATATGTAAACACTTTTAAAGATCTTTAAAAGTGTTTACATATTGAGAGCCTGAAAATCAATTTTCTAGCCAGATTTTTTTCTGTAATTATTTTGTTTGTGGGTGTGGGGGGGCGCCACTAAGCCAAGTTCCTGACCTTTTGCCATCGAGCGGGCTCAGCGTGGCGGAGTTGCGCAAAGGGCTGGGTGAGAAGCGGGAGGGCAGATGATGAGCTAATTGTTGGCACTCGTTGCACACACCGCCACGACAACCCGCCGTGGATCTCAGCGGTACCATCCTGAAATCCAATTATTATTATTTTTATTTTACTTTTTAGTGTAGTATATTTGTATTCTGGTCGTATGCGATATATATTTCACTTGTAAGCCTAAGTGTGACCAGGTCACGCTCGAGTTGGATTATATGGGGCCTGGTCCAGGAATGCAGGGTTACTGGCACCAGGATGTATAGATACAGCTGGTGGCCATCTATGTAGAATCAGCAAGGCAGGCTATCGGGTCAGAGGTCATCCAGCAGCCCTCGTGTGTGTGCGTTCCAATGAGGTGGGGGCGCGGGGTATAAAATTAGAGGGCGGGAAGACTTGGGGGGACTGGACACTTTTGGCTAGAGAGAGACACTTCACTCTGACATCGGTTGAATAAAATCCTTTCCCAATCAGCCGTGTGTCACTGAAGTTTTCCTTCCCCGAGCCAGCCACCGTTCCACCACTTGCTTTTGCAGACCAGCTGACCACTGAAGAAAATTTACCACATTAGCATTGTTCATTAAATGCTTTACTTTTTCCTTTCCTTGTATAGCTGAAGAATATGCACGTGCAGCTCCCGTTGGCCGTCACGTCTCTTTCTCCCGTCACCGTGGAAACCCCAGAGTGACACATGGAAGCAGGTACAATTTTCTCTTTCTTTTTTCTGTTTTTTCACCCACCAGTGAGCATACGCACACACAAGATTTGAGAGACGACACAAAATCCATCAAGTAGAGGCTGAGTCAGTCAGTGAGTGAGTGGCAGGTGGACTGCGCGGCCCCCGAGACTCTTAATGAAGAGGCCTGCCTGTGTGTGTGTGTGTGTGTGTGTGCGTGTGCGTGTGTGTGTGCGTGTGTGTGTGCGTGTGTGTGTGTGCACGGGTGCGATCGATATAGCCACAACAAGCGATTTAATGGTACCCCACACACACACACACACACACACACACACACAAACACAACACACAGCCCCTGCTGCCATCGCAGATGCTTCTTCAGGCTCATTATTTTTGGTGGGATTGTGCCGTTTCACAATTTGCATTTTCTTCAAATCTTTGCGAGTTCGAGTTGTGCAGGTTTATGTAGACCCTCCCCCCATTCCCTTCAAGCATATTGGCTTACCCCCCAAAGTTCTGGATCTTTCCCTTTTCTCCACACCAGCCATTATGTCTTAATCAGCAGGCTGCCCCATGGCGTACTTGTACAATTGCCTCTTTGGTTTTTGTTTTGGGTCTTCTGCCTTTCCAGCAGCTTTGGCATGCGAGTGGCACCTGTCTGTGGGGAGCATGACGTGAAGCTTCTTGTGATGCTTTGCATCCAAAGGCCACCCATCAAATATGAATGAAGCGCCTCGCTTCCTCATCTATCTTTCATGCCTTTCATTTGTTGGGGCTACGGCGACCACAAAAATGTTTTGGGGATGTTTGCGCTTACTTCGGCAGCAGATGCTCTGCTCTTTTAGATTTGAAACCAAGAAATAATAAGAAAGACCAGCAGTTCAAATATTTGCGCAAGAGTGATTTTTTTGTGATGTCATTGAGTGCAAGCTACAGTGTTTTTAATTTTGCGTCGGTCATATGTAAGCCACCGTGGAGCAAGCTAATCCCCGGCGCCTTCTTTCTTAGCGGCTTGCTCGTGGTAAATTATTCAAAACTAGCATGACAACAATCTAAAAAAACCTGCAAGGCTCTGCATAAAATATAAGTGTGAGAGCTGCATGGTAAAAGCCTCCAATTTGACAGTACGGATTGAAATATCGAAATTGGAAATGATGCTGCTCAACTCATTTTCTGTCCTAAAAATAAAATCCTGCTTTTTTTTTTTTGCTTCAGTGCAAGCATTTTTTGTTCTTACCGTCGGGTCTTCACTTGCAGTTTGTCTCCCGAGAGGCGCTTGCAGTGCCGAGGCACCCGACGACGGTTGGCAGCAAACGGCGAGAACGCGTCTCGGTTCAATCGCAGCATATTCGACCCTCGGGCACATCACTCTAAGAGCCATTACGTAAGACTTTCTTTTTTTACCCCCCTTTCTTTTGCTAATCAAAATGGCGTCCTCCCACCACGGCGCACGCCTCCTTTGAAGCTGCCTGTTTGATTGGACGCGCTCGTGATTTAATTTGCATTGTGGGAGAAGAGGGAGTGCTGATAACCTCCTCTGACCAGGACAAATGGAGCATGGTCGTGGTGTGGTGCAGCATAGAAGCCCCGCCTCTTTCAAGAATATCTTGACGTCCTTCAGCGCGACTTTCCCGCAGCGCCACGGGGGCATGATAGCGCCGTTTAATGGTACAGAACAAATGTTTTGTCGCTACTTTACCTGAATCGTAAATGTGTCCGTCCCTCGCTGACGTCTTCCTCCAAATGATTTTTCACTTTGGAGGACATTTATGCAATGCACTTTTTACCAAGATCAGAGCATGTTACCCCCCCCCCCCCGAAAAGCTTTGGCTTCTGACCTCTGTCCAAGCCGCCATCCATGGTTCTGACCATTTTGAGGGTATTAAGGAGACTGTCCTCCTGTTTTCAGCTGAATCGCTAGCGTAAGAAAATGTTGAACAACTTGGGCAAGAGATAGAACCACATTGTGGTTGTTTTGCCTGTGTTAATTTTTGTCCTCTTCTGTCCCCTAACAAAGCTTATGTCAGTCTGCAAATATCACAATACAAACAACCGCAGAGGGATTATTTCAACCCCCCTGTGCCAGCGTGAGCACGTCCGCCCGCCCTTCTGCATGGCCGAGCAGACGAACAAGACGGGTTCGGGGAGAGGAAAATTCAAATATGAAAACTCAAACTGCAGTCAAAGAAAAGTGACAAACTGCAAAAGAAAATTATTTCAAAAAGCGGGGCATAAAAATGAAATACTAAAAAAAATGGAGAAAATTAAATGCAGAAAATAAGCAGAGAAAATAGAAAGGGGAAAGAATTTAAAATAGAGCAAAACTGAATGAAAACTAATGGAAACAGTGCTAGCTAGCTGTAGCATGCTAGAGAGGGCTGACATCAAATTGCAATCACAGCGGCCCGAAAAACCTTCCCCCCTGTCGAAGCTGATGAGTGAAAAAGCTTCCGTCACATGACCCCCGCTGCCCCTCCCCCCCCCTCCCTCCACTGGCTCTTCTCTTCCCACGCCTGTTTAACAATCCCATGAATTATAGCGCAATCCTATTGTATTTTTTATCGGCGCAGGGGCGGGCGGGGGCTGCGGGGGAACTTAATCCTCTCGCTTAGACGCGTGAATAGAAAAAGCACTTGGCCAGCCTCCGACCTGCAGGAAATGCGGCTAATGGACACTCTCCACATCGGCGTGCGGGGGCTTTGCAGCCCACAGTCTCCTCTTGGATTTAATTTGAGGGTCAAAATGAACACGAATCTCGAATCTCAATCTCTGAACAGTTACGTCTCCTCAATCTCCACTTGGTTGCACGTTGCCCACAGTCTCCTCTTGGATCCAAATTGATGTCACACGTGCTAATGTAATCTCACATTCAACGTGTTATTTTCACAAAATCATCTTGAGCCCTACTGTGGTCAACAAATAAAATTAAATGCCCAAGAACTGCAGAATTACACTCCATAGTCGCCTCTTGGATGCACTTGGCCCTTAATCTCCTTTTGGATAAACCTGCTCTACCTACTATTTGTTTTCTTCTGAGAGAATATGGAAGGTCCCTGGCAGGTTTTTGCTGCCTTGTATTTGGCGGAGGGACGCATGCAGTTAAATCCTTCCCGGCTGTGGCGAGTCTGCCTTGCAAAAAGCCTGCATGTATCTGCATCCTCTCTCTCTCTCTCTCTCTCTCTCTCTCTCTCTCTCTCTCTCTCTCTCTCTCTCTCTCTCTCTCTCTCTCTCTCTCTCTCTCTCTCTCTCTCTCTCTCTCTCTCTCTCTCTCTCTCTCGCTCTCTCGCTCTCTCGCTCTCTCGCTCTCTCTCTCGCTCTCTCGCTCTCTCTCTCTCTCGCTCTCTCTCTCGCTCTCTTTTTATGCTCTCTCTCTCTCTCTCTCTCTCTTTTTTTTATGCTCTCTCTCTCTTTTTTATGCTCTCTCTCTCTCTCTTTTTTTTATGCTCTCTCTCTCTCCCGCTCTCTCTCTCTCTCTCCCGCTCTCTCTCTCCACCTCCGCATCCTCCCTCTCTCCTCCTCCACATCCCTCTTGCGGGCAACGGCAGCACAAGTGGCAGCGTCAAGCGGTGCTTTTCTGACGCACCACCCGAAGATGAGCTTCCCTCCCGCGGGCTGACTCCCTCGACATCCGCTGTCCACCCCTTTTCCTTGCTTGCTCTTCCTCCTTTTGTAACCCGGCCTGCTTTGTGGCCCCCCGCCCCCTCTTTTGCACCGCGAGGATTGCGCACGCTTGGCTGGGAATTTACTTGCTGGGAGTCGTCCACCTTCCCCCTTTCTTGTTGCTCTTCTTTTTTTGGGCTCAACGTGGTGTCAGTCATTGCTCCCCACTCCCTGCGCCTTTTTCTTGGGAATATTCTGCAGTGCTTTCTCTTCTCTCCCCACTGCGGGGGCTGCTGCGGATTTTCGGCGCCCTCTTCTCGTCACCGGGGGAGGGAGGGAGGAGGTGGGGGCGAGCCACGCATCTTGGAGTAGCTGCGCCCGGATCAGAAACGGCGATGCCCACCTTGTGACTTGGGGGATCGCCCCCTAACCCGCCCCTCACCCGAGCATGGCCCCGGCCCGTTGGGAGCGCGGCGGCCGCCGCGCAGCGCTCCTCCCCCTGGCGGCAGCCGCGGCAGCGTGCTGCCTGCTGGCGGGCACCGCGCTGGCCAAGGTGTGCAACGACCGCACCAAGCGCGGCCAGGACAACAGCTGGTTCGCCCGCAACGGCGAGAATTTGCCCATCATGGTGCTCATGCCCATGAACGAGTCTGCGCTGATGAGCAGCATCAGCCAGGGCATCGAGCCCGCCGTCCAGCTCGCCATCCAGCACATGAGGGAGTCCCGCAAGTACAACTTCTCGCTCATCACTGAAATCTACGATACCGAGGTGAGTGTGCGCGTCTGCGGAGGCGACAACGCCGCGTTTGCTTCAACGTCTCAATCGAACCGTGCGCAATTTGAGTCCGCTGACGTGTTGATTGGGTCAATGAAGAGACACAGTTTCCGAGCCTCACGGCGGCTTGTCCCCCATTGTGTTGGCCTTCTGCATGGAGATTTCAGGGTCAAGAGGTTTCGGGGTGATTTTGCTGGCAAATGGCCGCTGACGTCAGTGGCACCAAGTCTGATGCTGCCTTCGCCTGATGCCAAAACATCATCAGGCCTCGCGATTTGCACAGGCGGCCGGGCGCCACGGCCCACGTCAGGCGCGCCTCCTCTCGGAACCGTCTTCCCGATTTTACCATCTGTAAATTGAAGGCAAGGTCGGGAATGACTAAACGAGCACTTGGTGTGAAACGAGCCGCATCCTGCGTATGGAAGTGTGTGCGGTGCCGCATCAGTTGCTATGCCAACGCAGAAGGAAGGCGCCAGTTGGACTCAACTATCCGTCCATCTGTCGTCTTTGGTGCTGTACATCATAGCATGGTTACGCCGCTTCTTCATCTTTGCTGGCTTTTCTTTCCATACTCTGATTTTTATGATCTTACTGTTTTAAAACTTTGTTTTGTTGGGATAAGCGTATCGGAAATACGTTCAGGGCTGCATGAAGCCATTTCACATTTAAATTGGTTATTTTTGGAAGTGTTGGGCCCCGAGTGCGTTGTGTGCGTGTGTGCAAGCGTTGGGATTTAGCCAGACAGATGTAAGTAATCAGTTCCCGAGCAGAGGGACTTTATCCCTTCATCCCCGTCGGTGGAGCCACTGGTCACGCCAGTGGGGCCTGCGCCTTAACCCTGGAGGGTCGCCATGAATTCTGTGGTCAGAGGAGCGTGGACTTGTTCTTTTGATGATTTTTTTTGGAGTAGGTAGAGGGAAGGAAGCATTATGCATGGAGCGAGGAGTTCAGTACAGCGCTGCTCCTTCATCTTCATGTGGAATATAGCTGAGCTGAGGACTGATACTGTAGCTGGCCGGGCTTACAGGATCAAGACTTTGGATGTGTGTGTGGGGGGGGGTTCCCGGTGCTAAGCTAGTGCATAGGCTAGTCAGCGCTGCCTTGACATTCCAGTACAGTCCAGTCACAATGGAGCCATTTTCTTCTGCCCTCCAGGCTGAATAATGCTCTTGTTCTGTCATCTTACATCATCCGCACAAACTAGGAAGTAGACCGCTGACTACTTCAAAAAAAAAATTACACCATTTATAACCCCCCCCCCCCCCCCTCCCGTTTGTGTTGCAACAGAATCGTCTCCTTGCCCCAATATCGAAAATAACGGCTATCTTCCGTCATTCTTCATACCCGGAAGTAGCCGGCTACTTAAGTTGAGTTTTTCCGAGTTAGTAAGTGTTAGTAAGTGTTAGCTTGAAACAAGAGCGCAAATAGCACTGCATTATGATCTAATAGGAATGGCGAAGCTGACCATTTCCTCTTCCTGTGGAGAAGATGATCCCATCCTATTTCGGGATCTCCATCTCGCGGCTCTCGCCGGCACTCTCTCACCGCTCTCTCCGTTGGTCCCCGGAGATCCTTTTGTGCTGCTGTGCATTGATCCCACTATCTGTGCTGGGTCAGTGCATTGAGACGTACTAAGCACTTTTGGGACCCAGAACCCAACCCAGCCCCCCCCCCAATCCTCTCCCGCTTGTCTTGTCTTCCCTCTCCACTGAACTTTTTCTTGACATTTAGATGATAGACGATGTCAAAAAGGTGCCGGCCATGTGTCGACCAATACGTCGAGTAAGAGGGTGGAGGGGGAAATCATTCAAGTTTTTCTGGAACTTGTCGTTTCATGGAGACACAGAAACTGACAAATGGGACTCTGCCATTTGCATTTTGGGCCGGGGTGCTCATCACTAATAGTCTGAGTAAATAATGATCTGCATTCCTGTTTAGAGTTGTCCGTGTGGTGTATCGCTTGCACGCTGTAAAAAGTGTAATGGTGGCCTGGTTTTGTGTGTAAAACACAAACTGGCTCCTCCACACATTCATACATGCATATGGTGTGCGTTACGCCCCGCAGAAGTGCCCGGGGACGTGAGCATGTGGCGGCACCACAGCGGCGCCAGATTGCGTTTTGCTAAAATAAGCACGCCCACCTCAGTCCACCCTCATGCCGCCACCAGCTCCAATATTTTCCACCACACGCGTTCAATTCAGGTTACCGTGACGACAAAAAGTGTAGCCACGTTTGCGCACGTTTGCAGTCGCAATGAATCTTTTGTCAGCCGCCCAAGGTCTGCCCGCGGCCTCAACTACTTTCACAATAAAAGCTGTCGTCAATGACAAAAGGGCAAATGTAAAGGTGCCCAAAACGATGCGACAGAAGGCCGGTCGTTTGACAACCTCTATAAAACTCGCAGCAGTCGTTCGGCGACCTTCTCATAAAAGCGAAAACACACAGACTTGGAGAAAGTGGGGCAACTCTGACCGAACTAAAGTGTGAAATTAATTGACTATCCAGCTGTGCTTTTGTTTAATACAAAGAAATGATTAAAAATTGCAAAACTGTGTCTCTGGTTTGTCATACGAGCTCTACAAATTCTGCCTGGCAACAAGCGACTAAGAAAGCCGTAAAACGATGTATCACTGTATATTTGGTAGGCTTCGGGGTTAGCTTGATGGATTTAGCGATACAGGCACGGGAGGGGGCACATGTGCTTGTTGCCCCCAGAGGAGCGGCAGGCGCTTGACACCATCGCCTCCCAGAGGATGGAGATGTTTGTTGTCATGGACGCAGCTGGGACATGTTGCCACCGGCGGAGAAGAAAAAAAAAAACAGTGCTGTTGCTATTTGACTTCATCCTCCTCGTCGTTATCTTCGTGTCAACACTTTGCTCAGCTCTGACGAGCCTACCTGACTTGACCCAAAGGGAATTGGCTTCCTCTGGTAAACTTGCTCCAGTGCAGTAAAAATGCAAATTCTTGTCAATTATGTCACGTCACTTTGGAGAAAAAAAAATAAAAATACATCCCGACATCACACGCCATGGTAACGGCTCCATGTCGCCGTTCTTTCCTTCTTCTTGTGATTGGACCATCACACAGCAGCAGCTGTTCTCACACCCTGCGCAAATATTATCTTGCCAAAATAAATTGGACATTTTTAGATTAGCATGTGTGTGTGTGCGTGTGAAACGTCAAGTCAGTTTTATTTAGATCATGCTAATTCACAACACAAATGATCTCGCATGCTGCTATGACAGTTCAGCATTTGTGATTGGCCGATCTGGTTAAAAGGACACAAGGGTGGTGAGCAACATGATGCTTCACCAAAGACTTTTTTTTCCACTTTGTAGCAACGTTCATTCCCACTCCTTGCAAAATAATAGCAATTAGCAAAACCATTAGCGCCATCAGCCACCTGAGGGTGGCCAATATAAAAAAATAAAAACTATATATAAAAGAAAAACCACACACACACAACAAGGAGAACAAAGTGACGCTAAAATGCATGCCATCGTTGATGTCTCCCACGGCTGTCAAGGCCGCCCCCCTGCGAGGCAAGGCGAAGCGACACCCCGCCCTCCACGCATGTTAATGGTGCTTGAAAAGGTAGCGTGCATGTATGCATGCATGAGGCGGCTGAATGGTGCTAATTGCAAGCAGATGAGGTGGCCACCCAGCAGGGAATGCTAACAGCCCAAAGTACGCCGCTTATAAATCCACATTTGGTTTGGTTTATTTTTTGTTTCCACCAAGAAACAAAGAAAAGGAGCGCTCCTAACATGACAATAGTGACAGAAACGTAATGTCAATTGTTAATACCGTATTTTTTGGACTATAAATCGCGTTTATTTTCATAGTTTGGGTGAGGGGGCGACTTATACTCAGGAGCGATTTATATGTGAAATTATTCACAAATTTTCAAAATTCAAAAATCCACGATGTAGTGAAACCGCGATGAACGAACCGCGATGTAGCAAAGGATTACTACAATCTGAACTGCAACTGCGGCGCATATGTGGCCGTGTTTCACATAAAGGACAAAGGATTCGATCACGGGATTTAATGACTTGGAGTGACAGAGATTGTTTGATGAAATTGTTGTTTATAATTATATGGGCCTGTGGAATATTTTGAAGTGCAACCGCCGTCAGCGGCTCGCACCCGGCATTGTTGACATAAAGGACGATCGATGGATTTAAAGATTTGGAATGACACAGATGGTTTGATAATATTATTGCTTATATAATAGTTATTTGATATACAATTTATATATCGTTATATGGGCCTGTGGAATAATTTGAAGTGCAACCGCGATCAGCGGCGCGCCGCACATGCTGCATTGTTGACATAAAGGACGATCGATGGATTTAATGATTTGGAGTGACACAGATGGTTTGATATTAATATTGCTTATATGATAGTTATTTGATATATAATTTATACATCGTTATATGGGCCTGTGGAATGATTTGAAGTGCAACCGCCGTCAGTGGCACGCACCCGGCATTGTTGAGTGCAACCGCCGTCAGCGGCGCGCACACGGCATTGTTGACATAAAGGACGATCGATGGATTTAATTATTTGGAGTGACACAGATGGTTTGATAAAGGTGTTATTTATGTTATAGTTATTTGGGTAACTGTCAATGTTACGTCAGGCACGTTCTCAGCTCTTTGTTTGTGTTTATGTCGCATTAGCATACCTATCGTTTAGCCTGTTGTTGCTCGTTCATGTCTGTTCTTGGTGTTGGATTTTGTCGAATAAATTTCCCCAAAATGCGACTTATACGCCGGAGCGACTTTTACATGTTTTTTTCACTTTATTGTGCATTTTATGGCTAATGTGACGTATATTCCGGAGCGACTATTAGTCCTAAAAATACGGTAATTGCAATGTTTCTAGCTAGCATAACCGCAACTTTGGCGGTATTGAGCCAAAGTGCACACTGGGATGAGTGAGGGCCTATCCAAAAAGCTTGTGAATGGAGTGGCGGGTGGAGGGAGGGAGGGAGAGAAAAAAAGAGGTTCAATTGCACTCACACAGAGCACAGTTGAAAATATGATTCGGGCGCGTAGGAGGAAGCGCAAAAATCAATAGGATGCACCGTGTGTGTGTGTGTGTGTGTATGTGTGTGTGTGTGTGTGTGCGTGCGTGTGTGCGCGCGTGTGTGTGTGTGTGTGTGCGTGCCTGCGTGCCTGCGTGCGTGCTGCCAACAGTGGTATCCGACTGCACACGCAATCTTTTTGCAGAGGAGGCAGCAGCAAGTGTTATGCATGATTCTGATTCATAGTGTATAAAAGGCTGCTTTGTGTGAAGAACACACAGCAGGTCAAGCTTCGGCATGCCGTCCGCATTCTCTTTGAACCTATCCTGTCGTTTACAATTCATGCAGGTGTCAAGTTGTCTTGGCATATTAGTTCACTCACGTTGGCACAAAGTTGAAATACTCTACGAAAATCCGAACACAAATGGTGCTGGTTGTATTTGCAGTGGATTGGACAGCAAAATGTCACGTCCACGCGTCGTTGAGGAAAAGACGCGTCGTTCGCTTCCGGAGGTTGACGGGGTGGCGACCGTTCTTCTCTCTTTTGATAGAGGGCGAGTGTAAATGTCAGCCGTGTCTGCTCGGGGAAAGGTTGCCCACGCTGAAGAAGCCCTGACAGATGGCGGAGGCTTCGCCAGTGACCACAACCAAAAGAAAAAAATAATAATACAAACACGTCGTGGCTCACATGTTTTTATGGCCTTCGTCTTGTGGGCAAGCGTAAATCACTCGAAACAAAAACACTCGCTCGTGGTTCAGTATTTGAAGGCTTGATCATGAGAAGAAAAATCCATAAACGCTGCTATTGATTTCTTCAAAGTTGGCCTTGAAAGCTTCAGCTTGCTTTCTAACATGTCTGTCCACTGTACGGTCGTCATATTTAAAATATTGATGAGTTCAGAAAGACAAAAAAGTCAATGTTTACTTGACATTGTGACTTTTTTTCCTCCGTAATGACCTTTTCTGAGATGTCGAGTAGTTCTTGTCATGAAGTGTCCTCTGCTGCTTGTTGTGTGTTGTCTTGACGGATGGATGGATGGATGGATGGATGGATGGATGGATGGATGGATGGATGGATGGATGGATGGATGGATGGATGGATGGATGGATGGATGGATGGATGGATGGATGGAGAGAAAAAGGAGCTTTGAGCTGCTTTAATCTCCTTGTGATTTTGTGTGAAGAGAACATGAAACCTGCTGTGTCTAATCTGCCCATTTGGCTCTTGGCCAGATGACGCAAAGGCACGCTGAGAAAAAGAGCGCGGTGCATGCGCGCCAGGGAGGAGCTCAAACGCAATAAGAAATTTGATTTCCTAGGAACTCAAACAAAAGCTTTTAATCCAGCGCATTTTCAAGCAAAAAATGTGGGATACGCTCGTTGTGAGCTCAAAACGTGTCCGTTGTCTCGCACTGCTGCGTTTGATATCCATCCCACAATCCCACTTGGAAGCGGCCTTCTGCTTGGCTTGCGGCGCTAGCTAGCGTGTACCGCTAAACCGAGCTTCAGTTTCTTACTTATTTTTTTTGCTTCCTTTCAACAAAAAACAATCAAAGTCTATATATGTAATCATATGTAATGCATTTTCTGCTTCCTGACAACGTGTGTAATGTGCGTGCGCAGTCAGTTTCCGTTCATCCCCCACAGCGCCAGCCGACATCTAATTGGCTGCCGCTTCTCTCTCGCATGTGCTAGCAAATAAGGTCGCGCATGCACATTGGGCCATCCTGTTTTATCTCCAAGCTCTCGATGCGTGTTTCGGGAGCATGTTGCATGCAAGCATGAATAATGGAGGCAGGACAGTCCAGGGTTTTCCCTCAGCGTGCGCGCGAGCATGCGCGCGTACTGCGTGTCTAATGCGAGCGGTTGTTTGACCTGCTGGCTTCGGCGAGAGAGCAGCGAGTCTTAAATAAGTCGCCCTCATCGTGCTGATTCGGCAGCGTCTTTCGCCCTCCTCCGCGGCGCCGTTTCAGCCGTCAACGTGTTTCCGCGTCTGCGTAGTGTGTGTGCGTAATGACATGCAATAAGCGGGGAACCTGTGATTGACAGTTTTTTGTTTATTAGTGGAGCACAGCCACATCCCCGGTTTGTAACTAAAATTATCTGCTTGATTATTTTTCCATTCAAACTTCTTTTTTGATCATCGTACGTGTGCCGTTCAGGCTGCCAGCATCTGTGTAAAAAGTACCAGGCAACTTTCTTCCATCTTGCCGTTCACTTTTTTTTTTTTTTTGCCGTTAGGCACGTTGGAGCACAGCTGTACACCCCCCTCGGAGCCCTGGGCTCTCCTGTTACCTTCGGGGCGCCTTGAAAAAGTGGTAAAAGAAAAGGCAAACAAACACCTGAACCCACTCTGAGGGCATCTTGGGTGGAGTGTGCGTGTGTGTGTGTGTGTGTGTGTGTGCGTGTGTGTGTGTGCGTGTGCGCGTGAGTGCGTGTGCGTGAGTGTGTGTGCGTGTGTGTGTATGGGGGGTGTTTTTGAGATTTTTTTCAAGCTTGTCATTCAAGCATCCTGCCTTTTAAAGACATTTCACGCAGAGATACCACAAAATGTGTGGCTCACCTGTCCGGCCACATTCCATGACATTCCTCATGAACGCCATCGTCAGCGGGTGTTGCCGTGGCGACGCCGCAGGATGAAGTGAAAAGCTCATTTCCTCGGTAACCGGAGAAGACGTGCGGGAAAATTACCACACCGCAAAAGTGTATATGCGCAAGATTTCTTCAGCCCAGTGGCCACATGTGCGTTTTGTCTCCCACCTGTGATGAAACACATTGTCAGCCGCGAGGTGTGATTGACGAGAATAAATTTTGGGGGGTAGACGTTCCTCATCGAGATGACAGCGAAATGTTCAGAAGGGGTCTTTCGCACAAAGCACAGCACGCAAGAAGATATTGACATGATCATGTTGTCGACCTCGTTTCTTGAGTCTTGAATGCAGACTTGAATCCCAAAACTGAAACCCTACTCCTGATTTGCAACCCTACTTTTGCAAGCGCTCATAGTCATCACGGCATCGTACACGACGTTTAAAAGCTTTGCTAAAGCCATACAGTATCTCTCCGACGCTTCCAATGTTGCAGGGATTGATGCAATTTTGATGCGGAGCGGGAAAGGGGGGGGGGGGGGGGGAAGAGAAAGCAGCTGCGTGACCTACTTAGAGAGCCGTGGAATTCTGACAACTGGTTGTATCACACAAGATGAAAAATCTGGATGTGTGTGTTGTAGCACATTGTCTGACATGTTTTGTGTTGTTTTAAAGCCTTTAAGTATGTTTTGGGTCAAAAACGGCTGCATAATCAAGACACACACACACGCACACACACGCGCATTGCACAAAAAAAGGCCGTTCCCTCTGTCACCTTCTGTTTAAAGAAAAAAGCAATTTTCGTAGCGACCTTATACACAAATTAATTTTCCTTCCTTTTCTACCGCCTCACTCTTCTTCTTGTTCTTCTTCCTATGTCACCATGGTAACGCAGTGTAGCACGTCAACCCCTCAAACGTTGACGCCATTGTCCATCCAAAGTCGGACCGACCCTCGGAAAAATGCGAGCGGGGGGTTAGTGATTGGTGCGAATGATTTGCACCCCCCACCCCCAATTAGTCGGCGCAAACAGCGCTCGATGAGTCATCGTTTAAGACTTTGGCACACCCTTGCTGAGATGGCAAACAGACAACACAGTGAAAGCTTACGATGTAGGCTCAAATGTTAGCTTCAAACCAAAATGGCGAGCTTTCGTTGCCTTTTCAAGAATGACTTCTTGAAGCTTTTTTGGTGCATTTAGGCATGATAGACAATTTTGGTGGCCTGCCACTCGGCATCCTATGTGAATTTCCACCAGGATGAATTTTGTCTCTCATTTGTCATCCACCACCTGCCAACATCAACCATTTATCCAGACCTTTGATAGCACGCCATATCCAGTCCGGCTCATTCTATCTTCAGCGGGTTGAGCGTTTCATTGATGCCGAGAAGCCAAACGAGAGAACGCAAGCAAGGTTGACAGAATAGAATTGTGGGTCGCAACGTTAACCGCGGGGCCAGGATTCCTGTGAGGCTATGCCGCTAACGCGCTAACAAGATTGATGTGTGTGGACAGAAGAATTCCACAGCTGGCTGCAGTGACACACACACACGCGCACACACAATTCTGATCTATTTTTAAGCAAAAACACAAACGTTGCCTTTTTTTTTTACACGCACAGCCAGCCTCTCATTCGTCGACTTATCTGCGACGCATTGGTCCTTTCAGGCGGGGCCGAAAAAGGTCAACGGAAATATGTCCGCCTCTGAATGGCTTCTGTGAGATAACCAGCGCGGAGGAGAGACCACTGCTGGCAATGTCAGAGAGACGCACGCAAACGTGACTCGGGTACAGAGTGCACTCGGCCATTGCGTCCTTCTAAATCAAATTAAAGTCAAAGTGGAATTAAGTTCCGTAATGTGATTAGGTGTCACGTCGTTGATGTGACTGTAACGCGAAATGTATCATTTCTTGTGATATGACATCATTGTGTGACTTAGTGTGATTGCGCAATACATAGAATACAATATAATCGGCTACTGTTTAGCGAATGAAGTCGTGGGGTAGCCACGGTTGTCCTCGTGGGTGGATTCGAAAGGGCAGTTTGCTAGTCTGCCTCTTGTTATTTTCTCCGAGTGGCCTCGGTGTCGGCGTTGAGGGAGCAGATAGAAAAATTCCACTCCATCACCATTTGATTTGATCCACTTCATCCGGCTGTCGGATCAATGTCGACTCTCCTCGGGTAGTTGGGAGCTCGCTGTCTAAATATTACCTCCACAAGCAGCGGCTTTTAACGGTCAAACAGATTCAACTGGATCCTTAAATACCAAGCAAATGAGGTCAAAATATCTTACCAGCTTGATGCTAAGATAGAATGCAAAAGGCCATAGACTGGCTACAGGAAATTAGCATTGGTACCTGCTACTTTAACACAAATATGAAGTGATTAAAAATGGACAATTTGGTGGGGGCAACAAGGATGAACCATGATGTTGTGTGTGGCTGTGACTGTTGGGGCCACTTGCTGTAAACCTTGATGGATTATGCGTTTCTTCTTCAGCACCCAGTAAATTAGCTGTCAACGAACGAAGGCTTGACTAGCTCCTTCTTCTGCTTTTACGCTTGAATCAAGACGATGCTGATTAATGACCCCGACCAGCGCGAGGGGCTACAGTTGACTTTAGTCTCAAGTGCAAGCTCTCCAATTTTGACAAACTGGCCCCCGTTCATTTGCATACTGTCAAGTCAGCCCGAACGCATGGCGAGCTGCCAGCAGCCGCAACGGAATGCCATGGCACTTTCAGATTGAACAGTGTTGAACCCCTCACACACATCAACTTACTATTTTAAAGACATTTTCATTTGTCACAACAAGCCTAAAACATTTCACCCAATCAAATAAAGCCCGAAGCCTATTTGGCATCCTATAATAACCAATAAAGCGCCTGCCACAAAGGATTCGGCCCTATGTAGAGTTAGGCGACCATGAATTTAGACGTGTATATGTGCCGCTGCACCGCAGCTTGCTGATTGGAGTGTGCTCATTTTGCTATTAGATGGAGGACAGGTGCAGCTGCCTCTGTTTGTGGCGCTAACAAGACATTTCATCATGGTTAACGCCGACACACACACACACACACACACGCACACGCACACACACACACACACAAGAACTGCACAGTGGAGAAAATCTGCCTCAAAATCCAGACAGATTCACATCCTAAACCAAATCACGCATGATGTCAGCAAATTTTGCAAAACCTCAGCTCAGTGAGCCTCCAAAAGCGCTAGCTAGCAATAACAATACAATTCAACACTTGGGTGAGTCGTTTTACTGCATTGTAATTTGATTACAGAGTTGAATGGATATTCGATGACCTTTCAGCATGCGAGGCCGCCACGGCAACTGCATCCGTGTTAGCTGAATTGCCGCGCGCCTTCACTCGTGCTATCCCTTGGCCCTGCCCCGTGCCACCGCCCTGCCGTCAATGCCACCCAGACAGTTCTGTCTGATGACCGCCACCAACGTTATCGCCATCGATCATCTCCAAATGGGTTCCCAATGCCAGGAATGAGATGATGAGGGGGAAATAAAGTGGCGTAGTATTCCTCGACGCTCGGCTCAGGATTTAAGTGCTCTCGTGACTTCCTCGTCGTACCGCAAACCACTTAATGTGTTTGGCATCTCTCTCGGGAGACTTGGGGTGGAAGACGAGTGCGGGATGTATCAAGCTTTTTAGATGAGATCATGCTAATTTATGGGGTATTCTCGTAGAGTTCATAGAGTCTCACAAGAGTTTTGCTAGATACCAAACTTTGTACCGGAAGCACAAGAACCGCAAGACGCCATTGGTTGCTGTCATTTTAGACCCCTGATGGGTTTATTTTGAGTCATTTTTGTATGAAATGCCACTAAATGGTTGACTGAATTGATTTCCATCCGTGTGTGGACATTTTTGAAAGGAGGCCATGCGCTCAGACGAGCTACATGGCCAACACTTGCCCCTTCTAAATAAAGCCCATCACGGTGACCCATCTGATTGCATTTCCTAGTTCTTTTCTTTTCTTTTTTTCTTTTTCAATGGAAGTGCGCGGAGGTGCTGTTGTGGGAAATCTCATTCAGTTTGCCGGCTGACGGCTAACAAGGTCAAATGACTCCACAGATGAGGTGCACTGGCGGAGCACACGCTCACACACACTTGGACACACACGCGGTCCATCTGCGGGAATGGAGTGTCAATAATAGAAGAGTGAGGGCTGCTGATATCATTAGCGAGTGTGTGTATCACAACAAAACTAGTGAGATTGTGTCGCTATCAGTAGACTTCCTCCTCCTCCTTCCCTTCTTTTTCTTCTCTGTATCCCATGTTATGGGATGAAGCAATGATCAATTAAAAAAAATTATATATATATATATATATATATATATATATATATATATATATATATATATATATATATATATATATATATATATATATATATATATATATATATATATATATATATATATATGTCTTGTAGTAATAAGAACAAATTGTACGATATCCGTGCCATTCGCCAATCAGGGCACAGCGTACAAGTGAGGCGTTAAGCAATGACAGAGGAAATATAAATGAAATGTAAAATAGATGCGTATTTCGTTTAAAGGATAGGAAATACATTATGCTGATGAGAAGCGGAGCATTATTAAAATAGTCTTCTAACAATAAGGGAAAAATAATAAGAATTGTTGGTGGCATTAGCCAATCACGGCACAGCATACTAGGTGTTACCCAATGAGGGACACCATCGTTAGCTTTGCTTCAGCAAACGCTCGCCGTCTGATTAATCTCGTTCTTTTCCAGACGCCACGTAAACCAGTGCGCACGTATTTGTCGGCTGGGTTAAAGAGGTATTTTGAGAGTAAAAACGTGAAAGGAAAGACTTTCTATTATCAGTTAGTGTTCTGACAAGTTTGAACGCTGTGTGTTTGAACTACTTTGTTAAAACTCAGTTACTCTCTTTAAACATTTAGCTCGAGCTTTCCTTCGTGGCTAATTTAGCCCGCTATCTTCCACACATCCGAGATGCGATTTTTTTCGCGTAGGATACTTCTGCCATTATGTACACTTCTCACCCAATCATAAACCCAGAACCCGCCACGTCATGCATATCGTTGGCGCCAGAACCCGCTACGTCAGGGGTGCCCAAACATTTTCAGCTCGCGAGCTACTTTTGAAATGACCAAGTCACAAAGATCTACCCACTAAAAAAATTATTTTATATATATATATAGCTGACGTAATTTTCGGAAGTCCAAATGATCACACATGGAAATATATATATATATATATATATATATATATATATATATATATATATATATATATATATATATATATATCTCAACGTGAAAAAAAAAGTCCTGCCATTCCCTATGAAAGTGATACTTTTTTTAAATTTGCCCTTTTTATACCCTTTCTTAAATTTAAGAGAAAAAACAGGGACAATTGGAGGGAACTCGCGAGCGTTAGTGTTAGCGCCGTTTGCGCACGCGTCAAGTGTGAAAAAAAAACAAAAACATTTTAATGTCACGCGATCGACCAGTAGTGGCTAGGCGATCGACCGGTCGATCGCGATCGACGTATTGGGCACCCCTGCGCTACGTCATCCATTCGTTAGCACAACAATGGCGCTGGTGCGAGTGTGATTAAAGGTCTTTGTACGAATTCTCACGATTGAAGGTAAATATCCCACGTAAACAACCTGCAGTGCATGAATGAATAGCGATTTTTTGGCATTTGATGCACACGTGTTATAAGTCCATGGAATCGTTGTGTCCATGATTGAATCCATACAATTAACAGGGCCATGGTGCCGAGGTAAATTCACAGTATTACGTATGTGAGAAACCTTGCTCCGAGGGGTGTTGCCTCATGATATGTATGACGTACTGGCTTCATGATTGGCAGAGAAATGTATAATACCAGAAATATCCTACGAAAAATTTTTTTGCATCCAGGATACACAGGCTGTCTTTACAACAAATGTTGGATGTTCACTGAGAATATTTATTATCTATTTGTTCAATATAAACATACCGTATTTTTCAGACTAAAAGTTACTCCGGAGTACAAGTCACATCAGCCATATAATGCACAATAAAGAGGAAAAAAACATAAGTCGCACCGGAGTTTAAGTCGCATTTTGGGGGAAATTTATTTGACAAAATCCAACATCAAGAACAGACATAAACCAGCAACAACAGGCTAAACAATACGGTATGCTAACGTGACATGAACACAAACGAGGAGCTGAGAACGGGCCTGACGTAACATTAACAGTGATTCAAATAACTATAACATAAAGAACACGTTTATCAAACCATCTGTGTCACTTCAAATCATTAAATTAATCGAATTCTTCGTCCTTTGTGTAAACAACGCCGCGCATGCGGCTTGCCGCTGACGTCGGACTCGTCGTCAGTTGCAGTTCAAATTATTCGACAGGCCCATATAACTAGATACTATAAACTATATATTAAATAACAATAATATAAACAACAATTTTATCGAACCATCCGTGTCACTCCAAATCATTAAATCCATTGGAATCTTTGTCCTTTGTGTAAACACCGGCGCTTCTAACCCCGGAAGTGTGTGCGGTGCGCCGCTGACATCAGTTGCAGTTCAACTTATTCCTCAGGCCCATACAACTAGTATATATAAACTATATATCAAACTATAATATAAACAACAATTTTATCGAACCATCCGTGTCACTCCAAAGCATTAAATCCATAGAAATCTTCGTCCTCTGTGTCACTTAAAAAAACAACAACAAAAAAAACAGCTGTTGACTCCGGAACGCCATGCACCACTGACGTAAAACTCGTCGTCAGTTGCGGCTCCAATTATTCCACAGATCTACCTATATAACTATACTGTAGCGTTACCAAAGTACCAGGCAAGACGTGGGTATGGTAACCGGCTCTTTATTTCACAAAACAAGAGCTCAACATATGTGTGTGTGCTCCAAGCAAGCGCCGTGGATCGCTCCCCCCCCCCCCCCAATAACATGTGAAGTGATCAACTATACTAGTAAGTAATGTGTTAATGATCAAGTAAAAATGTGTGAATAATTTCACATATAAGTCGCTTGTGTGTGTGTGTGTGTTGTGTGTATGTGTGTGTGAGAAAGAAAGAGATTTATGTCAATGTCTTATTTAAATGTTTTTAGCTAAACTGCACATTGGAGACTGGTCAAACGCAATTTCAAACTTCTGTGGTAACCCTGTTACATAGGATTTTTGACAATAAAGTAAACTTGAACTTGAACTTGAACTTCAGAGTATGTCGCTCCCCCACCCAAACTATGAAAAAAAAAACGTGACTTATAGTCCAAAAAATACGGTATTTACACAAACTCTCTTTTCTTCTGCAGCTTCCCTTTAGTAATAACATCCTTGGCTCCCATGAGCTAAACCTAATATCACTTCCACTGGTCCAAGTTGGAAACTATTGATCTATACAAGGGTGCTTCATGGTTATTAATACCCATAATAGGCATGTAAACTTTGTTACACATTGCCTCGGCTCATTTCAGCCGTTGCCATGGCAACGTAACATCGGCGGAGAGTTGATGCTGTGGCAGTGTTTCTTGGAAAAAGCTCTCTGAGCCCAATCATACATTCTAAACATTTGTGGTGAAAAGGCATAAGAAAAACATTTTTTTTTTAAAGTGTTTGATAGTGGCAAGTATTAGGCTCTTCAACTGAACAAAGTAAATAAAGCAGACTTCATTTTCTTTTTTCTTTTTTTGTGGTCTGCAGTGTGACAACGCCAAGGGCCTGCGGGCCTTCTTTGACGCCATCTGCTACGGACCCAAACGCCTGATGATCTTTGGCGGCGTCTGCCCCTCCGTCACCTCTATCATTGCGGAGTCCTTGGAGGGATGGAACCTGGTGCAGGTACTAGCTAATTTCTAATGCCACCATTACTCGCAGTCTGTTTTGAAGATTGTCCTGACATCGTCTATTACGACATGCTAACAGAGTTGAGTACAATCAAGGAGCGGCATTGGTACGCTTAAGATGTCTCATTTTTATAAACTTAGCTATCCACACTAACAAAATTGTGGTGGAATGACTTCACTAGCATAATGTAAGCATATTGAACGAAAACAACATAACAGCATAGCATTAGACTTTTAGTTGTAATTAGTTGCTTTTAAACCTCAGACTATTTGTCAGATAATACATCTCAGAGGATGGATGGATGCTTCCCTTTGAGAAAACAGCTGCGCATCTACATTTTTTGCAGTGATTTAAATCAGACAGCCACATCACCTCCTATTTTAGTAGTATCCATCCATCCATCCATCCATCCATCCATCCATCCATCCATCCATCCATCCATCCATCCATCCATCCATCCATCCATCCATCCATCCATCCATCCATCCATCCATCCATCCATCCATCCATCCATCCATCCATTTTCTGAACCGCTTAGTCCCCACGGGGGTCGCGGGCGTGCTGGAGCCTATCCCAGCCGTCATCAGGCAGTAGGCGGGGGACACCCTGAACCGGTTGCCAGCCAATCGCAGGGCACACAGAGACAGACAACCATTCGCACTCACACTCACACCTAGGGACAATTTGGAGTCTTCAATCGGCCTACCAAGCATGTTTTTGGAATGTGGGAGGAAACCGGAGCGCCCGGAGAAAACCCACGCGGGCCCGGGGAGAACATGCAAACTCCACACAGGGAGGGCCGGAGGTGGAATCGAACCCGCACCCTCCTAACTGTGAGGCGGACGTGCTACCCAGTGCGCCATTTGTAGTATACAAATAAATATAAATACATCTAAATAAATCTGACTTTACTTGATTAGCATTTACCGCTAACAAAAGCATAGGATTATTTTACAGACTATGCAAATATATTGCTGAGCCTGGAATTCATTTGTGAGAGATTTGATGCAGCTGACCAAACCAAGCTTTTAGGCCTTAAATTAGCATTTATAATGTTAGCATTCTAAGCTAACGACCACATAGCATTGACCCCCTCCCCCCCCCCACTCTTTACAGTGTACTCCTTACATTCGAGCATGTGCTCAAAGCCAGCGATACATCGGCACCCCCTTTCCCAGCCGAATGGAAAAATGCTCCATCTGTGTCGAGCACCGCAAAAGGTTATTGGCCGGCGATAAGATAAGGCGAAAAGCCGCTGCCGCCAGCAGATAGCATAATTCAAGAGGCAGCGGCTTAATGCCAATGTCACATTTACGCCACGAATCTCCTTCTGCCCGCAATTATGGCCAACAAGACACCTCGCAGGAGAAAAGATTACACGAAAAAACATAAATTTCTTTCATTCATAGATTCAAATTGTTTCTTTGTGGAGATTTTTACTGCATCCGACATTGGACGTGACGATATATCAGGAAGGATTACTGGCAAAAGAGTCATCTCTATTTACTTTATGATGTGTTTTCTTGGCTTTTTATTGGTCAGTGGTGGCAGTTGTGATTGAGCCCTACAAAATCTGGCTGTACTGCACCCACCTCCCTGAATCCTACCAACAAGACACCAAGCAACTACCAAGTTGTTTTATCGAGCATTAAAGTCTTTTTTTTTCTTCTTTTTTTAAATACATGGCTACGTTTGTCTGCTTTATAACAGAAACTGCACTAACATCATCAGAGCAGCACTGGAGAATACAAATGGCAAGAAATATTTGTCAAATGCAAACACTTTGACGTGGCTGCCAAGTTGTTTTTATTTTAATTGCACAAATGAGATGTATAGCTCTTTGTTGAATGCCTGGCTGTTTGCTTAGCACGTATTTATCCAGCTGCTCTGTGTGCTGCTGCAGGGCTGCGAGATGATTAGCCCCTCCACTTCGTCTCGCAGCTTGCCACTGATGCTGATGCTGCTGGCTTTTGTTTTGCCTGAGCTGGACGTGTAGGCAATTCTCATAATATTGTAAGGGATCAGACAGTACAGCCAAGTGCGTAGCGACAGAGACTTTATTGTGGAAGGGTATGATGGGAATAGCTGGCGCTGGAGCGGCGATCTGGCTGGGGTGGACAAGCAGTTCTGCGGATTTTCGAATTGTAAAGTCAGTTTCTCAGTGACAGATGAGCGAAGCATCACGGGACAGACTGACACTCGGGTCTGCGCTGGTGGCGCTGATATAGCGCTGTCCATGATCCCGTGGCAGGTTAGGGCGATTCCACTGACAGGGGGGCGTGGTTCTGTCGCAGGTGGCGCCAGCACATGACAGAACCCCCCCAC